>NC_071579.1:4767666-5077825 GCF_024509145.1 Vidua macroura
ATGCCAAGAATGAATTCAACAGGCAGCAGAAGGGCAGCCACCGTCCTGCAGCAGTCTGCGAGCTTCGCACACAAGCCAGCTTCTTGGCGGCTTCGTTCTTCGCCTCTTGCAAGCTACCGCGATCTCCGGCTGCCGGAGGCCAAGAAGCGGCTACTTCGCGCACAGATGACTGGAGCGGCAGCGGTGCGCTCCGGAGCGCCGCTTTTGCCGAAAGACGCCGGGAAGCGGCTCTTGCTTTCGGCCAGCTCCGGAGCTGCGTATTCTGCCTCTCTAGTCGCCTACACATTAGCCAAAAGCTTTTCCGCTCCAGTTCTCAAGGAGAAAGTCTACCAGCACTGCTCACTTAGCCCGACCTTGCCAAGAAATGGGATTTGCTGCACATTCCAAGGACACTGCATTTTCTTAGGCAAGCTGCAAACTGCTGACAGATGGCCGTGCTCTCTGCGCTCTCCTATCCAGCTCTTGGTAGTAGCGGGCACATTGCAGCCTGGCGAAGGCAAGAAACCTGGAGAGCTGTCACAGAGCAGAAAGGCAGCTGAGATGCTGAAAAGAAGCAAAGCTGAACAGCCTGCCTCAGCTTCAGCAGTGTGCAATTGACTGAAGGCGAAAAACGCAGCAGCAGAGCAGCGGGCTTCTGAGCGCACTGAAGGCAATTGCAAGAATCCAGCAGTTGCTCCTTGCCAAGCACAGGCAGCTGCCTATGTTCTTGCTTCTTGACAAACTCACAGTTGCCCTTCTTTTCAGCAGCTGCCACCGTGTTCTCTGCATCTCGGAGCCTCTGGAGAGCAGCAGGACTTTCCAAGGAGGGATGCATGACGACTAGGTCAAAACCCAGGAAAGTTGTCCTGGAACACCTCCCATTGGCATGCCAAGAGTGAATTCAAGAGGCAGGAGAGTGGCAGCCACCGTCCTGCAGCTGTCTGCGAGCTTCACACACAAGCCGGCTTCTTCGCGGCTTCGTTCTTCGCCTCTTGCAAGCTACCGCGATCTCCGGCTGCCGGAGGCCAAGAAGCGGCTACTTCGCGCACAGATGACTGGAGAGGCAGCGGTACGCTCCGGAGCGCCGCTTTTGCCGAAAGACGCCGGGAAGCGGCTCTTGCTTTCGGCCAGCTCCGGAGCTGCGTATTCTGCCTCTCTAGTCGCCTACATCTTAGCCAAAAGCTTTTCCGCTCCAGTTCTCAAGGAGAAAGTCTACCAGCACTGCTCACTTAGCCCGACCTTGCCAAGAAATGTCATTTGCTGCACATAACAAGGACACTGCATTTTCCTGGGCAAGCTGCAACCTGCTGACAGATGGCCGTGCTCTCTGCCCTCTCCTATCCAGCTCTTGGTAGTAGCGGGCACATTACAGCCTGGCGAAGGCAAGAAACCTGGAGAGCTGTCACAGAGCAGAAAGGCAGCTGAGATGCTGAAAAGCAGCAAAGCTGAACAGCCTGCCTCAGCTTCAGCAGTGTGCAATTGACTGAAGGCGAAAAACGCAGCAGCAGAGCAGCGGACTTCTGTGCGCACTGAAGGCAATTGCAAGAATCCAGCAGCTGCTCCTTGCCAAGCACAGGCAGCTGCCTATGTTCTTGCTTTTTGACCAACTCACAGTTGCCCTTCTTTTCAGCAGCTGCCAACGTGTTCTCTGCATCTCGGAGCCTCTGGAGAGCAGCAGGACTTTCCAAGGAGGGATGCATGACGACTAGGTCAAAACCCAGGAAAGTTGTCCTGGAACACCTCCCATTGGCATGCCAAGAGTGAATTCAAGAGGCAGGAGAGCGGCAGCCACCGTCCTGCAGCTGTCTGCGAGCTTCGCACACAAGCCGGATTCTTCGCAGCTTCGTTCTTCGCCTCTTGCAAGCTACCGCGATCTCCGGCTGCCAGAGGCCAAGAAGCGGCTACTTCGCGCACAGATCACTGGAGCGGCAGCGGTACGCTCCGAAGCGCCGCTTTTGCCGAAAGACGCCGGGAAGCGGCTCTTGCTTTCGGCCAGCTCCGGAGCTGCGTATTCTGCCTCTCTAGTCGCCTACATCTTAGCCAAAAGCTTTTCCGCTCCAGTTCTCAAGGAGAAAGTGTACCAGCACCGCTCACTTAGCCCGACCTTGCCAAGAAATGGGATTTGCTGCACATTCCAAGGACACTGCATTTTCTTAGGCAAGCTGCAAACTGCTGACAGATGGCCGTGCTCTCTGCGCTTTCCTATCCAGCTCTTGGTAGTAGCGGGCACGTTGCAGCCTGGCGAAGGCAAGAAACCTGGAGAGCTGTCACAGAGCAGAAGGGCAGCTGAGATGCTGAAAAGCAGCAAAGCTGAACAGCCTGCCTCAGCTTCAGTAGTGTGCAATTGACTGAAGGCGAAAAACGCAGCAGCAGAGCAGCGGGCTTCTGAGCGCACTGAAGGCAATTGCAAGAATCCAGCAGCTGCTCCTTGCCAAGCACAGGCAGCTGCCTGTGTTCTTGCTTCTTGACCAACTCACAGTTGCCCTTCTTTTCAGCAGCTGCCACCGTGTTCTCTGCATCTCGGAGCCTCTGGAGAGCAGCACGACTTTCCAAGGAGGGATGCATGACGACTAGGTCAAAACCCAGGAAAGTTGTCCTGGAACACCTCCCATTGGCATGCCAGAAGTGAATTCAAGAGGCAGGAGAGCGGCAGCCACCGTCCTGCAGCTGTCTGCGAGCTTCACACACAAGCCGGCTTCTTCGCGGCTTCGTTCTTCGCCTCTTGCAAGCTACCGCGATCTCCAGCTGCCTGAGGCCAAGAAGCGGCTACTTCGCGCACAGATGACTGGAGAGGCAGCGGTACGCTCCGGAGCGCCGCTTTTGCCGAAAGACGCCGGGAAGCGGCACTTGCTTTCGGCCAGCTCCGGAGCTGCGTATTCTGCCTCTCTAGTCGCCTACATCTTAGCGAAAAGCTTTTCCGCTCCAGTTCTCAAGGAGAAAGTCTACCAGCCCCGCTCACTTAGCCTGACCTTGCCAAGAAATGTCATTTGCTGCACATTCCAAGGACACTGCATTCTCCTGGGCAAGATGCAACCTGATGACAGATGGCCGTGCTCTCTGCCCTCTCCTATCCAGCTCTTGGTAGTAGCGGGCACGTTGCAGTCTGGCGAAGGCAAGAAACCTGGAGAGCTGTCACAGAGCAGAAGGGCAGCTGAGATGCTGAAAAGCAGCAAAGCTGAACAGCCTGCCTCAGCTTCAGTAGTGTGCAATTGACTGAAGGCGAAAAACGCAGCAGCAGAGCAGCGGGCTTCTGAGCGCACTGAAGGCAATTGCAAGAATCCAGCAGTTGCTCCTTGCCAAGCACAGGCAGCTGCCTATGTTCTTGCTTCTTGACCAACTCACAGTTGCACTTCTTTTCAGCAGCTGCCACCGTGTTCTCTGCATCTCGGAGCCTCTGGAGAGCAGCACGACATTCCAAGGAGGGTTGCATGACGACTATGTCAAAACCCAGGAAAGTTGTCCTGGAACACCTCCCATTGGCATGCCAAGAGTGAATTCAACAGGCAGGAGAGCGGCAGCCACCGTCCTGCAGCAGTCTGCGAGCTTCGCACACAAGCCAGCTTCTTGGCGGCTTCGTTCTTCGCCTCTTGCAAGCTACCGCGATCTCCGGCTGCCGGAGGCCAAGAAGCGGCTACTTCGCGCATAGATCACTGGAGAGGCAGCGGTACGCTCCGGAGCGCCGCTTTTGCCGAAAGACGCCGGGAAGCGGCACTTGCTTTCGGCCAGCTCCGGAGCTGCGTATTCTGCCTCTCTAGTCACCTACATCTTAGCGAAAAGCTTTTCCGCTCCAGTTCTCAAGGAGAAAGTCTACCAGCACTGCTCACTTAGCCCGACCTTGCCAAGAAATGGGATTTGCTGCACATTCCAAGGACACTGCATTTTCTTAGGCAAGCCGCAAACTGCTGACAGATGGCCGTGCTCTCTGCGCTCTCCTATCCAGCTCTTGGTAGTAGCGGGCACGTTGCAGCCTGGCGAAGGCAAGAAACCTGGAGAGCTGTCACAGAGCAGAAGGGCAGCTGAGATGCTGAAAAGCAGCAAAGCTGAACAGCCTGCCTCAGCTTCAGCAGTGTGCAATTGACTGAAGGCGAAAAACGCAGCAGCAGAGCAGCGGGCTTCTGAGCGCACTGAAGGCAATTGCAAGAATCCAGCAGTTGCTCCTTGCCAAGCACAGGCAGCTGCCTATGTTCTTGCTTCTTGACCAACTCACAGTTGCCCTTCTTTTCAGCAGCTGCCACCGTGTTCTCTGCATCTCGGAGCCTCTGGAGAGCAGCACGACTTTCCAAGGAGGGATGCATGGCAACTAAAATAAAAACCCAGGAAAGTTGTCCTGGAACACCTCCCATTGGCATGCCAAGAATGAATTCAACAGGCAGCAGAAGGGCAGCCACCGTCCTGCAGCAGTCTGCGAGCTTCGCACACAAGCCAGCTTCTTGGCGGCTTCGTTCTTCGCCTCTTGCAAGCTACCGCGATCTCCGGCTGCCGGAGGCCAAGAAGCGGCTACTTCGCGCACAGATCACTGGAGCGGCAGCGGTACGCTCCGGAGCGCCGCTTTTGCCGAAAGACGCCGGGAAGCGGCTCTTGCTTTCGGCCAGCTCCGGAGCTGCGTATTCTGCCTCTCTAGTCGCCTACATCTTAGCCAAAAGCTTTTCCGCTCCAGTTCTCAAGGAGAAAGTGTACCAGCACTGCTCACTTAGCCCGACCTTGCCAAGAAATGGGATTTGCTGCACATTCCAAGGACACTGCATTTTCTTAGGCAAGCTGCAAACTGCTGACAGATGGCCGTGCTCTCTGCGCTCTCCTATCCAGCTCTTGGTAGTAGCGGGCACATTGCAGCCTGGCGAAGGCAAGAAACCTGGAGAGCTGTCACAGAGCAGAAAGGCAGCTGAGATGCTGAAAAGCAGCAAAGCTGAACAGCCTGCCTCAGCTTCAGCAGTGTGCAATTGACTGAAGGCGAAAAACGCAGCAGCAGAGCAGCGGATTTCTGTGCGCACTGAAGGCAATTGCAAGAATCCAGCAGCTGCTCCTTGCCAAGCACAGGCAGCTGCCTATGTTCTTGCTTCTTGACCAACTCACAGTTGCCCTTCTTTTCAGCAGCTGCCACCGTGTTCTCTGCATCTCGGAGCCTCTGGAGAGCAGCACGACTTTCCAAGGAGGGATGCATGACGACTAGGTCAAAACCCAGGAAAGTTGTCCTGGAACACCTCCCATTGGCATGCCAAGAGTGAATTCAAGAGGCAGGAGAGCGGCAGCCACCGTCCTGCAGCTGTCTGCGAGCTTCGCACACAAGCCGGCTTCTTCGCGGCTTCGTTCTTCGCCTCTTGCAAGCTACCGCGATCTCCGGCTGCCGGAGGCCAAGAAGCGGCTACTTCGCGCACAGATGACTGGAGAGGCAGCGGTACGCTCCGGAGCGCCGCTTTTGCCGAAAGACGCCGGAAAGCAGCACTTGCTTTCGGCCAGCTCCAGAGCTGCGTATTCTGCCTCTCTAGTCGCCTACATCTCAGCCAAAAGCTTTTCCGCTCCAGTTCTCAAGGAGAAAGTCTACCAGCACTGCTCACTTAGCCCGACCTTGCCAGGAAATATGATTTGCTGCACATTCCAAGGACACTGCATTTTCCTGGGCAAGCTGCAACCTGCTGGCAGATGGCCGTGCTCTCTGACCACTCCTATCCAGCTCTGGGTAGTAGCAGGCACGTTGTGCCTGGCGAAGGCAAGACACCTGGAGAGCTGTCACAGAGCAGAAGGGCAGCTGAGATGCTGAAAAGCAGCAAAGCTGAACAGCCTGCCTCAGCTTGAGTAGTGTGCAATTGACTGAAGGCGAAAATCACAGCAACAGAGCAGCGGGCTTCTGTGTGCACTGAAGGCAATTGCAAGAATCCAGCAGCTGCTCCTTGCCAAGCACAGGCAGCTGCCTATGTTCTTGCTTCTTGACCAACTCACAGTTGCCCTTCTTTTCAGCAGCTGCCACCGTGTTCTCTGCATCTCGGAGCCTCTGGAGAGCAGCAGGACTTTCCAAGGAGGGATGCATGAGGACTACGTCAAAACCCAGGAAAGTTGTCCTGGAACACCTCCCATTGGCATGCCAAGAGTGAATTCAACAGGCAGCAGAAGGGCAGCCACCGTCCTGCAGCAGTCTGCGAGCTTCGCACACAAGCCGGCTTCTTCGCGGCTTCGTTCTTCGCCTCTTGCAAGCTACCGCGATCTCCGGCTGCCGGAGGCCAAGAAGCGGCTACTTCGCGCACAGATCACTGGAGCGGCAGCGGTGCGCTCCGGAGCGCCGCTTTTGCCGAAAGACGCCGGGAAGCGGCTCTTGCTTTCGGCCAGCTCCGGAGCTGCGTATTCTGCCTCTCTAGTCGCCTACATCTTAGCCAAAAGCTTTTCCGCTCCAGTTCTCAAGGAGAAAGTGTACCAGCACTGCTCACTTAGCCCGACCTTGCCAAGAAATGGGATTTGCTGCACATTCCAAGGACACTGCATTTTCTTAGGCAAGCTGCAAACTGCTGACAGATGGCCGTGCTCTCTGCGCTCTCCTATCCAGCTCTTGGTAGTAGCGGGCACGTTGCAGCCTGGCGAAGGCAAGAAACCTGGAGAGCTGTCACAGAGCAGAAAGGCAGCTGAGATGCTGAAAAGCAGCAAAGCTGAACAGCCTGCCTCAGCTTCAGCAGTGTGCAATTGACTGAAGGCGAAAAACGCAGCAGCAGAGCAGCGGACTTCTGTGCGCACTGAAGGCAATTGCAAGAATCCAGCAGCTGCTCCTTGCCAAGCACAGGCAGCTGCCTATGTTCTTGCTTCTTGACCAACTCACAGTTGCCCTTCTTTTCAGCAGCTGCCACCGTGTTCTCTGCATCTCGGAGCCTCTGGAGAGCAGCACGACTTTCCAAGGAGGGATGCATGGCAACTAAAATAAAAACCCAGGAAAGTTGTCCTGGAACACCTCCCATTGGCATGCCAAGAGTGAATTCAACAGGCAGCAGAAGGGCAGCCACCGTCCTGCAGCTGTCTGCGAGCTTCGCACACAAGCCGGCTTCTTCGCGGCTTCGTTCTTCGCCTCTTGCAAGCTACCGCGATCTCCGGCTGCCGGAGGCCAAGAAGCGGCTACTTCGCGCACAGATGACTGGAGCGGCAGCGGTGCGCTCCGGAGCGCCGCTTTTGCCGAAAGACGCCGGCAAGCGGCTCTTGCTTTCGGCCAGCTCCGGAGCTGCGTATTCTGCCTCTCTAGTCGCCTACATCTTAGCCAAAAGCTTTTCCGCTCCAGTTCTCAAGGAGAAAGTGTACCAGCACTGCTCACTTAGCCCGACCTTGCCAAGAAATGGGATTTGCTGCACATTCCAAGGACACTGCATTTTCTTAGGCAAGCTGCAAACTGCTGACAGATGGCCGTGCTCTCTGCGCTCTCCTATCCAGCTCTTGGTAGTAGCGGGCACGTTGCAGCCTGGCGAAGGCAAGAAACCTGGAGAGCTGTCACAGAGCAGAAAGGCAGCTGAGATGCTGAAAAGCAGCAAAGCTGAACAGCCTGCCTCAGCTTCAGCAGTGTGCAATTGACTGAAGGCGAAAAACGCAGCAGCAGAGCAGCGGACTTCTGTGCGCACTGAAGGCAATTGCAAGAATCCAGCAGCTGCTCCTTGCCAAGCACAGGCAGCTGCCTATGTTCTTGCTTCTTGACCAACTCACAGTTGCCCTTCTTTTCAGCAGCTGCCACCGTGTTCTCTGCATCTCGGAGCCTCTGGAGAGCAGCAGGACTTTCCAAGGAGGGATGCATGACGACTAGGTCAAAACCCAGGAAAGTTGTCCTGGAACACCTCCCATTGGCATGCCAAGAGTGAATTCAAGAGGCAGGAGAGCGGCAGCCACCGTCGTGCAGCTGTCTGCGAGCTTCGCACACAAGCCGGATTCTTCGCAGCTTCGTTCTTCGCCTCTTGCAAGCTACCGCGATCTCCGGCTGCCAGAGGCCAAGAAGCGGCTACTTCGCGCACAGATCACTGGAGCGGCAGCGGTACGCTCCGAAGCGCCGCTTTTGCCGAAAGACGCCGGGAAGCGGCTCTTGCTTTCGGCCAGCTCCGGAGCTGCGTATTCTGCCTCTCTAGTCGCCTACATCTTAGCCAAAAGCTTTTCCGCTCCAGTTCTCAAGGAGAAAGTGTACCAGCACCGCTCACTTAGCCCGACCTTGCCAAGAAATGGGATTTGCTGCACATTCCAAGGACACTGCATTTTCTTAAGCAAGCTGCAAACTGCTGACAGATGGCCGTGCTCTGTGCGCTTTCCTATCCAGCTCTTGGTAGTAGCGGGCACGTTGCAGCCTGGCGAAGGCAAGAAACCTGGAGAGCTGTCACAGAGCAGAAGGGCAGCTGAGATGCTGAAAAGCAGCAAAGCTGAACAGCCTGCCTCAGCTTCAGCAGTGTGCAATTGACTGAAGGCGAAAAACGCAGCAGCAGAGCAGCGGGCTTCTGTGCGCACTGAAGGCAATTGCAAGAATCCAGCAGCTGCTCCTTGCCAAGCACAGGCAGCTGCCTGTGTTCTTGCTTCTTGACCAACTCACAGTTGCCCTTCTTTTCAGCAGCTGCCACCGTGTTCTCTGCATCTCGGAGCCTCTGGAGAGCAGCACGACTTTCCAAGGAGGGATGCATGACGACTAGGTCAAAACCCAGGAAAGTTGTCCTGGAACACCTCCCATTGGGATGCCAGAAGTGAATTCAAGAGGCAGGAGAGCGGCAGCCACCGTCCTGCAGCTGTCTGCGAGCTTCACACACAAGCCGGCTTCTTCGCGGCTTCGTTCTTCGCCTCTTGCAAGCTACCGCGATTTCCAGCTGCCTGAGGCCAAGAAGCGGCTACTTCGCGCACAGATGACTGGAGAGGCAGCGGTACGCTCCGGAGCGCCGCTTTTGCCGAAAGACGCCGGGAAGCGGCACTTGCTTTCGGCCAGCTCCGGAGCTGCGTATTCTGCCTCTCTAGTCGCCTACATCTTAGCCAAAAGCTTTTCCGCTCCAGTTCTCAAGGAGAAAGTCTACCAGCCCCGCTCACTTAGCCTGACCTTGCCAAGAAATGTCATTTGCTGCACATTCCAAGGACACTGCATTCTCCTGGGCAAGATGCAACCTGATGACAGATGGCCGTGCTCTCTGCGCTCTCCTATCCAGCTCTTGGTAGTAGCGGGCACGTTGCAGCCTGGCGAAGGCAAGAAACCTGGAGAGCTGTCACAGAGCAGAAGAGCAGCTGAGATGCTGAAAAGCAGCAAAGCTGAACAGCCTGCCTCAGCTTCAGCAGTGTGCAATTGACTGAAGGCGAAAAACGCAGCAGCAGAGCAGCGGGCTTCTGAGCGCACTGAAGGCAATTGCAAGAATCCAGCAGTTGCTCCTTGCCAAGCACAGGCAGCTGCCTATGTTCTTGCTTCTTGACCAACTCACAGTTGCCCTTCTTTTCAGCAGCTGCCACCGTGTTCTCTGCATCTCGGAGCCTCTGGAGAGCAGCACGACTTTCCAAGGAGGGATGCATGAGGACTACGTCAAAACCCAGGAAAGTTGTCCTGGAACACCTCCCATTGGCATGCCAAGAGTGAATTCAACAGGCAGCA
The DNA here is from genome assembly GCF_024509145.1 of Vidua macroura. Lineage (NCBI taxonomy): Eukaryota > Metazoa > Chordata > Aves > Passeriformes > Viduidae > Vidua > Vidua macroura. Next base: position 4,777,211 of record NC_071579.1, read on the forward strand.
GAAGGGCAGCCACCGTCCTGCAGCAGTCTGCGAGCTTCGCACACAAGCCGGCTTCTTCGCGGCTTCGTTCTTCGCCTCTTGCAAGCTACCGCGATCTCCGGCTGCCGGAGGCCAAGAAGCGGCTACTTCGCGCACAGATCACTGGAGCGGCAGCGGTGCGCTCCGGAGCGCCGCTTTTGCCGAAAGACGCCGGGAAGCGGCTCTTGCTTTCGGCCAGCTCCGGAGCTGCGTATTCTGCCTCTCTAGTCGCCTACATCTTAGCCAAAAGCTTTTCCGCTCCAGTTCTCAAGGAGAAAGTGTACCAGCACTGCTCACTTAGCCCGACCTTGCCAAGAAATGGGATTTGCTGCACATTCCAAGGACACTGCATTTTCTTAGGCAAGCTGCAAACTGCTGACAGATGGCCGTGCTCTCTGCGCTCTCCTATCCAGCTCTTGGTAGTAGCGGGCACGTTGCAGCCTGGCGAAGGCAAGAAACCTGGAGAGCTGTCACAGAGCAGAAAGGCAGCTGAGATGCTGAAAAGCAGCAAAGCTGAACAGCCTGCCTCAGCTTCAGCAGTGTGCAATTGACTGAAGGCGAAAAACGCAGCAGCAGAGCAGCGGACTTCTGTGCGCACTGAAGGCAATTGCAAGAATCCAGCAGCTGCTCCTTGCCAAGCACAGGCAGCTGCCTATGTTCTTGCTTCTTGACCAACTCACAGTTGCCCTTCTTTTCAGCAGCTGCCACCGTGTTCTCTGCATCTCGGAGCCTCTGGAGAGCAGCACGACTTTCCAAGGAGGGATGCATGGCAACTAAAATAAAAACCCAGGAAAGTTGTCCTGGAACACCTCCCATTGGCATGCCAAGAGTGAATTCAACAGGCAGCAGAAGGGCAGCCACCGTCCTGCAGCTGTCTGCGAGCTTCGCACACAAGCCGGCTTCTTCGCGGCTTCGTTCTTCGCCTCTTGCAAGCTACCGCGATCTCCGGCTGCCGGAGGCCAAGAAGCGGCTACTTCGCGCACAGATGACTGGAGCGGCAGCGGTGCGCTCCGGAGCGCCGCTTTTGCCGAAAGACGCCGGCAAGCGGCTCTTGCTTTCGGCCAGCTCCGGAGCTGCGTATTCTGCCTCTCTAGTCGCCTACATCTTAGCCAAAAGCTTTTCCGCTCCAGTTCTCAAGGAGAAAGTGTACCAGCACTGCTCACTTAGCCCGACCTTGCCAAGAAATGGGATTTGCTGCACATTCCAAGGACACTGCATTTTCTTAGGCAAGCTGCAAACTGCTGACAGATGGCCGTGCTCTCTGCGCTCTCCTATCCAGCTCTTGGTAGTAGCGGGCACGTTGCAGCCTGGCGAAGGCAAGAAACCTGGAGAGCTGTCACAGAGCAGAAAGGCAGCTGAGATGCTGAAAAGCAGCAAAGCTGAACAGCCTGCCTCAGCTTCAGCAGTGTGCAATTGACTGAAGGCGAAAAACGCAGCAGCAGAGCAGCGGACTTCTGTGCGCACTGAAGGCAATTGCAAGAATCCAGCAGCTGCTCCTTGCCAAGCACAGGCAGCTGCCTATGTTCTTGCTTCTTGACCAACTCACAGTTGCCCTTCTTTTCAGCAGCTGCCACCGTGTTCTCTGCATCTCGGAGCCTCTGGAGAGCAGCAGGACTTTCCAAGGAGGGATGCATGACGACTAGGTCAAAACCCAGGAAAGTTGTCCTGGAACACCTCCCATTGGCATGCCAAGAGTGAATTCAAGAGGCAGGAGAGCGGCAGCCACCGTCGTGCAGCTGTCTGCGAGCTTCGCACACAAGCCGGATTCTTCGCAGCTTCGTTCTTCGCCTCTTGCAAGCTACCGCGATCTCCGGCTGCCAGAGGCCAAGAAGCGGCTACTTCGCGCACAGATCACTGGAGCGGCAGCGGTACGCTCCGAAGCGCCGCTTTTGCCGAAAGACGCCGGGAAGCGGCTCTTGCTTTCGGCCAGCTCCGGAGCTGCGTATTCTGCCTCTCTAGTCGCCTACATCTTAGCCAAAAGCTTTTCCGCTCCAGTTCTCAAGGAGAAAGTGTACCAGCACCGCTCACTTAGCCCGACCTTGCCAAGAAATGGGATTTGCTGCACATTCCAAGGACACTGCATTTTCTTAAGCAAGCTGCAAACTGCTGACAGATGGCCGTGCTCTGTGCGCTTTCCTATCCAGCTCTTGGTAGTAGCGGGCACGTTGCAGCCTGGCGAAGGCAAGAAACCTGGAGAGCTGTCACAGAGCAGAAGGGCAGCTGAGATGCTGAAAAGCAGCAAAGCTGAACAGCCTGCCTCAGCTTCAGCAGTGTGCAATTGACTGAAGGCGAAAAACGCAGCAGCAGAGCAGCGGGCTTCTGTGCGCACTGAAGGCAATTGCAAGAATCCAGCAGCTGCTCCTTGCCAAGCACAGGCAGCTGCCTGTGTTCTTGCTTCTTGACCAACTCACAGTTGCCCTTCTTTTCAGCAGCTGCCACCGTGTTCTCTGCATCTCGGAGCCTCTGGAGAGCAGCACGACTTTCCAAGGAGGGATGCATGACGACTAGGTCAAAACCCAGGAAAGTTGTCCTGGAACACCTCCCATTGGGATGCCAGAAGTGAATTCAAGAGGCAGGAGAGCGGCAGCCACCGTCCTGCAGCTGTCTGCGAGCTTCACACACAAGCCGGCTTCTTCGCGGCTTCGTTCTTCGCCTCTTGCAAGCTACCGCGATTTCCAGCTGCCTGAGGCCAAGAAGCGGCTACTTCGCGCACAGATGACTGGAGAGGCAGCGGTACGCTCCGGAGCGCCGCTTTTGCCGAAAGACGCCGGGAAGCGGCACTTGCTTTCGGCCAGCTCCGGAGCTGCGTATTCTGCCTCTCTAGTCGCCTACATCTTAGCCAAAAGCTTTTCCGCTCCAGTTCTCAAGGAGAAAGTCTACCAGCCCCGCTCACTTAGCCTGACCTTGCCAAGAAATGTCATTTGCTGCACATTCCAAGGACACTGCATTCTCCTGGGCAAGATGCAACCTGATGACAGATGGCCGTGCTCTCTGCGCTCTCCTATCCAGCTCTTGGTAGTAGCGGGCACGTTGCAGCCTGGCGAAGGCAAGAAACCTGGAGAGCTGTCACAGAGCAGAAGAGCAGCTGAGATGCTGAAAAGCAGCAAAGCTGAACAGCCTGCCTCAGCTTCAGCAGTGTGCAATTGACTGAAGGCGAAAAACGCAGCAGCAGAGCAGCGGGCTTCTGAGCGCACTGAAGGCAATTGCAAGAATCCAGCAGTTGCTCCTTGCCAAGCACAGGCAGCTGCCTATGTTCTTGCTTCTTGACCAACTCACAGTTGCCCTTCTTTTCAGCAGCTGCCACCGTGTTCTCTGCATCTCGGAGCCTCTGGAGAGCAGCACGACTTTCCAAGGAGGGATGCATGGCAACTAAAATAAAAACCCAGGAAAGTTGTCCTGGAACACCTCCCATTGGCATGCCAAGAGTGAATTCAAGAGGCAGCAGAAGGGCAGCCACCGTCCTGCAGCAGTCTGCGAGCTTCGCACACAAGCCAGCTTCTTGGCGGCTTCGTTCTTCGCCTCTTGCAAGCTACCGCGATCTCCGGCTGCCGGAGGCCAAGAAGCGGCTACTTCGCGCACAGATCACTGGAGCGGCAGCGGTGCGCTCCGGAGCGCCGCTTTTGCCGAAAGACGCCGGGAAGCGGCTCTTGCTTTCGGCCAGCTCCGGAGCTGCGTATTCTGCCTCTCTAGTCGCCTACATCTTAGCCAAAAGCTTTTCCGCTCCAGTTCTCAAGGAGAAAGTGTACCAGCACTGCTCACTTAGCCCGACCTTGCCAAGAAATGGGATTTGCTGCACATTCCAAGGACACTGCATTTTCTTAGGCAAGCTGCAAACTGCTGACAGATGGCCGTGCTCTCTGCGCTCTCCTATCCAGCTCTTGGTAGTAGCGGGCACATTGCAGCCTGGCGAAGGCAAGAAACCTGGAGAGCTGTCACAGAGCAGAAAGGCAGCTGAGATGCTGAAAAGCAGCAAAGCTGAACAGCCTGCCTCAGCTTCAGCAGTGTGCAATTGACTGAAGGCGAAAAACGCAGCAGCAGAGCAGCGGATTTCTGTGCGCACTGAAGGCAATTGCAAGAATCCAGCAGCTGCTCCTTGCCAAGCACAGGCAGCTGCCTATGTTCTTGCTTCTTGACCAACTCACAGTTGCCCTTCTTTTCAGCAGCTGCCACCGTGTTCTCTGCATCTCGGAGCCTCTGGAGAGCAGCACGACTTTCCAAGGAGGGATGCATGACGACTAGGTCAAAACCCAGGAAAGTTGTCCTGGAACACCTCCCATTGGCATGCCAAGAGTGAATTCAAGAGGCAGGAGAGCGGCAGCCACCGTCCTGCAGCTGTCTGCGAGCTTCGCACACAAGCCGGCTTCTTCGCGGCTTCGTTCTTCGCCTCTTGCAAGCTACCGCGATCTCCGGCTGCCGGAGGCCAAGAAGCGGCTACTTCGCGCACAGATGACTGGAGAGGCAGCGGTACGCTCCGGAGCGCCGCTTTTGCCGAAAGACGCCGGAAAGCAGCACTTGCTTTCGGCCAGCTCCAGAGCTGCGTATTCTGCCTCTCTAGTCGCCTACATCTCAGCCAAAAGCTTTTCCGCTCCAGTTCTCAAGGAGAAAGTCTACCAGCACTGCTCACTTAGCCCGACCTTGCCAGGAAATATGATTTGCTGCACATTCCAAGGACACTGCATTTTCCTGGGCAAGCTGCAACCTGCTGGCAGATGGCCGTGCTCTCTGACCACTCCTATCCAGCTCTGGGTAGTAGCAGGCACGTTGTGCCTGGCGAAGGCAAGACACCTGGAGAGCTGTCACAGAGCAGAAGGGCAGCTGAGATGCTGAAAAGCAGCAAAGCTGAACAGCCTGCCTCAGCTTGAGTAGTGTGCAATTGACTGAAGGCGAAAATCACAGCAACAGAGCAGCGGGCTTCTGTGTGCACTGAAGGCAATTGCAAGAATCCAGCAGCTGCTCCTTGCCAAGCACAGGCAGCTGCCTATGTTCTTGCTTCTTGACCAACTCACAGTTGCCCTTCTTTTCAGCAGCTGCCACCGTGTTCTCTGCATCTCGGAGCCTCTGGAGAGCAGCAGGACTTTCCAAGGAGGGATGCATGAGGACTACGTCAAAACCCAGGAAAGTTGTCCTGGAACACCTCCCATTGGCATGCCAAGAGTGAATTCAACAGGCAGCAGAAGGGCAGCCACCGTCCTGCAGCAGTCTGCGAGCTTCGCACACAAGCCGGCTTCTTCGCGGCTTCGTTCTTCGCCTCTTGCAAGCTACCGCGATCTCCGGCTGCCGGAGGCCAAGAAGCGGCTACTTCGCGCACAGATCACTGGAGCGGCAGCGGTGCGCTCCGGAGCGCCGCTTTTGCCGAAAGACGCCGGGAAGCGGCTCTTGCTTTCGGCCAGCTCCGGAGCTGCGTATTCTGCCTCTCTAGTCGCCTACATCTTAGCCAAAAGCTTTTCCGCTCCAGTTCTCAAGGAGAAAGTGTACCAGCACTGCTCACTTAGCCCGACCTTGCCAAGAAATGGGATTTGCTGCACATTCCAAGGACACTGCATTTTCTTAGGCAAGCTGCAAACTGCTGACAGATGGCCGTGCTCTCTGCGCTCTCCTATCCAGCTCTTGGTAGTAGCGGGCACGTTGCAGCCTGGCGAAGGCAAGAAACCTGGAGAGCTGTCACAGAGCAGAAAGGCAGCTGAGATGCTGAAAAGCAGCAAAGCTGAACAGCCTGCCTCAGCTTCAGCAGTGTGCAATTGACTGAAGGCGAAAAACGCAGCAGCAGAGCAGCGGACTTCTGTGCGCACTGAAGGCAATTGCAAGAATCCAGCAGCTGCTCCTTGCCAAGCACAGGCAGCTGCCTATGTTCTTGCTTCTTGACCAACTCACAGTTGCCCTTCTTTTCAGCAGCTGCCACCGTGTTCTCTGCATCTCGGAGCCTCTGGAGAGCAGCACGACTTTCCAAGGAGGGATGCATGACGACTAGGTCAAAACCCAGGAAAGTTGTCCTGGAACACCTCCCATTGGCATGCCAAGAGTGAATTCAAGAGGCAGGAGAGCGGCAGCCACCGTCCTGCAGCTGTCTGCGAGCTTCGCACACAAGCCGGCTTCTTCGCGGCTTCGTTCTTCGCCTCTTGCAAGCTACCGCGATCTCCGGCTGCCGGAGGCCAAGAAGCGGCTACTTCGCGCACAGATGACTGGAGAGGCAGCGGTACGCTCCGGAGCGCCGCTTTTGCCGAAAGACGCCGGAAAGCAGCACTTGCTTTCGGCCAGCTCCAGAGCTGCGTATTCTGCCTCTCTAGTCGCCTACATCTCAGCCAAAAGCTTTTCCGCTCCAGTTCTCAAGGAGAAAGTCTACCAGCACTGCTCACTTAGCCCGACCTTGCCAGGAAATATGATTTGCTGCACATTCCAAGGACACTGCATTTTCCTGGGCAAGCTGCAACCTGCTGGCAGATGGCCGTGCTCTCTGACCACTCCTATCCAGCTCTGGGTAGTAGCAGGCACGTTGTGCCTGGCGAAGGCAAGACACCTGGAGAGCTGTCACAGAGCAGAAGGGCAGCTGAGATGCTGAAAAGCAGCAAAGCTGAACAGCCTGCCTCAGCTTGAGTAGTGTGCAATTGACTGAAGGCGAAAATCACAGCAACAGAGCAGCGGGCTTCTGTGTGCACTGAAGGCAATTGCAAGAATCCAGCAGCTGCTCCTTGCCAAGCACAGGCAGCTGCCTATGTTCTTGCTTCTTGACCAACTCACAGTTGCCCTTCTTTTCAGCAGCTGCCACCGTGTTCTCTGCATCTCGGAGCCTCTGGAGAGCAGCAGGACTTTCCAAGGAGGGATGCATGAGGACTACGTCAAAACCCAGGAAAGTTGTCCTGGAACACCTCCCATTGGCATGCCAAGAGTGAATTCAACAGGCAGCAGAAGGGCAGCCACCGTCCTGCAGCAGTCTGCGAGCTTCGCACACAAGCCGGCTTCTTCGCGGCTTCGTTCTTCGCCTCTTGCAAGCTACCGCGATCTCCGGCTGCCGGAGGCCAAGAAGCGGCTACTTCGCGCACAGATCACTGGAGCGGCAGCGGTGCGCTCCGGAGCGCCGCTTTTGCCGAAAGACGCCGGGAAGCGGCTCTTGCTTTCGGCCAGCTCCGGAGCTGCGTATTCTGCCTCTCTAGTCGCCTACATCTTAGCCAAAAGCTTTTCCGCTCCAGTTCTCAAGGAGAAAGTGTACCAGCACTGCTCACTTAGCCCGACCTTGCCAAGAAATGGGATTTGCTGCACATTCCAAGGACACTGCATTTTCTTAGGCAAGCTGCAAACTGCTGACAGATGGCCGTGCTCTCTGCGCTCTCCTATCCAGCTCTTGGTAGTAGCGGGCACGTTGCAGCCTGGCGAAGGCAAGAAACCTGGAGAGCTGTCACAGAGCAGAAAGGCAGCTGAGATGCTGAAAAGCAGCAAAGCTGAACAGCCTGCCTCAGCTTCAGCAGTGTGCAATTGACTGAAGGCGAAAAACGCAGCAGCAGAGCAGCGGACTTCTGTGCGCACTGAAGGCAATTGCAAGAATCCAGCAGCTGCTCCTTGCCAAGCACAGGCAGCTGCCTATGTTCTTGCTTCTTGACCAACTCACAGTTGCCCTTCTTTTCAGCAGCTGCCACCGTGTTCTCTGCATCTCGGAGCCTCTGGAGAGCAGCACGACTTTCCAAGGAGGGATGCATGGCAACTAAAATAAAAACCCAGGAAAGTTGTCCTGGAACACCTCCCATTGGCATGCCAAGAGTGAATTCAACAGGCAGCAGAAGGGCAGCCACCGTCCTGCAGCAGTCTGCGAGCTTCGCACACAAGCCGGCTTCTTCGCGGCTTCGTTCTTCGCCTCTTGCAAGCTACCGCGATCTCCGGCTGCCGGAGGCCAAGAAGCGGCTACTTCGCGCACAGATGACTGGAGCGGCAGCGGTGCGCTCCGGAGCGCCGCTTTTGCCGAAAGACGCCGGCAAGCGGCTCTTGCTTTCGGCCAGCTCCGGAGCTGCGTATTCTGCCTCTCTAGTCGCCTACATCTTAGCCAAAAGCTTTTCCGCTCCAGTTCTCAAGGAGAAAGTGTACCAGCACTGCTCACTTAGCCCGACCTTGCCAAGAAATGGGATTTGCTGCACATTCCAAGGACACTGCATTTTCTTAGGCAAGCTGCAAACTGCTGACAGATGGCCGTGCTCTCTGCGCTCTCCTATCCAGCTCTTGGTAGTAGCGGGCACGTTGCAGCCTGGCGAAGGCAAGAAACCTGGAGAGCTGTCACAGAGCAGAAAGGCAGCTGAGATGCTGAAAAGCAGCAAAGCTGAACAGCCTGCCTCAGCTTCAGCAGTGTGCAATTGACTGAAGGCGAAAAACGCAGCAGCAGAGCAGCGGACTTCTGTGCGCACTGAAGGCAATTGCAAGAATCCAGCAGCTGCTCCTTGCCAAGCACAGGCAGCTGCCTATGTTCTTGCTTCTTGACCAACTCACAGTTGCCCTTCTTTTCAGCAGCTGCCACCGTGTTCTCTGCATCTCGGAGCCTCTGGAGAGCAGCAGGACTTTCCAAGGAGGGATGCATGACGACTAGGTCAAAACCCAGGAAAGTTGTCCTGGAACACCTCCCATTGGCATGCCAAGAGTGAATTCAAGAGGCAGGAGAGCGGCAGCCACCGTCGTGCAGCTGTCTGCGAGCTTCGCACACAAGCCGGATTCTTCGCAGCTTCGTTCTTCGCCTCTTGCAAGCTACCGCGATCTCCGGCTGCCAGAGGCCAAGAAGCGGCTACTTCGCGCACAGATGACTGGAGCGGCAGCGGTACGCTCCGAAGCGCCGCTTTTGCCGAAAGACGCCGGGAAGCGGCTCTTGCTTTCGGCCAGCTCCGGAGCTGCGTATTCTGCCTCTCTAGTCGCCTACATCTTAGCCAAAAGCTTTTCCGCTCCAGTTCTCAAGGAGAAAGTGTACCAGCACCGCTCACTTAGCCCGACCTTGCCAAGAAATGGGATTTGCTGCACATTCCAAGGACACTGCATTTTCTTAAGCAAGCTGCAAACTGCTGACAGATGGCCGTGCTCTGTGCGCTTTCCTATCCAGCTCTTGGTAGTAGCGGGCACGTTGCAGCCTGGCGAAGGCAAGAAACCTGGAGAGCTGTCACAGAGCAGAAGGGCAGCTGAGATGCTGAAAAGCAGCAAAGCTGAACAGCCTGCCTCAGCTTCAGCAGTGTGCAATTGACTGAAGGCGAAAAACGCAGCAGCAGAGCAGCGGGCTTCTGTGCGCACTGAAGGCAATTGCAAGAATCCAGCAGCTGCTCCTTGCCAAGCACAGGCAGCTGCCTGTGTTCTTGCTTCTTGACCAACTCACAGTTGCCCTTCTTTTCAGCAGCTGCCACCGTGTTCTCTGCATCTCGGAGCCTCTGGAGAGCAGCAGGACTTTCCAAGGAGGGATGCATGACGACTAGGTCAAAACCCAGGAAAGTTGTCCTGGAACACCTCCCATTGGCATGCCAGAAGTGAATTCAAGAGGCAGGAGAGCGGCAGCCACCGTCCTGCAGCTGTCTGCGAGCTTCACACACAAGCCGGCTTCTTCGCGGCTTCGTTCTTCGCCTCTTGCAAGCTACCGCGATCTCCAGCTGCCTGAGGCCAAGAAGCGGCTACTTCGCGCACAGATGACTGGAGAGGCAGCGGTACGCTCCGGAGCGCCGCTTTTGCCGAAAGACGCCGGGAAGCGGCACTTGCTTTCGGCCAGCTCCGGAGCTGCGTATTCTGCCTCTCTAGTCGCCTACATCTTAGCCAAAAGCTTTTCCGCTCCAGTTCTCAAGGAGAAAGTCTACCAGCCCCGCTCACTTAGCCTGACCTTGCCAAGAAATGTCATTTGCTGCACATTCCAAGGACACTGCATTCTCCTGGGCAAGATGCAACCTGATGACAGATGGCCGTGCTCTCTGCGCTCTCCTATCCAGCTCTTGGTAGTAGCGGGCACGTTGCAGCCTGGCGACGGCAAGAAACCTGGAGAGCTGTCACAGAGCAGAAGAGCAGCTGAGATGCTGAAAAGCAGCTAAGCTGAACAGCCTGCCTCAGCTTCAGCAGTGTGCAATTGACTGAAGGCGAAAAACGCAGCAGCAGAGCAGCGAGCTTCTGAGCGCACTGAAGGCAATTGCAAGAATCCAGCAGTTGCTCCTTGCCAAGCACAGGCAGCTGCCTATGTTCTTGCTTCTTGACCAACTCACAGTTGCCCTTCTTTTCAGCAGCTGCCACCGTGTTCTCTGCATCTCGGAGCCTCTGGAGAGCAGCACGACTTTCCAAGGAGGGATGCATGGCAACTAAAATAAAAACCCAGGAAAGTTGTCCTGGAACACCTCCCATTGGCATGCCAAGAATGAATTCAACAGGCAGCAGAAGGGCAGCCACCGTCCTGCAGCAGTCTGCGAGCTTCGCACACAAGCCAGCTTCTTGGCGGCTTCGTTCTTCGCCTCTTGCAAGCTACCGCGATCTCCGGCTGCCGGAGGCCAAGAAGCGGCTACTTCGCGCACAGATCACTGGAGCGGCAGCGGTGCGCTCCGGAGCGCCGCTTTTGCCGAAAGACGCCGGGAAGCGGCTCTTGCTTTCGGCCAGCTCCGGAGCTGCGTATTCTGCCTCTCTAGTCGCCTACACATTAGCCAAAAGCTTTTCCGCTCCAGTTCTCAAGGAGAAAGTCTACCAGCACTGCTCACTTAGCCCGACCTTGCCAAGAAATGGGATTTGCTGCACATTCCAAGGACACTGCATTTTCTTAGGCAAGCTGCAAACTGCTGACAGATGGCCGTGCTCTCTGCGCTCTCCTATCCAGCTCTTGGTAGTAGCGGGCACATTGCAGCCTGGCGAAGGCAAGAAACCTGGAGAGCTGTCACAGAGCAGAAAGGCAGCTGAGATGCTGAAAAGCAGCAAAGCTGAACAGCCTGCCTCAGCTTCAGCAGTGTGCAATTGACTGAAGGCGAAAAACGCAGCAGCAGAGCAGCGGATTTCTGTGCGCACTGAAGGCAATTGCAAGAATCCAGCAGCTGCTCCTTGCCAAGCACAGGCAGCTGCCTATGTTCTTGCTTCTTGACCAACTCACAGTTGCCCTTCTTTTCAGCAGCTGCCACCGTGTTCTCTGCATCTCGGAGCCTCTGGAGAGCAGCACGACTTTCCAAGGAGGGATGCATGACGACTAGGTCAAAACCCAGGAAAGTTGTCCTGGAACACCTCCCATTGGCATGCCAAGAGTGAATTCAAGAGGCAGGAGAGCGGCAGCCACCGTCCTGCAGCTGTCTGCGAGCTTCGCACACAAGCCGGCTTCTTCGCGGCTTCGTTCTTCGCCTCTTGCAAGCTACCGCGATCTCCGGCTGCCGGAGGCCAAGAAGCGGCTACTTCGCGCACAGATGACTGGAGAGGCAGCGGTACGCTCCGGAGCGCCGCTTTTGCCGAAAGACGCCGGAAAGCAGCACTTGCTTTCGGCCAGCTCCAGAGCTGCGTATTCTGCCTCTCTAGTCGCCTACATCTCAGCCAAAAGCTTTTCCGCTCCAGTTCTCAAGGAGAAAGTCTACCAGCACTGCTCACTTAGCCCGACCTTGCCAGGAAATATGATTTGCTGCACATTCCAAGGACACTGCATTTTCCTGGGCAAGCTGCAACCTGCTGGCAGATGGCCGTGCTCTCTGACCACTCCTATCCAGCTCTGGGTAGTAGCAGGCACGTTGTGCCTGGCGAAGGCAAGACACCTGGAGAGCTGTCACAGAGCAGAAGGGCAGCTGAGATGCTGAAAAGCAGCAAAGCTGAACAGCCTGCCTCAGCTTGAGTAGTGTGCAATTGACTGAAGGCGAAAATCACAGCAACAGAGCAGCGGGCTTCTGTGTGCACTGAAGGCAATTGCAAGAATCCAGCAGCTGCTCCTTGCCAAGCACAGGCAGCTGCCTATGTTCTTGCTTCCTGACCAACTCACAGTTGCCCTTCTTTTCAGCAGCTGCCACCGTGTTCTCTGCATCTCGGAGCCTCTGGAGAGCAGCAGGACTTTCCAAGGAGGGATGCATGAGGACTACGTCAAAACCCAGGAAAGTTGTCCTGGAACACCTCCCATTGGCATGCCAAGAGTGAATTCAACAGGCAGCAGAAGGGCAGCCACCGTCCTGCAGCAGTCTGCGAGCTTCGCACACAAGCCGGCTTCTTCGCGGCTTCGTTCTTCGCCTCTTGCAAGCTACCGCGATCTCCGGCTGCCGGAGGCCAAGAAGCGGCTACTTCGCGCACAGATCACTGGAGCGGCAGCGGTGCGCTCCGGAGCGCCGCTTTTGCCGAAAGACGCCGGGAAGCGGCTCTTGCTTTCGGCCAGCTCCGGAGCTGCGTATTCTGCCTCTCTAGTCGCCTACATCTTAGCCAAAAGCTTTTCCGCTCCAGTTCTCAAGGAGAAAGTGTACCAGCACTGCTCACTTAGCCCGACCTTGCCAAGAAATGTCATTTGCTGCACATAACAAGGACACTGCATTTTCCTGGGCAAGCTGCAACCTCCTGACAGATGGCCGTGCTCTCTGCCCTCTCCTATCCAGCTCTTGGTAGTAGCGGGCACATTACAGCCTGGCGAAGGCAAGAAACCTGGAGAGCTGTCACAGAGCAGAAGGGCAGCTGAGATGCTGAAAAGCAGCAAAGCTGAACAGCCTGCCTCAGCTTCAGTAGTGTGCAATTGACTGAAGGCGAAAAACGCAGCAGCAGAGCAGCGGGCTTCTGAGCGCACTGAAGGCAATTGCAAGAATCCAGCAGTTGCTCCTTGCCAAGCACAGGCAGCTGCCTATGTTCTTGCTTCTTGACCAACTCACAGTTGCACTTCTTTTCAGCAGCTGCCACCGTGTTCTCTGCATCTCGGAGCCTCTGGAGAGCAGCACGACATTCCAAGGAGGGTTGCATGACGACTATGTCAAAACCCAGGAAAGTTGTCCTGGAACACCTCCCATTGGCATGCCAAGAGTGAATTCAACAGGCAGGAGAGCAGCAGCCACCGTCCTGCAGCAGTCTGCGAGCTTCGCACACAAGCCAGCTTCTTGGCGGCTTCGTTCTTCGCCTCTTGCAAGCTACCGCGATCTCCGGCTGCCGGAGGCCAAGAAGCGGCTACTTCGCGCATAGATCACTGGAGAGGCAGCGGTACGCTCCGGAGCGCCGCTTTTGCCGAAAGACGCCGGGAAGCGGCACTTGCTTTCGGCCAGCTCCGGAGCTGCGTATTCTGCCTCTCTAGTCACCTACATCTTAGCGAAAAGCTTTTCCGCTCCAGTTCTCAAGGAGAAAGTCTACCAGCACTGCTCACTTAGCCCGACCTTGCCAAGAAATGGGATTTGCTGCACATTCCAAGGACACTGCATTTTCTTAGGCAAGCCGCAAACTGCTGACAGATGGCCGTGCTCTCTGCGCTCTCCTATCCAGCTCTTGGTAGTAGCGGGCACGTTGCAGCCTGGCGAAGGCAAGAAACCTGGAGAGCTGTCACAGAGCAGAAGGGCAGCTGAGATGCTGAAAAGCAGCAAAGCTGAACAGCCTGCCTCAGCTTCAGCAGTGTGCAATTGACTGAAGGCGAAAAACGCAGCAGCAGAGCAGCGGGCTTCTGAGCGCACTGAAGGCAATTGCAAGAATCCAGCAGTTGCTCCTTGCCAAGCACAGGCAGCTGCCTATGTTCTTGCTTCTTGACCAACTCACAGTTGCCCTTCTTTTCAGCAGCTGCCACCGTGTTCTCTGCATCTCGGAGCCTCTGGAGAGCAGCACGACTTTCCAAGGAGGGATGCATGGCAACTAAAATAAAAACCCAGGAAAGTTGTCCTGGAACACCTCCCATTGGCATGCCAAGAATGAATTCAACAGGCAGCAGAAGGGCAGCCACCGTCCTGCAGCAGTCTGCGAGCTTCGCACACAAGCCAGCTTCTTGGCGGCTTCGTTCTTCGCCTCTTGCAAGCTACCGCGATCTCCGGCTGCCGGAGGCCAAGAAGCGGCTACTTCGCGCACAGATCACTGGAGCGGCAGCGGTGCGCTCCGGAGCGCCGCTTTTGCCGAAAGACGCCGGGAAGCGGCTCTTGCTTTCGGCCAGCTCCGGAGCTGCGTATTCTGCCTCTCTAGTCGCCTACATCTTAGCCAAAAGCTTTTCCGCTCCAGTTCTCAAGGAGAAAGTCTACCAGCACTGCTCACTTAGCCCGACCTTGCCAAGAAATGGGATTTGCTGCACATTCCAAGGACACTGCATTTTCTTAGGCAAGCTGCAAACTGCTGACAGATGGCCGTGCTCTCTGCGCTCTCCTATCCAGCTCTTGGTAGTAGCGGGCACATTGCAGCCTGGCGAAGGCAAGAAACCTGGAGAGCTGTCACAGAGCAGAAAGGCAGCTGAGATGCTGAAAAGCAGCAAAGCTGAACAGCCTGCCTCAGCTTCAGCAGTGTGCAATTGACTGAAGGCGAAAAACGCAGCAGCAGAGCAGCGGATTTCTGTGCGCACTGAAGGCAATTGCAAGAATCCAGCAGCTGCTCCTTGCCAAGCACAGGCAGCTGCCTATGTTCTTGCTTCTTGACCAACTCACAGTTGCCCTTCTTTTCAGCAGCTGCCACCGTGTTCTCTGCATCTCGGAGCCTCTGGAGAGCAGCACGACTTTCCAAGGAGGGATGCATGACGACTAGGTCAAAACCCAGGAAAGTTGTCCTGGAACACCTCCCATTGGCATGCCAAGAGTGAATTCAAGAGGCAGGAGAGCGGCAGCCACCGTCCTGCAGCTGTCTGCGAGCTTCGCACACAAGCCGGCTTCTTCGCGGCTTCGTTCTTCGCCTCTTGCAAGCTACCGCGATCTCCGGCTGCCGGAGGCCAAGAAGCGGCTACTTCGCGCACAGATGACTGGAGAGGCAGCGGTACGCTCCGGAGCGCCGCTTTTGCCGAAAGACGCCGGAAAGCAGCACTTGCTTTCGGCCAGCTCCAGAGCTGCGTATTCTGCCTCTCTAGTCGCCTACATCTCAGCCAAAAGCTTTTCCGCTCCAGTTCTCAAGGAGAAAGTCTACCAGCACTGCTCACTTAGCCCGACCTTGCCAGGAAATATGATTTGCTGCACATTCCAAGGACACTGCATTTTCCTGGGCAAGCTGCAACCTGCTGGCAGATGGCCGTGCTCTCTGACCACTCCTATCCAGCTCTGGGTAGTAGCAGGCACGTTGTGCCTGGCGAAGGCAAGACACCTGGAGAGCTGTCACAGAGCAGAAGGGCAGCTGAGATGCTGAAAAGCAGCAAAGCTGAACAGCCTGCCTCAGCTTGAGTAGTGTGCAATTGACTGAAGGCGAAAATCACAGCAACAGAGCAGCGGGCTTCTGTGTGCACTGAAGGCAATTGCAAGAATCCAGCAGCTGCTCCTTGCCAAGCACAGGCAGCTGCCTATGTTCTTGCTTCTTGACCAACTCACAGTTGCCCTTCTTTTCAGCAGCTGCCACCGTGTTCTCTGCATCTCGGAGCCTCTGGAGAGCAGCAGGACTTTCCAAGGAGGGATGCATGAGGACTACGTCAAAACCCAGGAAAGTTGTCCTGGAACACCTCCCATTGGCATGCCAAGAGTGAATTCAACAGGCAGCAGAAGGGCAGCCACCGTCCTGCAGCAGTCTGCGAGCTTCGCACACAAGCCGGCTTCTTCGCGGCTTCGTTCTTCGCCTCTTGCAAGCTACCGCGATCTCCGGCTGCCGGAGGCCAAGAAGCGGCTACTTCGCGCACAGATCACTGGAGCAGCAGCGGTGCGCTCCGGAGCGCCGCTTTTGCCGAAAGACGCCGGGAAGCGGCTCTTGCTTTCGGCCAGCTCCGGAGCTGCGTATTCTGCCTCTCTAGTCGCCTACATCTTAGCCAAAAGCTTTTCCGCTCCAGTTCTCAAGGAGAAAGTGTACCAGCACTGCTCACTTAGCCCGACCTTGCCAAGAAATGGGATTTGCTGCACATTCCAAGGACACTGCATTTTCTTAGGCAAGCTGCAAACTGCTGACAGATGGCCGTGCTCTCTGCGCTCTCCTATCCAGCTCTTGGTAGTAGCGGGCACGTTGCAGCCTGGCGAAGGCAAGAAACCTGGAGAGCTGTCACAGAGCAGAAAGGCAGCTGAGATGCTGAAAAGCAGCAAAGCTGAACAGCCTGCCTCAGCTTCAGCAGTGTGCAATTGACTGAAGGCGAAAAACGCAGCAGCAGAGCAGCGGACTTCTGTGCGCACTGAAGGCAATTGCAAGAATCCAGCAGCTGCTCCTTGCCAAGCACAGGCAGCTGCCTATGTTCTTGCTTCTTGACCAACTCACAGTTGCCCTTCTTTTCAGCAGCTGCCACCGTGTTCTCTGCATCTCGGAGCCTCTGGAGAGCAGCAGGACTTTCCAAGGAGGGATGCATGGCAACTAAAATAAAAACCCAGGAAAGTTGTCCTGGAACACCTCCCATTGGCATGCCAAGAGTGAATTCAACAGGCAGCAGAAGGGCAGCCACCGTCCTGCAGCAGTCTGCGAGCTTCGCACACAAGCCGGCTTCTTCGCGGCTTCGTTCTTCGCCTCTTGCAAGCTACCGCGATCTCCGGCTGCCGGAGGCCAAGAAGCGGCTACTTCGCGCACAGATGACTGGAGCGGCAGCGGTGCGCTCCGGAGCGCCGCTTTTGCCGAAAGACGCCGGCAAGCGGCTCTTGCTTTCGGCCAGCTCCGGAGCTGCGTATTCTGCCTCTCTAGTCGCCTACATCTTAGCCAAAAGCTTTTCCGCTCCAGTTCTCAAGGAGAAAGTGTACCAGCACTGCTCACTTAGCCCGACCTTGCCAAGAAATGGGATTTGCTGCACATTCCAAGGACACTGCATTTTCTTAGGCAAGCTGCAAACTGCTGACAGATGGCCGTGCTCTCTGCGCTCTCCTATCCAGCTCTTGGTAGTAGCGGGCACGTTGCAGCCTGGCGAAGGCAAGAAACCTGGAGAGCTGTCACAGAGCAGAAAGGCAGCTGAGATGCTGAAAAGCAGCAAAGCTGAACAGCCTGC
Source organism: Vidua macroura (assembly GCF_024509145.1). Taxonomy (NCBI): domain Eukaryota; kingdom Metazoa; phylum Chordata; class Aves; order Passeriformes; family Viduidae; genus Vidua; species Vidua macroura. Next base: position 4,794,192 of record NC_071579.1, read on the forward strand.
CTCAGCTTCAGCAGTGTGCAATTGACTGAAGGCGAAAAACGCAGCAGCAGAGCAGCGGACTTCTGTGCGCACTGAAGGCAATTGCAAGAATCCAGCAGCTGCTCCTTGCCAAGCACAGGCAGCTGCCTATGTTCTTGCTTCTTGACCAACTCACAGTTGCCCTTCTTTTCAGCAGCTGCCACCGTGTTCTCTGCATCTCGGAGCCTCTGGAGAGCAGCAGGACTTTCCAAGGAGGGATGCATGACGACTAGGTCAAAACCCAGGAAAGTTGTCCTGGAACACCTCCCATTGGCATGCCAAGAGTGAATTCAAGAGGCAGGAGAGCGGCAGCCACCGTCGTGCAGCTGTCTGCGAGCTTCGCACACAAGCCGGATTCTTCGCAGCTTCGTTCTTCGCCTCTTGCAAGCTACCGCGATCTCCGGCTGCCAGAGGCCAAGAAGCGGCTACTTCGCGCACAGATCACTGGAGCGGCAGCGGTACGCTCCGAAGCGCCGCTTTTGCCGAAAGACGCCGGGAAGCGGCTCTTGCTTTCGGCCAGCTCCGGAGCTGCGTATTCTGCCTCTCTAGTCGCCTACATCTTAGCCAAAAGCTTTTCCGCTCCAGTTCTCAAGGAGAAAGTGTACCAGCACCGCTCACTTAGCCCGACCTTGCCAAGAAATGGGATTTGCTGCACATTCCAAGGACACTGCATTTTCTTAAGCAAGCTGCAAACTGCTGACAGATGGCCGTGCTCTGTGCGCTTTCCTATCCAGCTCTTGGTAGTAGCGGGCACGTTGCAGCCTGGCGAAGGCAAGAAACCTGGAGAGCTGTCACAGAGCAGAAGGGCAGCTGAGATGCTGAAAAGCAGCAAAGCTGAACAGCCTGCCTCAGCTTCAGCAGTGTGCAATTGACTGAAGGCGAAAAACGCAGCAGCAGAGCAGCGGGCTTCTGTGCGCACTGAAGGCAATTGCAAGAATCCAGCAGCTGCTCCTTGCCAAGCACAGGCAGCTGCCTGTGTTCTTGCTTCTTGACCAACTCACAGTTGCCCTTCTTTTCAGCAGCTGCCACCGTGTTCTCTGCATCTCGGAGCCTCTGGAGAGCAGCACGACTTTCCAAGGAGGGATGCATGACGACTAGGTCAAAACCCAGGAAAGTTGTCCTGGAACACCTCCCATTGGCATGCCAGAAGTGAATTCAAGAGGCAGGAGAGCGGCAGCCACCGTCCTGCAGCTGTCTGCGAGCTTCACACACAAGCCGGCTTCTTCGCGGCTTCGTTCTTCGCCTCTTGCAAGCTACCGCGATCTCCAGCTGCCTGAGGCCAAGAAGCGGCTACTTCGCGCACAGATGACTGGAGAGGCAGCGGTACGCTCCGGAGCGCCGCTTTTGCCGAAAGACGCCGGGAAGCGGCACTTGCTTTCGGCCAGCTCCGGAGCTGCGTATTCTGCCTCTCTAGTCGCCTACATCTTAGCCAAAAGCTTTTCCGCTCCAGTTCTCAAGGAGAAAGTCTACCAGCCCCGCTCACTTAGCCTGACCTTGCCAAGAAATGTCATTTGCTGCACATTCCAAGGACACTGCATTCTCCTGGGCAAGATGCAACCTGATGACAGATGGCCGTGCTCTCTGCGCTCTCCTATCCAGCTCTTGGTAGTAGCGGGCACGTTGCAGCCTGGCGAAGGCAAGAAACCTGGAGAGCTGTCACAGAGCAGAAGAGCAGCTGAGATGCTGAAAAGCAGCTAAGCTGAACAGCCTGCCTCAGCTTCAGCAGTGTGCAATTGACTGAAGGCGAAAAACGCAGCAGCAGAGCAGCGGGCTTCTGAGCGCACTGAAGGCAATTGCAAGAATCCAGCAGTTGCTCCTTGCCAAGCACAGGCAGCTGCCTATGTTCTTGCTTCTTGACCAACTCACAGTTGCCCTTCTTTTCAGCAGCTGCCACCGTGTTCTCTGCATCTCGGAGCCTCTGGAGAGCAGCACGACTTTCCAAGGAGGGATGCATGGCAACTAAAATAAAAACCCAGGAAAGTTGTCCTGGAACACCTCCCATTGGCATGCCAAGAATGAATTCAACAGGCAGCAGAAGGGCAGCCAGCGTCCTGCAGCAGTCTGCGAGCTTCGCACACAAGCCAGCTTCTTGGCGGCTTCGTTCTTCGCCTCTTGCAAGCTACCGCGATCTCCGGCTGCCGGAGGCCAAGAAGCGGCTACTTCGCGCACAGATGACTGGAGCGGCAGCGGTGCGCTCCGGAGCGCCGCTTTTGCCGAAAGACGCCGGGAAGCGGCTCTTGCTTTCGGCCAGCTCCGGAGCTGCGTATTCTGCCTCTCTAGTCGCCTACATCTTAGCCAAAAGCTTTTCCGCTCCAGTTCTCAAGGAGAAAGTCTACCAGCACTGCTCACTTAGCCCGACCTTGCCAAGAAATGGGATTTGCTGCACATTCCAAGGACACTGCATTTTCTTAGGCAAGCTGCAAACTGCTGACAGATGGCCGTGCTCTCTGCGCTCTCCTATCCAGCTCTTGGTAGTAGCGGGCACATTGCAGCCTGGCGAAGGCAAGAAACCTGGAGAGCTGTCACAGAGCAGAAAGGCAGCTGAGATGCTGAAAAGCAGCAAAGCTGAACAGCCTGCCTCAGCTTCAGCAGTGTGCAATTGACTGAAGGCGAAAAACGCAGCAGCAGAGCAGCGGATTTCTGTGCGCACTGAAGGCAATTGCAAGAATCCAGCAGCTGCTCCTTGCCAAGCACAGGCAGCTGCCTATGTTCTTGCTTCTTGACCAACTCACAGTTGCCCTTCTTTTCAGCAGCTGCCACCGTGTTCTCTGCATCTCGGAGCCTCTGGAGAGCAGCACGACTTTCCAAGGAGGGATGCATGACGACTAGGTCAAAACCCAGGAAAGTTGTCCTGGAACACCTCCCATTGGCATGCCAAGAGTGAATTCAAGAGGCAGGAGAGCGGCAGCCACCGTCCTGCAGCTGTCTGCGAGCTTCGCACACAAGCCGGCTTCTTCGCGGCTTCGTTCTTCGCCTCTTGCAAGCTACCGCGATCTCCGGCTGCCGGAGGCCAAGAAGCGGCTACTTCGCGCACAGATGACTGGAGAGGCAGCGGTACGCTCCGGAGCGCCGCTTTTGCCGAAAGACGCCGGAAAGCAGCACTTGCTTTCGGCCAGCTCCAGAGCTGCGTATTCTGCCTCTCTAGTCGCCTACATCTCAGCCAAAAGCTTTTCCGCTCCAGTTCTCAAGGAGAAAGTCTACCAGCACTGCTCACTTAGCCCGACCTTGCCAGGAAATATGATTTGCTGCACATTCCAAGGACACTGCATTTTCCTGGGCAAGCTGCAACCTGCTGGCAGATGGCCGTGCTCTCTGACCACTCCTATCCAGCTCTGGGTAGTAGCAGGCACGTTGTGCCTGGCGAAGGCAAGACACCTGGAGAGCTGTCACAGAGCAGAAGGGCAGCTGAGATGCTGAAAAGCAGCAAAGCTGAACAGCCTGCCTCAGCTTGAGTAGTGTGCAATTGACTGAAGGCGAAAATCACAGCAACAGAGCAGCGGGCTTCTGTGTGCACTGAAGGCAATTGCAAGAATCCAGCAGCTGCTCCTTGCCAAGCACAGGCAGCTGCCTATGTTCTTGCTTCTTGACCAACTCACAGTTGCCCTTCTTTTCAGCAGCTGCCACCGTGTTCTCTGCATCTCGGAGCCTCTGGAGAGCAGCAGGACTTTCCAAGGAGGGATGCATGAGGACTACGTCAAAACCCAGGAAAGTTGTCCTGGAACACCTCCCATTGGCATGCCAAGAGTGAATTCAACAGGCAGCAGAAGGGCAGCCACCGTCCTGCAGCAGTCTGCGAGCTTCGCACACAAGCCGGCTTCTTCGCGGCTTCGTTCTTCGCCTCTTGCAAGCTACCGCGATCTCCGGCTGCCGGAGGCCAAGAAGCGGCTACTTCGCGCACAGATCACTGGAGCGGCAGCGGTGCGCTCCGGAGCGCCGCTTTTGCCGAAAGACGCCGGGAAGCGGCTCTTGCTTTCGGCCAGCTCCGGAGCTGCGTATTCTGCCTCTCTAGTCGCCTACATCTTAGCCAAAAGCTTTTCCGCTCCAGTTCTCAAGGAGAAAGTGTACCAGCACTGCTCACTTAGCCCGACCTTGCCAAGAAATGGGATTTGCTGCACATTCCAAGGACACTGCATTTTCTTAGGCAAGCTGCAAACTGCTGACAGATGGCCGTGCTCTCTGCGCTCTCCTATCCAGCTCTTGGTAGTAGCGGGCACGTTGCAGCCTGGCGAAGGCAAGAAACCTGGAGAGCTGTCACAGAGCAGAAAGGCAGCTGAGATGCTGAAAAGCAGCAAAGCTGAACAGCCTGCCTCAGCTTCAGCAGTGTGCAATTGACTGAAGGCGAAAAACGCAGCAGCAGAGCAGCGGACTTCTGTGCGCACTGAAGGCAATTGCAAGAATCCAGCAGCTGCTCCTTGCCAAGCACAGGCAGCTGCCTATGTTCTTGCTTCTTGACCAACTCACAGTTGCCCTTCTTTTCAGCAGCTGCCACCGTGTTCTCTGCATCTCGGAGCCTCTGGAGAGCAGCACGACTTTCCAAGGAGGGATGCATGGCAACTAAAATAAAAACCCAGGAAAGTTGTCCTGGAACACCTCCCATTGGCATGCCAAGAGTGAATTCAACAGGCAGCAGAAGGGCAGCCACCGTCCTGCAGCAGTCTGCGAGCTTCGCACACAAGCCGGCTTCTTCGCGGCTTCGTTCTTCGCCTCTTGCAAGCTACCGCGATCTCCGGCTGCCGGAGGCCAAGAAGCGGCTACTTCGCGCACAGATGACTGGAGCGGCAGCGGTGCGCTCCGGAGCGCCGCTTTTGCCGAAAGACGCCGGCAAGCGGCTCTTGCTTTCGGCCAGCTCCGGAGCTGCGTATTCTGCCTCTCTAGTCGCCTACATCTTAGCCAAAAGCTTTTCCGCTCCAGTTCTCAAGGAGAAAGTGTACCAGCACTGCTCACTTAGCCCGACCTTGCCAAGAAATGGGATTTGCTGCACATTCCAAGGACACTGCATTTTCTTAGGCAAGCTGCAAACTGCTGACAGATGGCCGTGCTCTCTGCGCTCTCCTATCCAGCTCTTGGTAGTAGCGGGCACGTTGCAGCCTGGCGAAGGCAAGAAACCTGGAGAGCTGTCACAGAGCAGAAAGGCAGCTGAGATGCTGAAAAGCAGCAAAGCTGAACAGCCTGCCTCAGCTTCAGCAGTGTGCAATTGACTGAAGGCGAAAAACGCAGCAGCAGAGCAGCGGACTTCTGTGCGCACTGAAGGCAATTGCAAGAATCCAGCAGCTGCTCCTTGCCAAGCACAGGCAGCTGCCTATGTTCTTGCTTCTTGACCAACTCACAGTTGCCCTTCTTTTCAGCAGCTGCCACCGTGTTCTCTGCATCTCGGAGCCTCTGGAGAGCAGCAGGACTTTCCAAGGAGGGATGCATGACGACTAGGTCAAAACCCAGGAAAGTTGTCCTGGAACACCTCCCATTGGCATGCCAAGAGTGAATTCAAGAGGCAGGAGAGCGGCAGCCACCGTCGTGCAGCTGTCTGCGAGCTTCGCACACAAGCCGGATTCTTCGCAGCTTCGTTCTTCGCCTCTTGCAAGCTACCGCGATCTCCGGCTGCCAGAGGCCAAGAAGCGGCTACTTCGCGCACAGATCACTGGAGCGGCAGCGGTACGCTCCGAAGCGCCGCTTTTGCCGAAAGACGCCGGGAAGCGGCTCTTGCTTTCGGCCAGCTCCGGAGCTGCGTATTCTGCCTCTCTAGTCGCCTACATCTTAGCCAAAAGCTTTTCCGCTCCAGTTCTCAAGGAGAAAGTGTACCAGCACCGCTCACTTAGCCCGACCTTGCCAAGAAATGGGATTTGCTGCACATTCCAAGGACACTGCATTTTCTTAAGCAAGCTGCAAACTGCTGACAGATGGCCGTGCTCTGTGCGCTTTCCTATCCAGCTCTTGGTAGTAGCGGGCACGTTGCAGCCTGGCGAAGGCAAGAAACCTGGAGAGCTGTCGCAGAGCAGAAGGGCAGCTGAGATGCTGAAAAGCAGCAAAGCTGAACAGCCTGCCTCAGCTTCAGCAGTGTGCAATTGACTGAAGGCGAAAAACGCAGCAGCAGAGCAGCGGGCTTCTGTGCGCACTGAAGGCAATTGCAAGAATCCAGCAGCTGCTCCTTGCCAAGCACAGGCAGCTGCCTGTGTTCTTGCTTCTTGACCAACTCACAGTTGCCCTTCTTTTCAGCAGCTGCCACCGTGTTCTCTGCATCTCGGAGCCTCTGGAGAGCAGCAGGACTTTCCAAGGAGGGATGCATGACGACTAGGTCAAAACCCAGGAAAGTTGTCCTGGAACACCTCCCATTGGCATGCCAGAAGTGAATTCAAGAGGCAGGAGAGCGGCAGCCACCGTCCTGCAGCTGTCTGCGAGCTTCACACACAAGCCGGCTTCTTCGCGGCTTCGTTCTTCGCCTCTTGCAAGCTACCGCGATCTCCAGCTGCCTGAGGCCAAGAAGCGGCTACTTCGCGCACAGATGACTGGAGAGGCAGCGGTACGCTCCGGAGCGCCGCTTTTGCCGAAAGACGCCGGGAAGCGGCACTTGCTTTCGGCCAGCTCCGGAGCTGCGTATTCTGCCTCTCTAGTCGCCTACATCTTAGCCAAAAGCTTTTCCGCTCCAGTTCTCAAGGAGAAAGTCTACCAGCCCCGCTCACTTAGCCTGACCTTGCCAAGAAATGTCATTTGCTGCACATTCCAAGGACACTGCATTCTCCTGGGCAAGATGCAACCTGATGACAGATGGCCGTGCTCTCTGCGCTCTCCTATCCAGCTCTTGGTAGTAGCGGGCACGTTGCAGCCTGGCGAAGGCAAGAAACCTGGAGAGCTGTCACAGAGCAGAAGAGCAGCTGAGATGCTGAAAAGCAGCTAAGCTGAACAGCCTGCCTCAGCTTCAGCAGTGTGCAATTGACTGAAGGCGAAAAACGCAGCAGCAGAGCAGCGGGCTTCTGTGCGCACTGAAGGCAATTGCAAGAATCCAGCAGCTGCTCCTTGCCAAGCACAGGCAGCTGCCTGTGTTCTTGCTTCTTGACCAACTCACAGTTGCCCTTCTTTTCAGCAGCTGCCACCGTGTTTTCTGCATCTCGGAGCCTCTGGAGAGCAGCACGACTTTCCAAGGAGGGATGCATGACGACTATTGCAAAACCCAGGAAAGTTGTCCTGGAACACCTCCCATTGGCATGCCAAGAGTGAATTCAACAGGCAGGAGAGCAGCAGCCACCGTCCTGCAGCAGTCTGCGAGCTTCGCACACAAGCCAGCTTCTTCGCGGCTTCGTTCTTCGCCTCTTGCAAGCTACCGCGATCTCCGGCTGCCGGAGGCCAAGAAGCAGCTACTTCGCGCATAGATCACTGGAGAGGCAGCGGTACGCTCCGGAGCGCCGCTTTTGCCGAAAGACGCCGGGAAGCGGCACTTGCTTTCGGCCAGCTCCGGAGCTGCGTATTCTGCCTCTCTAGTCACCTACATCTTAGCGAAAAGCTTTTCCGCTCCAGTTCTCAAGGAGAAAGTGTACCAGCACTGCTCACTTAGCCCGACCTTGCCAAGAAATGGGATTTGCTGCACATTCCAAGGACACTGCATTTTCTTAGGCAAGCCGCAAACTGCTGACAGATGGCCGTGCTCTCTGCCCTCTCCTATCCAGCTCTTGATAGTAGCGGGCACGTTGCAGCCTGGCGAAGGCAAGAAACCTGGAGAGCTGTCACAGAGCAGAAGGGCAGCTGAGATGCTGAAAAGCAGCAAAGCTGAACAGCCTGCCTCAGCTTCAGCAGTGTGCAATTGACTGAAGGCGAAAAACGCAGCAGCAGAGCAGCGGGCTTCTGAGCGCACTGAAGGCAATTGCAAGAATCCAGCAGCTGCTCCTTGCCAAGCACAGGCAGCTGCCTATGTTCTTGCTTCTTGACCAACTCACAGTTGCCCTTCTTTTCAGCAGCTGCCACCGTCTTCTCTGCATCTCGGAGCCTCTGGAGAGCAGCACGACTTTCCAAGGAGGGATGCATGACGACTAGGTCAAAACCCAGGAAAGTTGTCCTGGAACACCTCCCATTGGCATGCCAAGAGTGAATTCAAGAGGCAGGAGAGTGGCAGCCACCGTCCTGCAGCTGTCTGCGAGCTTCACACACAAGCCGGCTTCTTCGCGGCTTCGTTCTTCGCCTCTTGCAAGCTACCGCGATCTCCGGCTGCCGGAGGCCAAGAAGCGGCTACTTCGCGCACAGATGACTGGAGAGGCAGCGGTACGCTCCGGAGCGCCGCTTTTGCCGAAAGACGCCGGGAAGCGGCTCTTGCTTTCGGCCAGCTCCGGAGCTGCGTATTCTGCCTCTCTAGTCGCCTACATCTTAGCCAAAAGCTTTTCCGCTCCAGTTCTCAAGGAGAAAGTGTACCAGCACTGCTCACTTAGCCCGACCTTGCCAAGAAATGGGATTTGCTGCACATTCCAAGGACACTGCATTTTCTTAGGCAAGCTGCAAACTGCTGACAGATGGCCGTGCTCTCTGCGCTCTCCTATCCAGCTCTTGGTAGTAGCGGGCACGTTGCAGCCTGGCGAAGGCAAGAAACCTGGAGAGCTGTCACAGAGCAGAAGGGCAGCTGAGATGCTGAAAAGCAGCAAAGCTGAACAGCCTGCCTCAGCTTCAGCAGTGTGCAATTGACTGAAGGCGAAAAACGCAGCAGCAGAGCAGCGGGCTTCTGTGCGCACTGAAGGCAATTGCAAGAATCCAGCAGCTGCTCCTTGCCAAGCACAGGCAGCTGCCTATGTTCTTGCTTCTTGACCAACTCACAGTTGCCCTTCTTTTCAGCAGCTGCCACCGTGTTCTCTGCATCTCGGAGCCTCTGGAGAGCAGCAGGACTTTCCAAGGAGGGATGCATGACGACTAGGTCAAAACCCAGGAAAGTTGTCCTGGAACACCTCCCATTGGCATGCCAAGAGTGAATTCAACAGGCAGCAGAAGGGCAGCCACCGTCCTGCAGCAGTCTGCGAGCTTCGCACACAAGCCGGCTTCTTCGCGGCTTCGTTCTTCGCCTCTTGCAAGCTACCGCGATCTCCGGCTGCCGGAGGCCAAGAAGCGGCTACTTCGCGCACAGATGACTGGAGCGGCAACGGTGCGCTCCGGAGCGCCGCTTTTGCCGAAAGACGCCGGGAAGCGGCTCTTGCTTTCGGCCAGCTCCGGAGCTGCGTATTCTGCCTCTCTAGTCGCCTACATCTTAGCCAAAAGCTTTTCCGCTCCAGTTCTCAAGGAGAAAGTGTACCAGCACTGCTCACTTAGCCCGACCTTGCCAAGAAATGGGATTTGCTGCACATTCCAAGGACACTGCATTTTCTTAGGCAAGCTGCAAACTGCTGACAGATGGCCGTACTCTCTGCGCTCTCCTATCCAGCTCTTGGTAGTAGCGGGCACGTTGCAGCCTGGCGAAGGCAAGAAACCTGGAGAGCTGTCACAGAGCAGAAAGGCAGCTGAGATGCTGAAAAGCAGCAAAGCTGAACAGCCTGCCTCAGCTTCAGCAGTGTGCAATTGACTGAAGGCGAAAAACGCAGCAGCAGAGCAGCGGGCTTCTGTGCGCACTGAAGGCAATTGCAAGAATCCAGCAGCTGCTCCTTGCCAAGCACAGGCAGCTGCCTATGTTCTTGCTTCTTGACCAACTCACAGTTGCCCTTCTTTTCAGCAGCTGCCAACGTGTTCTCTGCATCTCGGAGCCTCTGGAGAGCAGCAGGACTTTCCAAGGAGGGATGCATGACGACTAGGTCAAAACCCAGGAAAGTTGTCCTGGAACACCTCCCATTGGCATGCCAAGAGTGAATTCAAGAGGCAGGAGAGCGGCAGCCACCGTCCTGCAGCTGTCTGCGAGCTTCGCACACAAGCCGGATTCTTCGCAGCTTCGTTCTTCGCCTCTTGCAAGCTACCGCGATCTCCGGCTGCCAGAGGCCAAGAAGCGGCTACTTCGCGCACAGATCACTGGAGCGGCAGCGGTACGCTCCGAAGCGCCGCTTTTGCCGAAAGACGCCGGGAAGCGGCTCTTGCTTTCGGCCAGCTCCGGAGCTGCGTATTCTGCCTCTCTAGTCGCCTACATCTTAGCCAAAAGCTTTTCCGCTCCAGTTCTCAAGGAGAAAGTGTACCAGCACCGCTCACTTAGCCCGACCTGGCCAAGAAATGGGATTTGCTGCACATTCCAAGGACACTGCATTTTCTTAAGCAAGCTGCAAACTGCTGACAGATGGCCGTGCTCTCTGCGCTTTCCTATCCAGCTCTTGGTAGTAGCGGGCACGTTGCAGCCTGGCGAAGGCAAGAAACCTGGAGAGCTGTCACAGAGCAGAAGGGCAGCTGAGATGCTGAAAAGCAGCAAAGCTGAACAGCCTGCCTCAGCTTCAGCAGTGTGCAATTGACTGAAGGCGAAAAACGCAGGAGCAGAGCAGCGGGCTTCTGTGCGCACTGAAGGCAATTGCAAGAATCCAGCAGCTGCTCCTTGCCAAGCACAGGCAGCTGCCTGTGTTCTTGTTTCTTGACCAACTCACAGTTGCCCTTCTTTTCAGCAGCTGCCACCGTGTTCTCTGCATCTCGGAGCCTCTGGAGAGCAGCAGGACTTTCCAAGGAGGGATGCATGAGGACTACGTCAAAACCCAGGAAAGTTGTCCTGGAACACCTCCCATTGGCATGCCAAGAGTGAATTCAACAGGCAGCAGAAGGGCAGCCACCGTCCTGCAGCAGTCTGCGAGCTTCGCACACAAGCCGGCTTCTTCGCGGCTTCGTTCTTCGCCTCTTGCAAGCTACCGCGATCTCCGGCTGCCGGAGGCCAAGAAGCGGCTACTTCGCGCACAGATGACTGGAGCGGCAGCGGTGCGCTCCGGAGCGCCGCTTTTGCCGAAAGACGCCGGCAAGCGGCTCTTGCTTTCGGCCAGCTCCGGAGCTGCGTATTCTGCCTCTCTAGTCGCCTACATCTTAGCCAAAAGCTTTTCCGCTCCAGTTCTCAAGGAGAAAGTGTACCAGCACTGCTCACTTAGCCCGACCTTGCCAAGAAATGGGATTTGCTGCACATTCCAAGGACACTGCATTTTCTTAGGCAAGCTGCAAACTGCTGACAGATGGCCGTGCTCTCTGCCCTCTCCTATCCAGCTCTTGGTAGTAGCGGGCACATTGCAGCCTGGCGAAGGCAAGAAACCTGGAGAGCTGTCACAGAGCAGAAAGGCAGCTGAGATGCTGAAAAGCAGCAAAGCTGAACAGCCTGCCTCAGCTTCAGTAGTGTGCAATTGACTGAAGGCGAAAAACGCAGCAGCAGAGCAGCGGGCTTCTGTGCGCACTGAAGGCAATTGCAAGAATCCAGCAGCTGCTCCTTGCCAAGCACAGGCAGCTGCCTATGTTCTTGCTTCTTGACCAACTCACAGTTGCCCTTCTTTTCAGCAGCTGCCACCGTGTTCTCTGCATCTCGGAGCATCTGGAGAGCAGCACGACTTTCCAAGGAGGGATGCATGACGACTAGGTCAAAACCCAGGAAAGTTGTCCTGGAACACCTCCCATTGGCATGCCAAGAGTGAATTCAAGAGGCAGGAGAGCGGCAGCCACCGTCCTGCAGCAGTCTGTGAGCTTCGCACACAAGCCGGCTTCTTCGCGGCTTCGTTCTTCGCCTCTTGCAAGCTACCGCGATCTCCGGCTGCCGGAGGCCAAGAAGCGGCTACTTCGCGCACAGATGACTGGAGTGGCAGCGGTACGCTCCGGAGCGCCGCTTTTGCCGAAAGACGCCGGGAAGCGGCACTTGCTTTCGGCCAGCTCCGGAGCTGCGTATTCTGCCTCTCTAGTCACCTACATCTTAGCGAAAAGTTTTCCGCTCCAGTTCTCAAGGAGAAAGTCTACCAGCACTGCTCACTTAGCCCCGAACTTGCCAAGAAATGGGATTTGCTGCACATTCCAAGGACACTGCATTTTCTTAGGCAAGCTGCAAACTGCTGGCAGATGGCCGTGCTCTCTGCCCTCTCCTATCCAGCTCTTGGTAGTAGCAGGCACATTGCAGCCTGGCGAAGGCAAGAAACCTGGAGAGCTGTCACAGAGCAGAAGGGCAGCTGAGATGCTGAAAAGCAGCAAAGCTGAACAGCCTGCCTCAGCTTCAGTAGTGTGCAATTGACTGAAGGCGAAAATCGCAGCAACAGAGCAGCGGGCTTATGTGCGCACTGAAGGCAATTGCAAGAATCCAGCAGCTGCTCCTTGCCAAGCACAGGCAGCTGCCTGTGTTCTTGCTTCTTGACCAACTCACAGTTGCCCTTCTTTTCAGCAGCTGCCACCGTATTCTCTGCATCTCGGAGCCTCTGGAGAGCAGCACGACTTTCCAAGGAGGGATGCATGACAACTAGGTCAAAACCCAGGAAAGTTGTCCTGGAACACCTCCCATTGGCATGCCAAGAGTGAATTCAAGAGGCAGGAGAGCGGCAGCCACCGTCCTGCAGCAGTCTGCGAGCTTCGCACACAAGCCGGCTTCTTCGCGGCTTCGTTCTTCGCCTCTTGCAAGCTACCGCGATCTCCGGCTGCCGGAGGCCAAGAAGCGGCTTCTTCGCGCACAGATGACTGGAGCGGCAGCGGTACGCTCCGGAGCGCTGCTTTTGCCGAAAGACGCCGGGAAGCGGCACTTGCTTTCGGCCAGCTCCGGAGCTGCTTATTCTGCCTCTCTAGTCGCTTACATCTTAGCCAAAAGCTTTTCCGCTCCAGTTCTCAAGGAGAAAGTCTACCAGCACCGCTCACTTAGCCCGACCTTGCCAGGAAATAAGATTTGCTGCACATTCCAAGGACACTGCATTTTTCTGGGCAAGCTGCAACCTCCTGACTGATGGCCGTGCTCTCTGACCACTCCTGCCCAGCTCTGGGTAGTAGCGGGCACGTTGCAGCCTGGCGAAGGCAAGACACCTGGAGAGCTGTCACAGAGCAGAAGGGCAGCTGAGATGCTGAAAAGCAGCAAAGCTGAACAGCCTGCCTCAGCTTCAGCAGTGTGCAATTGACTGAAGGCGAAAAACGCAGCAGCAGAGCAGCGGGCTTCTGAGCGCACTGAAGGCAATTGCAAGAATCCAGCAGCTGCTCCTTGCCAAGCACAGGCAGCTGCCTATGTTCTTGCTTCTTGACCAACTCACAGTTGCCCTTCTTTTCAGCAGCTGCCACCGTCTTCTCTGCATCTCGGAGCCTCTGGAGAGCAGCACGACTTTCCAAGGAGGGATGCATGACGACTAGGTCAAAACCCAGGAAAGTTGTCCTGGAACACCTCCCATTGGCATGCCAAGAGTGAATTCAAGAGGCAGGAGAGTGGCAGCCACCGTCCTGCAGCTGTCTGCGAGCTTCACACACAAGCCGGCTTCTTCGCGGCTTCGTTCTTCGCCTCTTGCAAGCTACCGCGATCTCCGGCTGCCGGAGGCCAAGAAGCGGCTACTTCGCGCACAGATGACTGGAGAGGCAGCGGTACGCTCCGGAGCGCCGCTTTTGCCGAAAGACGCCGGGAAGCGGCTCTTGCTTTCGGCCAGCTCCGGAGCTGCGTATTCTGCCTCTCTAGTCGCCTACATCTTAGCCAAAAGCTTTTCCGCTCCAGTTCTCAAGGAGAAAGTGTACCAGCACTGCTCACTTAGCCCGACCTTGCCAAGAAATGGGATTTGCTGCACATTCCAAGGACACTGCATTTTCTTAGGCAAGCTGCAAACTGCTGACAGATGGCCGTGCTCTCTGCGCTCTCCTATCCAGCTCTTGGTAGTAGCGGGCACGTTGCAGCCTGGCGAAGGCAAGAAACCTGGAGAGCTGTCACAGAGCAGAAAGGCAGCTGAGATGCTGAAAAGCAGCAAAGCTGAACAGCCTGCCTCAGCTTCAGCAGTGTGCAATTGACTGAAGGCGAAAAACGCAGCAGCAGAGCAGCGGGCTTCTGTGCGCACTGAAGGCAATTGCAAGAATCCAGCAGCTGCTCCTTGCCAAGCACAGGCAGCTGCCTATGTTCTTGCTTCTTGACCAACTCACAGTTGCCCTTCTTTTCAGCAGCTGCCACCGTGTTCTCTGCATCTCGGAGCCTCTGGAGAGCAGCACGACTTTCCAAGGAGGGATGCATGACGACTAGGTCAAAACCCAGGAAAGTTGTCCTGGAACACCTCCCATTGGCATGCCAAGAGTGAATTCAACAGGCAGCAGAAGGGCAGCCACCGTCCTGCAGCAGTCTGCGAGCTTCGCACACAAGCCGGCTTCTTCGCGGCTTCGTTCTTCGCCTCTTGCAAGCTACCGCGATCTCCGGCTGCCGGAGGCCAAGAAGCGGCTACTTCGCGCACAGATGACTGGAGCGGCAACGGTGCGCTCCGGAGCGCCGCTTTTGCCGAAAGACGCCGGGAAGCGGCTCTTGCTTTCGGCCAGCTCCGGAGCTGCGTATTCTGCCTCTCTAGTCGCCTACATCTTAGCCAAAAGCTTTTCCGCTCCAGTTCTCAAGGAGAAAGTGTACCAGCACTGCTCACTTAGCCCGACCTTGCCAAGAAATGGGATTTGCTGCACATTCCAAGGACACTGCATTTTCTTAGGCAAGCTGCAAACTGCTGACAGATGGCCGTACTCTCTGCGCTCTCCTATCCAGCTCTTGGTAGTAGCGGGCACGTTGCAGCCTGGCGAAGGCAAGAAACCTGGAGAGCTGTCACAGAGCAGAAAGGCAGCTGAGATGCTGAAAAGCAGCAAAGCTGAACAGCCTGCCTCAGCTTCAGCAGTGTGCAATTGACTGAAGGCGAAAAACGCAGCAGCAGAGCAGCGGGCTTCTGTGCGCACTGAAGGCAATTGCAAGAATCCAGCAGCTGCTCCTTGCCAAGCACAGGCAGCTGCCTATGTTCTTGCTTCTTGACCAACTCACAGTTGCCCTTCTTTTCAGCAGCTGCCAACGTGTTCTCTGCATCTTGGAGCCTCTGGAGAGCAGCAGGACTTTCCAAGGAGGGATGCATGACGACTAGGTCAAAACCCAGGAAAGTTGTCCTGGAACACCTCCCATTGGCATGCCAAGAGTGAATTCAAGAGGCAGGAGAGCGGCAGCCACCGTCCTGCAGCTGTCTGCGAGCTTCGCACACAAGCCGGATTCTTCGCAGCTTCGTTCTTCGCCTCTTGCAAGCTACCGCGATCTCCGGCTGCCAGAGGCCAAGAAGCGGCTACTTCGCGCACAGATCACTGGAGCGGCAGCGGTACGCTCCGAAGCGCCGCTTTTGCCGAAAGACGCCGGGAAGCGGCTCTTGCTTTCGGCCAGCTCCGGAGCTGCGTATTCTGCCTCTCTAGTCGCCTACATCTTAGCCAAAAGCTTTTCCGCTCCAGTTCTCAAGGAGAAAGTGTACCAGCACCGCTCACTTAGCCCGACCTGGCCAAGAAATGGGATTTGCTGCACATTCCAAGGACACTGCATTTTCTTAAGCAAGCTGCAAACTGCTGACAGATGGCCGTGCTCTCTGCGCTTTCCTATCCAGCTCTTGGTAGTAGCGGGCACGTTGCAGCCTGGCGAAGGCAAGAAACCTGGAGAGCTGTCACAGAGCAGAAGGGCAGCTGAGATGCTGAAAAGCAGCAAAGCTGAACAGCCTGCCTCAGCTTCAGCAGTGTGCAATTGACTGAAGGCGAAAAACGCAGGAGCAGAGCAGCGGGCTTCTGTGCGCACTGAAGGCAATTGCAAGAATCCAGCAGCTGCTCCTTGCCAAGCACAGGCAGCTGCCTGTGTTCTTGTTTCTTGACCAACTCACAGTTGCCCTTCTTTTCAGCAGCTGCCACCGTGTTCTCTGCATCTCGGAGCCTCTGGAGAGCAGCAGGACTTTCCAAGGAGGGATGCATGAGGACTACGTCAAAACCCAGGAAAGTTGTCCTGGAACACCTCCCATTGGCATGCCAAGAGTGAATTCAACAGGCAGCAGAAGGGCAGCCACCGTCCTGCAGCAGTCTGCGAGCTTCGCACACAAGCCGGCTTCTTCGCGGCTTCGTTCTTCGCCTCTTGCAAGCTACCGCGATCTCCGGCTGCCGGAGGCCAAGAAGCGGCTACTTCGCGCACAGATGACTGGAGCGGCAGCGGTGCGCTCCGGAGCGCCGCTTTTGCCGAAAGACGCCGGCAAGCGGCTCTTGCTTTCGGCCAGCTCCGGAGCTGCGTATTCTGCCTCTCTAGTCGCCTACATCTTAGCCAAAAGCTTTTCCGCTCCAGTTCTCAAGGAGAAAGTGTACCAGCACTGCTCACTTAGCCCGACCTTGCCAAGAAATGGGATTTGCTGCACATTCCAAGGACACTGCATTTTCTTAGGCAAGCTGCAAACTGCTGACAGATGGCCGTGCTCTCTGCCCTCTCCTATCCAGCTCTTGGTAGTAGCGGGCACATTGCAGCCTGGCGAAGGCAAGAAACCTGGAGAGCTGTCACAGAGCAGAAAGGCAGCTGAGATGCTGAAAAGCAGCAAAGCTGAACAGCCTGCCTCAGCTTCAGTAGTGTGCAATTGACTGAAGGCGAAAAACGCAGCAGCAGAGCAGCGGGCTTCTGTGCGCACTGAAGGCAATTGCAAGAATCCAGCAGCTGCTCCTTGCCAAGCACAGGCAGCTGCCTATGTTCTTGCTTCTTGACCAACTCACAGTTGCCCTTCTTTTCAGCAGCTGCCACCGTGTTCTCTGCATCTCGGAGCATCTGGAGAGCAGCACGACTTTCCAAGGAGGGATGCATGACGACTAGGTCAAAACCCAGGAAAGTTGTCCTGGAACACCTCCCATTGGCATGCCAAGAGTGAATTCAAGAGGCAGGAGAGCGGCAGCCACCGTCCTGCAGCAGTCTGTGAGCTTCGCACACAAGCCGGCTTCTTCGCGGCTTCGTTCTTCGCCTCTTGCAAGCTACCGCGATCTCCGGCTGCCGGAGGCCAAGAAGCGGCTACTTCGTGCACAGATGACTGGAGTGGCAGCGGTACGCTCCGGAGCGCCGCTTTTGCCGAAAGACGCCGGGAAGCGGCACTTGCTTTCGGCCAGCTCCGGAGCTGCGTATTCTGCCTCTCTAGTCACCTACATCTTAGCGAAAAGTTTTCCACTCCAGTTCTCAAGGAGAAAGTCTACCAGCACTGCTCACTTAGCCCCGAACTTGCCAAGAAATGGGATTTGCTGCACATTCCAAGGACACTGCATTTTCTTAGGCAAGCTGCAAACTGCTGGCAGATGGCCGTGCTCTCTGCCCTCTCCTATCCAGCTCTTGGTAGTAGCAGGCACATTGCAGCCTGGCGAAGGCAAGAAACCTGGAGAGCTGTCACAGAGCAGAAGGGCAGCTGAGATGCTGAAAAGCAGCAAAGCTGAACAGCCTGCCTCAGCTTCAGTAGTGTGCAATTGACTGAAGGCGAAAATCGCAGCAACAGAGCAGCGGGCTTATGTGCGCACTGAAGGCAATTGCAAGAATCCAGCAGCTGCTCCTTGCCAAGCACAGGCAGCTGCCTGTGTTCTTGCTTCTTGACCAACTCACAGTTGCCCTTCTTTTCAGCAGCTGCCACCGTGTTCTCTGCATCTCGGAGCCTCTGGAGAGCAGCACGACTTTCCAAGGAGGGATGCATGACAACTAGGTCAAAACCCAGGAAAGTTGTCCTGGAACACCTCCCATTGGCATGCCAAGAGTGAATTCAAGAGGCAGGAGAGCGGCAGCCACCGTCCTGCAGCAGTCTGCGAGCTTCGCACACAAGCCGGCTTCTTCGCGGCTTCGTTCTTCGCCTCTTGCAAGCTACCGCGATCTCCGGCTGCCGGAGGCCAAGAAGCGGCTTCTTCGCGCACAGATGACTGGAGCGGCAGCGGTACGCTCCGGAGCGCTGCTTTTGCCGAAAGACGCCGGGAAGCGGCACTTGCTTTCGGCCAGCTCCGGAGCTGCTTATTCTGCCTCTCTAGTCGCTTACATCTTAGCCAAAAGCTTTTCCGCTCCAGTTCTCAAGGAGAAAGTCTACCAGCACCGCTCACTTAGCCCGACCTTGCCAGGAAATAAGATTTGCTGCACATTCCAAGGACACTGCATTTTTCTGGGCAAGCTGCAACCTCCTGACTGATGGCCGTGCTCTCTGACCACTCCTGCCCAGCTCTGGGTAGTAGCGGGCACGTTGCAGCCTGGCGAAGGCAAGACACCTGGAGAGCTGTCACAGAGCAGAAGGGCAGCTGAGATGCTGAAAAGCAGCAAAGCTGAACAGCCTGCCTCAGCTTCAGCAGTGTGCAATTGACTGAAGGCGAAAAACGCAGCAGCAGAGCAGCGGGCTTCTGTGCGCACTGAAGGCAATTGCAAGAATCCAGCAGCTGCTCCTTGCCAAGCACAGGCAGCTGCCTATGTTCTTGCTTCTTGACCAACTCACAGTTGCCCTTCTTTTCAGCAGCTGCCACCGTGTTCTCTGCCTCTCGGAGCCTCTGGAGAGAAGCAGGACTTTCCAAAGACGGATGCATGAGGACTACGTCAAAACCCAGGAAAGTTGTCCTGGAACACCTCCTATTGGCATGCCAAGAGTGAATTCAACAGGCAGCAGAAGGGCAGCCAGCGTCCTCAAGCAGCCTGTGAGCTTCGCACACAAGCCGGCTTCTTCGCGGCTTCGTTCTTCGCCTCTTGCAAGCTACCGCGATCTCCGGCTGCCGGAGGCCAAGAAGCGGCTACTTTGCGCACAGATGACTGGAGAGGCAGCGGTACGCTCCGGAGCGCCGCTTTTGCCGAAAGACGCCGGGAAGCGGCACTTGCTTTCGGCCAGCTCCGGAGCTGCGTATTCTGCCTCTCTAGTCGCCTACATCTCAGCCAAAAGCTTTTCCGCTCCAGTTCTCAAGGAGAAAGTCTACCAGCACTGCTCACTTAGCCCGACCTTGCCAGGAAATAAGATTTGCTGCACATTCCAAGGACACTGCATTTTCCTGGGCAAGCTGCAACCTGCTGGCAGATCGCCGTGCTCTCTGACCACTCCTATCCAGCTCTTGGTAGTAGCGGGCACGTTGTGCCTGGCGAAGGCAAGACACCTGGAGAGCTGTCACAGAGCAGAAGGGCAGCTGAGATGCTGAAAAGCAGCAAAGCTGAACAGCCTGCCTCAGCTTGAGTAGTGTGCAATTGACTGAAGGCGAAAATCGCAGCAACAGAGCAGCGGGCTTCTGTGCGCACTGAAGGCAATTGCAAGAATCCAGCAGCTGCTCCTTGCCAAGCACAGGCAGCTGCCTGTGTTCTTGCTTCTTGACCAACTCACAGTTGCCCTTCTTTTCAGCAGCTGCCACCGTGTTCTCTGCATCTCGGAGCCTCTGGAGAGCAGCACGACTTTCCAAGGAGGGATGCATGGCAACTAAAATAAAAACCCAGGAAAGTTGTCCTGGAACACCTCCCATTGGCATGCCAAGAGTGAATTCAAGAGGCAGGAGAGCGGCAGCCACCGTCCTGCAGCAGTCTGCGAGCTTCGCACACAAGCCGGCTTCTTCGCGGCTTCGTTCTTCGCCTCTTGCAAGCTACCGCGATCTCCGGCTGCCGGAGGCCAAGAAGCGGCTACTTCGCGCACAGATGACTGGAGCGGCAGCGGTACGCTCCGGAGCGCCGCTTTTGCCGAAAGACGCCGGGAAGCGGCACTTGCTTTCGGCCAGCTCCAGAGCTGCGTATTCTGCCTCTCTAGTCACCTACATCTTAGCGAAAATCTTTTCCGCTCCAGTTCTCAAGGAGAAAGTGTACCAGCACTGCTCACTTAGCCCGACCTTGCCAAGAAATGGGATTTGCTGCACATTCCAAGGACACTGCATTTTCTTAGGCAAGCCGCAAACTGCTGACAGATGGCCGTGCTCTCTGCCCTCTCCTATCCAGCTCTTGGTAGTAGCGGGCACATTGCAGCCTGGCGAAGGCAAGAAACCTGGAGAGCTGTCACAGTGCAGAAGGGCAGCTGAGATGCTGAAAAGCAGCAAAGCTGAACAGCCTGCCTCAGCTTCAGTAGTGTGCAATTGACTGAAGGCGAAAAACGCAGCAGCAGAGCAGCGGGCTTCTGAGGGCACTGAAGGCAATTGCAAGAATCCAGCAGTTGCTCCTTGCCAAGCACAGGCAGCTGCCTATGTTCTTGCTTCTTGACCAACTCACAGTTGCCCTTCTTTTCAGCAGCTGCCACCGTGTTCTCTGCATCTCGGAGCCTCTGGAGAGCAGCAGGACTTTCCAAGGAGGGATGCATGACGACTAGGTCAAAACCCAGGAAAGTTGTCCTGGAACACCTCCCATTGGCATGCCAAGAGTGAATTCAACAGGCAGGAGAGCGGCAGCCACCGTCCTGCAGCAGTCTGCGAGCTTCGCACACAAGCCGGCTTCTTCGCGGCTTCGTTCTTCGCCTCTTGCAAGCTACCGCGATCTCCGGCTGCCGGAGGCCAAGAAGCGGCTTCTTCGCGCACAGATGACTGGAGCGGCAGCGGTGCGCTCCGGAGCGCTGCTTTTGCCGAAAGACGCCGGGAAGCGGCACTTGCTTTCGGCCAGCTCCGGAGCTGCTTATTCTGCCTCTCTAGTCGCTTACATCTTAGCCAAAAGCTTTTCCGCTCCAGTTCTCAAGGAGAAAGTCTACCAGCACCGCTCACTTAGCCCGACCTTGCCAGGAAATAAGATTTGCTGCACATTCCAAGGACACTGCATTTTTCTGGGCAAGCTGCAACCTCCTGACTGATGGCCGTGCTCTCTGACCACTCCTGCCCAGCTCTGGGTAGTAGCGGGCACGTTGCAGCCTGGCGAAGGCAAGACACCTGGAGAGCTGTCACAGAGCAGAAGGGCAGCTGAGATGCTGAAAAGCAGCAAAGCTGAACAGCCTGCCTCAGCTTCAGCAGTGTGCAATTGACTGAAGGCGAAAAACGCAGCAGCAGAGCAGCGGGCTTCTGTGCGCACTGAAGGCAATTGCAAGAATCCAGCAGCTGCTCCTTGCCAAGCACAGGCAGCTGCCTATGTTCTTGCTTCTTGACCAACTCACAGTTGCCCTTCTTTTCAGCAGCTGCCACCGTGTTCTCTGCCTCTCGGAGCCTCTGGAGAGAAGCAGGACTTTCCAAAGACGGATGCATGAGGACTACGTCAAAACCCAGGAAAGTTGTCCTGGAACACCTCCTATTGGCATGCCAAGAGTGAATTCAACAGGCAGCAGAAGGGCAGCCAGCGTCCTCAAGCAGCCTGTGAGCTTCGCACACAAGCCGGCTTCTTCGCGGCTTCGTTCTTCGCCTCTTGCAAGCTACCGCGATCTCCGGCTGCCGGAGGCCAAGAAGCGGCTACTTTGCGCACAGATGACTGGAGAGGCAGCGGTACGCTCCGGAGCGCCGCTTTTGCCGAAAGACGCCGGGAAGCAGCACTTGCTTTCGGCCAGCTCCGGAGCTGCGTATTCTGCCTCTCTAGTCGCCTACATCTCAGCCAAAAGCTTTTCCGCTCCAGTTCTCAAGGAGAAAGTCTACCAGCACTGCTCACTTAGCCCGACCTTGCCAGGAAATAAGATTTGCTGCACATTCCAAGGACACTGCATTTTCCTGGGCAAGCTGCAACCTGCTGGCAGATGGCCGTGCTCTCTGACCACTCCTATCCAGCTCTTGGTAGTAGCGGGCACGTTGTGCCTGGCGAAGGCAAGACACCTGGAGAGCTGTCACAGAGCAGAAGGGCAGCTGAGATGCTGAAAAGCAGCAAAGCTGAACAGCCTGCCTCAGCTTGAGTAGTGTGCAATTGACTGAAGGCGAAAATCGCAGCAACAGAGCAGCGGGCTTCTGTGCGCACTGAAGGCAATTGCAAGAATCCAGCAGCTGCTCCTTGCCAAGCACAGGCAGCTGCCTGTGTTCTTGCTTCTTGACCAACTCACAGTTGCCCTTCTTTTCAGCAGCTGCCACCGTGTTCTCTGCATCTCGGAGCCTCTGGAGAGCAGCACGACTTTCCAAGGAGGGATGCATGACGACTAGGTCAAAACCCAGGAAAGTTGTCCTGGAACACCTCCCATTGGCATGCCAAGAGTGAATTCAAGAGGCAGGAGAGCGGCAGCCACCGTCCTGCAGCAGTCTGCGAGCTTCGCACACAAGCCGGCTTCTTCGCGGCTTCGTTCTTCGCCTCTTGCAAGCTACCGCGATCTCCGGCTGCCGGAGGCCAAGAAGCGGCTACTTCGCGCACAGATGACTGGAGCGGCAGCGGTACGCTCCGGAGCGCCGCTTTTGCCGAAAGACGCCGGGAAGCGGCACTTGCTTTCGGCCAGCTCCAGAGCTGCGTGTTCTGCCTCTCTAGTCACCTACATCTTAGCGAAAATCTTTTCCGCTCCAGTTCTCAAGGAGAAAGTCTACCAGCACTGCTCACTTAGCCCGACCTTGCCAAGAAATGGGATTTGCTGCACATTCCAAGGACACTGCATTTTCTTAGGCAAGCCGCAAACTGCTGACAGATGGCCGTGCTCTCTGCCCTCTCCTATCCAGCTCTTGGTAGTAGCGGGCACGTTGCAGCCTGGCGAAGGCAAGAAACCTGGAGAGCTGTCACAGTGCAGAAGGGCAGCTGAGATGCTGAAAAGCAGCAAAGCTGAACAGCCTGCCTCAGCTTCAGTAGTGTGCAATTGACTGAAGGCGAAAAACGCAGCAGCAGAGCAGCGGGCTTCTGAGCGCACTGAAGGCAATTGCAAGAATCCAGCAGTTGCTCCTTGCCAAGCACAGGCAGCTGCCTATGTTCTTGCTTCTTGACCAACTCACAGTTGCCCTTCTTTTCAGCAGCTGCCACCGTGTTCTCTGCATCTCGGAGCCTCTGGAGAGCAGCAGGACTTTCCAAGGAGGGATGCATGACGACTAGGTCAAAACCCAGGAAAGTTGTCCTGGAACACCTCCCATTGGCATGCCAAGAGTGAATTCAAGAGGCAGGAGAGCGGCAGCCAGCGTCCTGCAGCAGTCTGCGAGCTTCGCACACAAGCCGGCTTCTTCGCGGCTTCGTTCTTCGCCTCTTGCAAGCTACCGCGATCTCCGGCTGCCGGAGGCCAAGAAGCGGCTTCTTCGCGCACAGATGACTGGAGCGGCAGCGGTACGCTCCGAAGCGCCGCTTTTGCCAAAAGACGCCGGGAAGCGGCACTTGCTTTCGGCCAGCTCCGGAGCTGCGTATTCTGCCTCTCTAGTCGCCTACATCTTAGCCAAAAGCTTTTCCGCTCCAGTTCTCAAGGAGAAAGTGTACCAGCACCGCTCACTTAGCCCGACCTTGCCAAGAAATGTCATTTGCTGCACATAACAAGGACACTGCATTTTCCTGGGCAAGATGCAACCTGCTGACAGATGGCCGTGCTCTCTGCCCTCTCCTATCCAGCTCTTGGTAGTAGCGGGCACATTGCAGCCTGGCGAAGGCAAGAAACCTGGAGAGCTGTCACAGAGCAGAAGGGCAGCTGAGATGCTGAAAAGCAGCAAAGCTGAACAGCCTGCCTCAGCTTCAATAGTGTGCAATTGACTGAAGGCGAAAAACGCAGCAGCAGAGCAGCGGGCTTCTGTGCGCACTGAAGGCAATTGCAAGAATCCAGCAGCTGCTCCTTGCCAAGCACAGGCAGCTGCCTGTGTTCTTGCTTCTTGACCAACTCACAGTTGCCCTTCTTTTCAGCAGCTGCCACCGTCTTCTCTGCATCTCGGAGCCTCTGGAGAGCAGCAGGACTTTCCAAGGAGGGATGCATGACGACTAGGTCAAAACCCAGGAAAGTTGTCCTGGAACACCTCCCATTGGCATGCCAAGAGTGAATTCAAGAGGCAGGAGAGCGGCAGCCACCGTCCTGCAGCTGTCTGCGAGCTTCACGCACAAGCCGACTTCTTCGCGGCTTCGTTCTTCGCCTCTTGCAAGCTACCGCGATCTCCGGCTGCCGGAGGCCAAGAAGCGGCTACTTCGCGCACAGATGACTGGAGAGGCAGTGGTACGCTCCGAAGCGCCGCTTTTGCCAAAAGACGCCGGGAAGCGGCACTTGCTTTCGGCCAGCTCCGGAGCTGCGTATTCTGCCTCTCTAGTCGCCTACATCTTAGCCAAAAGCTTTTCCGCTCCAGTTCTCAAGGAGAAAGTCTACCAGCACTGCTCACTTAGCCCGACCTTGCCAAGAAATGTCATTTGCTGCACATAACAAGGACACTGCATTTTCCTGGGCAAGATGCAACCTGCTGACAGATGACCGTGCTCTCTGCGCTCTCCTATCCAGCTCTTGGTAGTAGCGGGCACGTTGCAGCCTGGCGAAGGCAAGAAACCTGGAGAGCTGTCACAGAGCAGAAGGGCAGCTGAGATGCTGAAAAGCAGCAAAGCTGAACAGCCTGCCTCAGCTTCAGCAGTGTGCAATTGACTGAAGGCGAAAAACGCAGCAGCAGAGAAGCGGGCTTCTGAGCGCACTGAAGGCAATTGCAAGCATGCAGCAGCTGCTCCTTGCCAAGCACAGGCAGCTGCCTAGGTTCTTGCTTCTTGACCAAGTCACAGTTGCCCTTCTTTTCAGCAGCTGCCACCGTCTTCTCTGCATCTCAGAGCCTCTGAAGAGCAGCACGACTTTCCAAGGAGGGATGCATGGCAACTAAAATAAAAACCCAGGAAAGTTGTCCTGGAACACCTCCCATTGGCATGCCAAGAGTGAATTCAAGAGGCAGGAGAGCGGCAGCCACCGTCCTGCAGCAGTCTGCGAGCTTCGCACACAAGCCGGCTTCTTCGCGGCTTCGTTCTTCGCCTCTTGCAAGCTACCGCGATCTCCGGCTGCCGGAGGCCAAGAAGCGGCTTCTTCGCGCACAGATGACTGGAGCGGCAGCGGTACGCTCCGAAGTGCCGCTTTTGCCAAAAGACGCCGGGAAGCGGCACTTGCTTTCGGCCAGCTCCGGAGCTGCGTATTCTGCCTCTCTAGTCGCCTACATCTTAGCGAAAAGCTTTTCCGCTCCAGTTCTCAAGGAGAAAGTGTACCAGCACCGCTCACTTAGCCCGACCTTGCCAAGAAATGTCATTTGCTGCACATAACAAGGACACTGCATTTTCCTGGGCAAGATGCAACCTGCTGACAGATGGCCGTGCTCTCTGCCCTCTCCTATCCAGCTCTTGGTAGTAGCGGGCACGTTGCAGCCTGGCGAAGGCAAGAAACCTGGAGAGCTGTCACAGAGCAGAAGGGCAGCTGAGATGCTGAAAAGCAGCAAAGCTGAACAGCCTGCCTCAGCTTCAGCAGTGTGCAATTGACTGAAGGCGAAAAACGCAGCAGCAGAGAAGCGGGCTTCTGAGCGCACTGAAGGCAATTGCAAGCATGCAGCAGCTGCTCCTTGCCAAGCACAGGCAGCTGCCTAGGTTCTTGCTTCTTGACCAAGTCACAGTTGCCCTTCTTTTCAGCAGCTGCCACCGTCTTCTCTGCATCTCGGAGCCTCTGAAGAGCAGCACGACTTTCCAAGGAGGGATGCATGGCAACTAAAATAAAAACCCAGGAAAGTTGTCCTGGAACACCTCCCATTGGCATGCCAAGAGTGAATTCAAGAGGCAGGAGAGCGGCAGCCACCGTCCTGCAGCAGTCTGCGAGCTTCGCACACAAGCCGGCTTCTTCGCGGCTTCGTTCTTCGCCTCTTGCAAGCTACCGCGATCTCCGGCTGCCGGAGGCCAAGAAGCGGCTACTTCGCGCACAGATGACTGGAGCGGCAGCGGTACGCTCCGGAGCGCCGCTTTTGCCGAAAGACGCCGGGAAGCGGCACTTGCTTTCGGCCAGCTCCGGAGCTGCGTATTCTGCCTCTCTAGTCCCCTACATCTTAGCCAAAAGCTTTTCCGCTCCAGCTCTGAAGGAGAAAGTCTCCCAGAACTGCTCACTTAGCCCGACCTTGCCAGGAAATGTCATTTGCTGCACATTCCAAGGACACTGCATTTTCCTGGGCAAGCTGCAACCTGCTGACAGATGGCCGTGCTCTCTGCCCACTCCTGCCCAGCTCTGGGTAGTAGCGGGCACGTTGCAGCCTGGCGAAGGCAAGAAACCTGGAGAGCTGTCACAGAGCAGAAGGGCAGCTGAGATGCTGAAAAGCAGCAAAGCTGAACAGCCTGCCTCAGCTTCAGCAGTGTGCAATTGACTGAAGGCGAAAAACGCAGCAGCAGAGCAGCGGGCTTCTGTGCGCACTGAAGGCAATTGCAAGAATCCAGCAGCTGCTCCTTGCCAAGCACAGGCAGCTGCCTAGGTTCTTGCTTCTTGACCAACTCACAGTTGCCCTTCTTTTCAGCAGCTGCCACCGTGTTCTCTGCATCTCGGAGCCTCTGGAGAGCAGCAGGACTTTCCAAGGAGGGATGCATGACGACTAGGTCAAAACCTAGGAAAGTTGTCCTGGAACACCTCCCATTGGCATGCCAAGAGTGAATTCAAGAGGCAGGAGCGCGGCAGCCAGCGTCCTGCAGCAGTCTGCGAGCTTCGCACACAAGCCGGCTTCTTCGCGGCTTCGTTCTTCGCCTCTTGCAAGCTACCGCGATCTCCGGCTGCCGGAGGCGAAGAAGCGGCTACTTCACGCACAGATGACTGGAGCAGCAGCGGTGCGCTCCGGAGCGCTGCTTTTGCCGAAAGACGCCGGGAAGCGGCACTTGCTTTCGGCCAGTTCCGGAGGTGTGTATTCTGCCTCTCTAGTCGCCTACATCTTAGCCAAAAGCTTTTCCGCTCCAGTTCTCAAGGAGAAAGTCTCCCAGCACCGCTCACTTAGCCCGACCTTGCCAAGAAATGGGATTTGCTGCACATTCCAAGGAGACTGCATTTTCTTGGGCACGTTGCAACCTGCTGATAGATGGCCGTGCTCTCTGCCCACTCCTGCCCAGCTCTGGGTAGTAGCGGGCACGTTGCAGCCTGGCGAAGGCAAGAAACCTGGAGAGCTGTCACAGAGCAGAAGGGCAGATGAGATGCTGAAAAGCAGCAAAGCTGAACAGCCTGCCTCAGCTTCAGTAGTGTGCAATTGACTGAAGGCGAAAAACGCAGCAGCAGAGCAGCGGGTTTCTGTGCGCTCTGAAGGCAATTGCAAGAATCCAGCAGCTGCTCCTTGCCAAGCACAGGCAGCTGCCTCTGTTCTTGCTTCTTGACCAACTCACAATTGCCCTTCTTTTCAGCAGCTGCCACCGTGTTCTCTGCATCTCGGAGCCTCTGGAGAGCAGCAGGACTTTTCAAGGAGGGATGCATGAGGACTACGTCAAAACCCAGGAAAGTTGTCCTGGAACACCTCCCATTGGCATGCCAAGAGTGAATTCAAGAGGCAGGAGTGTGGCTGCCACCGTCCTGCAGCAGCCTGCGAGCTTCGCACACAAGCCGGCTTCTTCGCGGCTTCGTTCTTCGCCTCTTGCAAGCTACCGCGATCTCCGGCTGGCGGAGCCGAAGAAGCGGCTACTTCACGCCCAGATGACGGGCGCGGCAGCAGTGCGCTCCGGAGCGCTGCTTTTGCCAAAAGACGCTGGGAAGCGGCACTTGCTTTCGGCCAGCTCCGGAGCTGCGTATTCTGCCTCTCTAGTCGCCTACATCTCAGCCAAAAGCTTTTCAGCTCCAGTTCTCAAGGAGAAAGTCTACCAGCACCGCTCACTTAGCCCGACCTTGCCAAGAACGTGGATTTGCTGCACATTCCAAGGACACACCATTTTCTTGGGCAAGCTGCAAATTGCCGATAGATGGCCGTGCTCTCTGCCCACTCCTGCCCAGCTCTGGGTAGTAGCGGGCACGTTGCAGCCTGGCGATGGCAAGAAACCTGGAGAGCTGTCACAGAGCAGAAGGGCAGATGAGATGCTGAAAAGCAGCAAAGCTGAACAGCCTGCCTCAGCTTCAGTAGTGTGCAATTGACTGAAGGCGAAAATCGCAGCAGCAGAGCAGCGGGCTTCTGTGCGCACTAAAGGCAATTGCAAGAATCCAGCAGCTGATCCTTCCGAAGCACAGGCAGCTGCCTATGTTCTTGCTTCTTGACCAACTCACAATTGCCCTTCTTTTCAGCAGCTGCCACCGTGTTCTCTGCATCTCGGAGCCTCTGGAGAGCAGCACGACTTTCCAAGGAGGGATGCATGACGACTAGGTCAAAACCCAGGAAAGTTGTCCTGGAACACCTCCCATTGGCATGCCAGAAGTGAATTCAAGAGGCAGGAGAGCGGCAGCCACCGTCCTGCAGCAGCCTGCGAGCTTCGCACACAAGCCGGCTTCTTCGCTGCTTCGTTCTTCGCCTCTTGCAAGCTACCGCGATCTCCGGCTGCCGGAGGCCAAGAAGCGGCTACTTCGCGCACAGATGACTGGAGCGGCAGCGGTGCGCTCCAGAGCGCTGCTTTTGCCCAAAGACGCTGGGAAGCGGCACTTGCTTTCGGCCAGCTCCAGCTTCTTCGCGGCTTCGTTCTTCGTCTCTCGCAAGCTCCGGAGCTCCCTATTCTGCCTCTCTATTCGCCTACATCTTAGCGAAAAACTTTTCCTCTCCATTTCCCAAGGATAAAGTGCACCAGCACTGCTCAGTTGTCCCCAACTTGCCAAGAAACTGGATTTGCTGCACATTCCAAGGACACCGCACTTTCCGGGGCAATGTGCAAGCCTCTGGGGAGCAGCAAGTATTTCTGGGACACATCATTGTTTTTTCAGGTTTTTTGGAGTCCGGCGTCAACTTAGTGACACAGGACCTGTTGAGAAAGACCGACCTTTTTCCCTGGGAAACAAAAGTGGCCAGCCCAGCTTCCTGATGGCAGTTTGTAGGGTTCCCTTGGGACTGTCAGGGCAGCACAGGTTTAATGTGGGGTCAGATTGGGTCTGGGAAATATCCTTTGATTGTTTGGATTTTTTGGAGGCCGTGTGCCTCTTAGGCCCAGAGGGCCCTGGAGAGAAAGACCGAC
The DNA here is from genome assembly GCF_024509145.1 of Vidua macroura. Classification (NCBI taxonomy): domain Eukaryota; kingdom Metazoa; phylum Chordata; class Aves; order Passeriformes; family Viduidae; genus Vidua; species Vidua macroura. Next base: position 4,822,921 of record NC_071579.1, read on the forward strand.
CCTTTTCCCTGGGAAAGAGAAATGGCCAGCCCAGGTTCCTGATGTCTGTGTGTACGGTTCCCTTGGGACTGCCAGGGCAGCACAGATTTGAGGTGGGGGCAACTTGGGTCTGGGAACTATACTTTGTTAGGATTTTTTGGATTCGGCTGGCCACTCAGGGCCACAGGCCCCTGGAGACAACGACCGGCCCTTTTCCCTGGGAAAGAAAAGTGGCCAGCCCAGGTTCTTGATGGCAGTTTGTAGGTTTCCCTTGGGACTGTCAGGGTAACACAGGTTTGAGGTGGGGGCAGCTTGGGTCTGGGACACATCCTTGTTTTTTCGGATATTATGGAGTTGGCCGGCCACTCAGGCCCACAGGCACCTGTAGAGAAAGACCGGTTCTTTTCCCTGAGAAAGAAAAGTGGCTGTGATACGTTAGAAAAGACTCTGTTCATCAAGACAGAAAGGAGAAGCCTTGTGTAGATAACAGAAAATCAAAGGAGTAGCCTTGTGTAAGATAACAAAAAACCAAAGGAGAAGCCTTGTGTAGATAACAGAAAACCGCCAGACAGAAACTAGTTAGCATGTTGATTACTTAAGCTGGTTGTGTAATTAGAACTTAGGTGCATATAACACACAACGTTATATGGAAAAGACCATTGCAGTGCCATGGACTTTCATTGGGGAAGAAGAGAGGAGCCTTCCTCAAACGACCACCAGAGAGTAGAAGAAGACCCCCTAGCAAGAGAGGGCGCAAGCGCAGAGTACACCCAGAGATACTGCGGACACGGAAGAGAGTACAAAAAGACTTTGGGAAGGGGGAAACAGTGTGAGCCGTTTTGCGGAGGGGGGACTCCCCGGCTGCAACCAGCGCTGTTTGCTTGCCATCGCTTGCTGTAATCAATAAATTTCTGATTGACTCTTAAAAAGCTGAACAAATTATTTGCCTCAATTTATAACAGTGGCCAGCCCAGGTTCCTGATTTCAGTTTGTAGTGTTCCCTTGGGACTGTCAGGGCAGCACAGGTTTGAGGTGGGTGAAGCTTGGGTCTGGGAAATATCCATCGTTGCTTCGATTTTTTGGAGGCAGCCGGCCACTCAGGCCCAGAGGGCCCTGGAGAGAAAGACCGACGCTTTTCCCTGGGAAAGAGAAATGGCCAGCCCAGGTTCCTGATGTCAGTTTGTAGGGTTCCCTTGGGACTGTCAGGGCAGCACAGGTTTGAGGTGGGGGAAGCTTGGGTCTGGGAAATATCCTTGATTGTTTGGATTTTTTGAAGGCTGGCCGCCTCTCAGGCCCACAGGCCCCTGGAGAAAAAGACTGGCCCTTTTCCCTGGGAAAGAAAAGTGGCCAGCCCAGGTTCCTGATGTCACTATGTAGGGTTCCCTTGGGACTGTCAGGGCAGCACAGGTTTGAGGTGGGTGAAGCTTGGATCTGGGAAATATCCATCATTGCTTCGAGTTTTTGGAGGCGGGCGGACAATCAGGCCCCCAGTCCCCGGGAGACAAAGACTGGCCTGTTGGGGAAGATGAAATAGCAAAGCCCTATAAATATGATGGCCTGGCAAAAGAGTCAGAAAACACAGATATTGAGATGAAAACAAGGTTTGAAATACCAAACCTTAATCACTGAGCATCTCGAAAACAATAATACAGCCAAGCTGAAAGCAATCCCCCTTTCTGATGATCTAAAAGGCAAAATGGAATGTTCTGTATCACCCCCCCAATGTATGGTTCATCCCATACCTGTAACCCTCCCCTGAAGTATCAGGCATCTGTAACCCCATTGGCTCAAGTCCTGGCCTGCCACAAGTTGCGGCTGGCAACTCCAAGCAAGGCCCTTCACCCTTTACAATAAACCATATGTTCTAAAGACCTGGCTTCAGAGATCCCTCATGACCACCCATCCAAACCGTCCAGGAGCCCAGCAGTCCCCGCACCTGCCTTTTTCCCTGGGAAAGAAAAGAGGCCAGCCCAGGTTCCTGATGTCAGTTTGTAGGGTTCCCTTGGGACTGTCAGGGCAGCACAGGTTTGAGGTGGGTGAAGCTTGGGTCTGGGACACATCCTCGATTGTGTGGATTTTCTGAGGCGGCCGGCCAGTCAGGGCCACAGGCCCCTATAGAAAAACACCATCTTTTTCCCTGGGAAAGAAAAGTGGCCAGCCCAGGTTCTTGATGGCAGTTTGTAGGGTTCCCTTGGGACTGTCAGGGTAACACAGGTTTGAGGTGGGGGCAGCTTGGGTCTGGGAAACATCCTTGTTTTTTCGGATATTTTGGAGTTGGCCGGCCACTCAGGCCCACAGGCACCTGTAGAGAAAGACCGGTTCTTTTCCCTGAGAAAGAAAAGTGGCTGTGATACGTTAGAAAAGACTCTGTTCATCAAGACAGAAAGGAGAAGCCTTGTGTAGATAACAGAAAATCAAAGGAGTAGCCTTGTGTAAGATAACAAAAAACCAAAGGAGAAGCCTTGTGTAGATAACAGAAAACCGCCAGACAGAAACTAGTTAGCATGTTGATTACTTAAGCTGGTTGTGTAATTAGAACTTAGGTGCATATAACACATAACCTTATATGGAAAAGACCATTGCAGTGCCATGGACTTTCGCCGGGGAAGAAGAGAGGAGCCTTCCTCAAACGACCACCAGAGAGTAGAAGAAGACCCCCTAGCAAGAGAGGGCGCAAGCGCAGAGTACACCCAGAGATACTGCGGACACGGAAGAGAGTATAAAAAGACTGTGGGAAGGGGGAAACAGTGTGAGCCGTTTTGCGGAGGGGGGACTCCCCGGCTGTACCCAGCGCTGTTTGCTTGCCATCGCTTGCTGTAATCAATAAATTTCTGATTGACTCTTAAAAAGCTGAACAAATTATTCGCCTCAATTTATAACAGTGGCCAGCCCAGGTTCCTGATGTCAGTTTGTAGTGTTCCCTTGGGACTGTCAGGGCAGCACAGGTTTGAGGTGGGGGCAGCTTGGGTCTGGGAAATATCCATCGTTGCTTCGATATTTTGGAGGCGGCCGGCCACTCAGGCCCAGAGGGTCCTGGAGAGAAAGACTGACGCTTTTCCCTGGGAAAGAAAAATGGCCAGCCCAGGTTCCTGATGTCAGTTAGTAGGGTTCCCTTGGGACTGTCAGGGCAGCACAGGTTTGAGGTGGGTGAAGCTTGTATCAGGGAAATATCCACTGTTGCTTCGATTTTTTGGATGCGGCCGGCCACTCAGGCCCAGAGGGCCCTGGAGAGAAAGAGAGAGAAAGACCGACCCTTTTCCCTGGGAAAGAAAAGTGGCCAGCCCAGGTTCCTGATGTCAGTTTGTAGGGTTCCCTTGGGACTGTCAGGGCAGCACAGGTTTGGGGTGGGTGAAGCTTGGATCTGGGAAATATCCATTGTTGCTTCAATTTTTTGGAGGCGGGCGGCCCCGCAGGCCCACAGGCCCCTGGAGAAAAAGACTGGCCCTTTTTCCCTGGGAAAGAATAATGGCCAGCCCAGGTTCCTGATGTCTGTTTGTAGGGTTCCCTTGGGACTGCCAGGGTAGCACAGGTTTGAGGTGGGGACAGCATGGGTCTGGGAAATATCCTTTTTTGTTTGGATTTTTTGGAGGCGGGCGGTCACTCAGGGCCACAGGCCCCTGTAAATAAAGACCAGCCCTTTTCCCTGGGAAAGAAAAGTGGCCAGCCCAGGTTCCTGATGTCACTTTGGGACTGTCAGCCCTTGGGACTGTCAGCGCAGCAGAGTTTTGAGGTGGGGGCAGCTTGGCTCTGCGACACATCCTCGATTGTTTGGATTTTTTGGAGGTGGGTGGCCTCTCAGGCCCAGAGGCCCCTGGAGACAATGACTGGCCCTTATTCCTGGGAAAGAAAAGTGGCCAGCCCAGGTTCCTGATGTCAGTTTGTAGGGTTCCCTTGGGACTGTCAGGCCAGCACAGGTTTGATATATGGGCGCAGCTTGGGTCTCGGACACATCCTTGTTTATTCGGATATTTTGGATGCGGCCAGCCACTCAGGGCCACTGGCCCATGGAGACAAAGACTGGCCCTTTTCCCTGGGAAAGAAAAGTGGCCAGCCCAGGTTCCTGATGTCAGTTAGTAGGGCTCCCTTGGGACTGTCAGGGCAGCACAGGTTTGAGGTGGGTGAAGCTTGGATCTGGGAAATATCATTGCTTCGAGTTTTTGGAGGCGGGCGGACAATCAGGCCCCCAGTCCCCGGGAGACAAAGACTGGCCTGTTGGGGAAGATGAAATAGCAAAGCCCTATAAATATGATGACCTGGCAAAAGAGTCAGAAAATACAGATATTGAGATGAAAACAAGGTTTGAAATACCAAACCTTAATCACTGAGCATCTCGAAAACAATAATACAGCCAAGCTGAAAGCAATCCCCCTTTCTGATGATCTAAAAGGTAAAATGGAATGTTCTGTATCACCCCCCCAATGTATGGTTCATCCCATACCTGTAACCCTCCCCTGAAGTATCAGGCATCTGTAACCCCATTGGCCCAAGTCCTGTCCCAGCCCACCTTGAAGCCCCCTGATAAGGTGTGGCCGAGGGACTGGACTTCCTCTTGGACCTTCCTCTTGGGACACTCACCTGAGATCCTCTCTCTCTCTCTCTCTCTCTCTCTCTCTCTCCCCACTCTCACTGGGCCTGCCACAAGTTGCGGCTGGCAACTCCAAGCAAGGCCCTTCACCCTTTACAATAAACCATATGTTCTAAAGACCTGGCTTCAGAGATCCCTCATGACCACCCATCCAAACCGTCCAGGAGCCCAGCAGTCCCCGCACCTGCCTTTTTCCCTGGGAAAGAAAAGAGGCCAGCCCAGGTTCCTGATGTCAGTTTGTAGGGTTCCCTTGGGACTGTCAGGGCAGCACAGGTTTGAGGTGGGTGAAGCTTGGGTCTGGGACACATCCTTGATTGTGTGGATTTTTTTGAGGCAGCTGGCCAGTCAGGGCCACAGGCCCCTAGAGCAAAACACCGTCTTTTTCCCTGGGAAAGAAAAGTGGCCAGCCCAGGTTCCTGATGGCAGTTTCTAGGGTTGCCTTGGGACTGTCAGGGCAGCAGAGGTTTGAGGTGGGGGCAGCTTGGGTCTGGGAAATATCCTCAATTGTTTGGATTTTTTGGAGGCGGGCGGCCTCTCAGTGCCACAGGGCCCTTTAAATAAAATACGGCCTGTTTCCCTGGGAAAGAAAAGTGGCCAGCCCAGGTTCCTGATGTCAGTTTGTAGGGTTCCCTTGGGACTGTCAGGCCAGCACAGGTTTGAGGTGGGGGCTGCTTGGGTCTGGGAAATATCCTCGATTGTTTGGATTTTTTGGAGGCAGGCAGCCTCTCAGTGCCACAGGCCCCTTTAAATAAAGACCAGCCCTTTTCCCTGGGAAAGAAAAGTGGCCAGCCCAGGTTCCTGCTGTCAGTTTGTAGGGTTCCCTTGGGACTGTCAGGCCAGCACAGTTTTGAGGTGGGGGCTGCTTGGGTCTGGGAAATATCCTCGATTATTTGGATTTTTTGGAGGCGGGCAGCCTCGCAGGCCCACAGGCTCCTGGAGACAAAGACCGGCCCTTTTCCCTGGGAAAGAAAAGTGGCCAGCCCAGGTTCCTGCTGTCAGTTTGTAGGGTTCCCTTGGGACTGTCAGGCCAGCACAGGTCTGAGGTGGGGGCAGCTTGGGTCTGGGAACTATCCTTCATTGTGTGGATTTTTTGGAGGCCGGTGTTATAAATAGAGGCGAATGATTTGTTCAGCATTTCAAGGGTCAATCAGAAATTTATTGATTACAGTAAGCGATGGCAAGCAAACAGCGCTGGGTGCAGCCGGGGAGTCCCCGCTCCGCAAAACGGCTCACACTGTTTCCCCCTTCCCACAGTCTTTTTATACTCTTTTTCTCCGGGGCCACGGTATCTCTGGGTGTACTCTGCGCTTGCGCCCTCTGTTGCTAGGGGTTCGTCTTCTACTCTCTGCTGGTCGCCCGAGGGAAGCTCCTCTCTTCTTCCCTGGTGAAAGTCCACGGCCCTGCAATGGTCTTTTCCATATGCACCTAAGTTCTAATTATACAACCAGCTTAAGTAATCAACATACTAACTAGTTTCTGTCTGGCGGTTTTCTGTTGTCTACACAAGGCTTCTCCTTTGATTCTCTGTTATCTACACAAGGCTTCTCCTTTGATTTTCTGTTATCTACACAAGGCTTCTTCTTTCTGTCTTGATGAACAAAGAGTCTTTTCTAACTTATCACAATCCCCCCCTTTTCTTTTTCTTTATTTTGTTCATCAAACATTTTTAGTTCTTGTAAGCTAAGTGCTAATGTTTCATTAGTCTCAGGATCCTCCGGTATGGGTTCATATTTGGCCCTTATTAATATGAGGTGAGCAGCCTCCAATCTCCCCTTTACTATGTCTATGATCCTATTAAAAATGCACGGGCCAAAGGCTAGTCCCAAAATCAGCAAAATTAGGGGCCCTGCCATTGTGGACAATAGGGTAGTCAGCCAGGGGAACTGTTGAACCAGGTTTCATACCAACCTTTTTGGGCTTCTCTTTCCCTTTTTCGTTTTTCTAATCCTTCCCTTAGTTTTGTCATTGTATCCCTGACTACCCCTGTGTGATCTGCATAGGTACAACACTCCTCTCTGAGTGCTGCACATAGCCCTCCTTGCTGTAGGAGCAGGAGTTCCAATCCTCTCCTGTTTTGCAAAACTACTTCAGATAGAGATCTCACCGATTTCTCTAAGGCTGATATCGATTGCTCTATCCGCTCTAAGTCCTCGTCTATTGCTACCCTTAGAGAGTGAAATTCTTTCATTTGTTTTACTAAGGAGGCCACTCCCGTGCTTACACCTGCTCCCCCCATGAGCATTAAAGCAGCCACTGTAAGTGTAGTAAAAGGTTCTCGTTTTTGTAGATGGTGTGCTGGGGTAGTTTGTAGGTTATATACATAGTCTTGAGGATGATAGATAATTTTTGGGATTATGACTATTTGTATGCAGTAATCTGAGGTCTCATCGAAAATTTCCAGGGAGATGCAGGGTGTGAGTCCTCCTTTTGCACAGATCCACTTTGTGTTTTTAGCAGGGAGTAACCACTTGGCTGGCTTATCCTCTCGTTTTGCTGTAGTTATTACTTCGCACAGGAATTCCATGTGCTGGGGCACTTGGCCAATGCAGCTCCCCTTCCCTGTTACTGAGGCCAATGTGATTCCTTGCCCCCGCGGATCTTTCCAATTACATGAAGGGGGGTTACTGCCATTTGCACGTCTTGCCTTTTCTGATATTCCGATAGCTTCATAAAATGGGGGTTTAACATCAAAGCAGAGCCAACAATGCTCTGTAAGTCGGGGGTTAGTTACATTCAAGACCCGGTACGCTCCCTCTACCAGCTTCCAAAGGGTGTTAAATCTAGAATCCTCGCTAGGGGGTGCTATTGTCTGGGTGACAACAGTTGAATTTTCCATTCCTGCGTTACTTTGATCATTGATTATTTCAACATGGCTTAGCTCTCCATCTTTAGCTATTACCGGGTTAGGGCCTACTGGTCGGGTATCTGGTGAAACAGGCTCCTTCTTTATGGTGAACATGTTGCCTCTGTCCTTACCAGGTTCCACATACCAAAAATCCCATGTCCGTCCCACTGTCCATCCTGGATCTAATGGTTTAGTTACATTCAGATACACAAATTGACAATTCCCCTGATTGACTATGCCACCCGACCAGTCCTTCTGTTGAGCTCTACAGCCGTAGGGTCCCCAGGAAACAGTAAGCCATTGATCTCCTTCTACTGACCAATCCGATGCTATTGTTTCACAGACCCAATACCCACAGAAGTATTCCCCAGGGTAATTGCAATATCCCTTTCCTGGATTTGATGCTGGACACATATAGAAACCTATTTTATTTAGACATAGTTCAATGGGGGCCAGTGTGCATAATGACAGTGTAAAGCTAGGAGATCTGGATGATATCCGAGTTTGGATTTCCTTCCCATCTACTCGGGTTAGTATCCACTTAAAGGGTTGATGTGAAAATTGACAATATCCTCCTGGCAATAACATAATCAGAGCTACAATAATGATAACTTGCCAAGGAGGATAGAGTCCTGTTTTTGCATTTAACTCATAACTCCCTACTATTCCCCTTTTAGTTTGTTGCCCTTTGTGTCTATCCGGGGTGTTTGAGTCGTTACCTTTGGGGAGATTATCAATACCCAGTCGGGAGTACTTCTGTATTATTCCACTTGGGATTGGGAAGAGCCTGGTTCTTTCCCCTCTGCCTTGCCCGCCGACTCGGGTGCTTCGAGCCGCGGGGATTACCATCTTCTCGGCAGCAGCGGTTCTCCCCAGCGCATCCATTCCCTTTTCTCCTTCTAGCCTTATACTGCTCCCAGTTCTTATCCTTGACCGGGGATGAGTTACACAGGATTTCTTTCAGCTCTTTCCGACAACACCGGTTTACAATATGGGCAACAAAGGGGGCAGGTTCATTCAGGTGGAAACAAAAATTCTCAGGGTTAACCCCTTTTCTGTAAACCTCCCACCACTCTTCTGATTTGAACCTTACCCACTTATTCTCTAATTCTCCTAACTCTAATATGATTCTTGTTAATCCTCACTCTAGCTTGCAGCAGCTGGAGCAAATCCCAGTAGGTGGCTTTCCTTTGCAACAATGGACCCACCACCGTTCTTGGCAAATTTTACAAACAAAGCACACGAAAGGATAACAATCACCATGTATTTCTTCAGATACTACTCTATAATCATCAGCCGAGGGGTAAGTGTACCCTTTCTGTTCCCCCTCTTGGTCTATTTGGATTACCCACACTGAGTCCGTTAGTTATTCAAGGTGACCTTCAGGTTTCTGGGTTGGCTCGTTACTCTCCAATGGTCAGCCGTAGTGATCGGTCCTTTAACTCGGCTTGCGTGGGTCCATCCCTTCTCGGCGGTCCGAATTACAGTCTCTGTGGTGAGCAAAACAACGAAGGGGCCTTCCCAATGAGGTGTTAAAGAATTTTCTTTCCATGATTTAATGAGTACTCTATCTCCAGGTTTAATCTTATGTATTGCTAGGTCTAACGGAGGTCTCTGAGTAACAGCCCCTTTTCCCTCAATTCTCTCCTTCTGTTCATAATTTGCACAATATAGGTATTGGTCTGAGAATCTTCCAAACAAGGGTGATCTACAGGGGCCTCCATATCATAGGGCATTCTGAATAGCATTTCAAAAGGGGATATCCCCACATCAGTTCGGGGTTGAGTGCGGATATTTAATAGAGCCAAGGGCAAACACTTGACCCAAGACATCTTTGTTTCTAGCATTAATTTAGTTAGCTGTTTCTTGATTTCCCCATTCATCCGCTCCACTCTCCCAGAACTTTGCGGGTGCCATGGAGTGTAATACTTCCACTGGGTTCCCAGGGCGGTGAGAACATCTTTTGCTATTTTTGAAGTAAAGTGGGGGCCCCTATCAGAATCTAGGATCTCTATCATCCCGTATCTAGGTATGATTTGTTCTAAAAGTATCTTAACCACCGCATGAGACGTTGCTCTGGCGGTGGGGAATGCTTCTACATAGTGTGTCAAGTGATCTATCAATACCAACAGATACTTGTACCTCCCTATTTTGGGTAGTTCAGTAAAGTCCACTTGTATATGAGAGAAAGGTCTTTGTGCTAACTCTCTCCCACCTATTGGTCTCTCTCTTTGTTGCTGCTTGTTTACCTTTTGACAGGTTAGGCAGCGTTGGGTTACCTGTTTAGCCAGAGTATAGATTCCTATACACATGTATTTGATAGCAAACTGATCGACTAAGGCCTGAGTGCCCCAATGGGTTTTATCATGTATAGCCTGCAGGATTCTCATGGCTACTCCTTTCGGGAGTACTTCTCGACCATCGGGTAATACCCACTTGCCTTCCTCCTTTTCCCGTATTCCCATTTGGTCTAATTTTTCTTTTTCTTGTACTGTGAATGTTAATAAATACTTCTTTGACCCATGATACCAGCAATGTTTCTTTTGGGGGTTACCACAAGCACTTCTGATGGAATCATCTCCAAACATTTTACAACCTGACCAACACGGTGTTGTTCCTGAATCATCTCCACAAGCAGAGCAATCCTCTCTTTGTGTAACCTCAAGCTTATGTTTTAAAGTAAGTAGTGCAGCTCTCTTGGCCTCTTGATCAGCTAAATTGTTTCCCCTAATGGAGGCTCCTATTCCTGTCTGATGGCCACGGACATGCACTACTGCTATCCTTTCCGGATATCTGAGAACTTGTAAAACTCGTCGGATTAACTCCTCATGTATTAACCCCTTTCCTTGTGAGTTAATTAATCCTCTCTCTTCCCAAATTTTACCGAAAGTGTGTACTACCCCATAAGCATATTTAGAGTCAGTGTAGATGGTTCCGGATTTTTCTTTTAACAATTCTAATGCTCTGAGTACTGCATATAATTCACATGCTTGTGCTGACCAGCTAGGGCTAAGGGGGCCAGATTCTATTATCCTGAAGGTTTTTCCATCCACCACAGAGTATCCAGATTTCCGTTTCCCCTCAACAACCCGGGAGGATCCATCTACATATAACCGGGCCGCTGAGGCTAGTTCTTCCTCTTCCAAATCTGGCCGTGTTTTGGTTTGTTCCTCAATTTGTTGGAGGCAATCGTGTGCCAGCTCAGTAGTTGGTTCCCCATATAGGAATTGAGCAGGATTTTGTAAACCGGTAGTTTCTATAGTCAATTTAGGGGATGATATTAGGATGCCCTCATATTTAAGCAGCCTGGCATCTGTTATCCATTTTTCAGCTTTTTGTTGCAAAACTCCCTGGATGTTATGAGGAGATAAGACCCGCAGCTCACTTCCAAAGGTTATTTTCCCTGCTTCTTCTACTAAGAGAGCAGCAGCTACAATTACTTGTAAGCAGGTGGGCCACCCTCTACTAACAGGGTCTAAAAGTTTTGAGAGATACGCCACTGGTTTTTTGTTCCCGACCCAGTCCTGGGCCAGCACCCCATATGCAGTTCCCTCTTCCACATTAATAAATAGGAAGAATGGTCTTTTTAGGTCAGGGAGACTGAGGACTGGTGCATTTACCAATTCAACCTTTAGGGCCTTTAGTCGGTCCTCATCTTCAGGTGTCCACTTGAGTAATCCTTTTTGAGTTAATTTTTCATACAGGAATTTAACTTTCCCACTAAAGTTCACTATCCACTGTCGACAGTATCCAAAAAGTCCTAACAACTGCCGTATCTGTCTCTTATTCTGTGGGGCTTGTAATGAGACTATACCTTGGACCCTTTCAGCATCCAATTTCTTAGTTCCCTTGGTTAACTTATGTCCCAAGTATTTAACTTCTTCCTCTACAAACTGTAGCTTAGACTTTGAAACCTTAAGTCCCTTCAAACTCAGGAAGTTTAGTAGCTTTATGCTTTCTTTTCTTACTATCTCCTCCTCCTTGCCTGCGATTAGCAAATCATCTACATACTGTACCAAAGCTGTTCCTTCACCTAAGGAATAATCTGCCAATATTTGCTCTAATGCTTGTCCAAATAAATTAGGGGATTCTGTAAATCCCTGAGGGAGGACAGTCCATCTTAATTGTTGCTTTCGATGGGTATCCGGGTCTTCCCATTCAAAGGCAAAATAATCTCTGGAGGCTTCTTTAAGAGGGCAGGCCCAGAAAGCATCTTTTAAGTCTATTACACTGTACCATTTATTTTCAGGGCCTAATTGACTTAAAAGTGTATATGGATTAGCTACTACGGGAAATCTTTCAACAGTTCTTTTATTAATTTCTCTTAAGTCATGAACTAGCCTGTAACTACCATTTGGTTTCTTTACAGGTAAGATGGGTGTGTTAAAAGGAGACATGCATGGTTCGAGGAGACCTTGTTTTAAGAGTCTCTCAATTTTGGGTTTTAACCCTTGTCTCCCTTCTTGAGACAGAGGGTATTGTTTTAGTCTCACAGGTATTTCAGGGTCCCGGATGGTTACTTCAAAAGGTTTGATATTCAATCTTCCTACAGTATCGGGGGTGTACCACACTTCTGGATTGATTTTAGCTTCATCCGCAGTCCGTAGGGGACACAGTTTTACGCTCAATTTCTCCTCTATTACTTCCACCCCTATTCCTAGTTCAATCATCAAGTCCCGTCCGAGTAGATTATAATCTGCCTCGGGAACTAATAAAAAGGATCCCACCCCCAATTTAGAATCAGTCTCCAAAAAGACATCTTTTATCACAGGTACTCCAAAAGGCTCCCCTTTTGCCCCAATTACCTGTACTGTGTCAGATGAAATTTTACACCCCCGAGGAAGGGTCTGGACGGTTGATCTTTCCGCCCCCGAGTCCACAAGGAACTCATATTCTTGCTGCTGGGGACCTATCTTTAGCTTTACCAGGGGCTCCGTTCTTTCTCTTGTCCCCAGCAGATAGAGCCCCTGACACCCCTAGTCTTCCTGAAACTGTTTTTCATCAGCTATCCTTTGTCGGCATTCCTGCTTAATGTGACCCCTCCTCCCACAGTAAAAGCAGGCAATTCTTCTCTCCTCCTTCCTCTCATCAATCCCATCAGTCCGCCTTGGAATTCGCTTACTTCCCCGCACGGCTGCCCCCTTCTGTAAAGGAGAGGGGGCAGTTTTCTGCCCTTCCCGAACTGCCGCTACCATCATCCTAACTTGCTTTTTATGAGTTTCATCCTCCCTCCTTACATAAACTTTCTGCGCCTCTCGCAATAATTCATCCAATCCTCTTCCTTGCCAATCCTCCAATTTTTCTAACTTCTTCCAAATGTCCACCCATGAGTTCGCTACAAACTGTGTTTTTAGCAAGGCCTCCCCTACTGGGGTATCAGGGTCCACTCCAGAATATAACCGAAATATTTTTCTCAACCTTTCCAACCATTCTGTGGGGTCTTCGTCCTTTTTTTGCTGTTCTCGAAAAGCCCTGTGAATATTCTGTCCTCGAGGGACAGATCTTCTTATTCTTTGTATTATAATGTTCCGCAAATCTGCCATATGGGCTCTGTGTTGCGGATCCTGGTTGTTCCAGTCAGGGCATTGCATAGGCCACTTGGTGTCTGCGAGGGGCCCTTGTTGGTGTTCATCATCCCATATTCTCATCCCAACATCTCTAATCATCCTCCTTTCCTCAGAGGTAAATAATATCCCTAAAATAGATTGCATCTCATCCCAAGTATAAACGTTCGGACCCAGAAATTGGTCTAACCTTTCAGCGACTCCAAGGGGGTCCTCTAAGAGATGTCCCATTTCCTTTTTGAACTCCCTCACATCTCCCGAGTTCAAGGGTACAGACACATATCTAACTCCTAAGATTTGGGCTGGTTGCCCCGGTTGCCCTGCATTAGGGTTAGGGACCATCCCCATTCCTGCTTCTCAGAGTGGGAACAATCCCAATTCCTCCCACCTTTTTCTAGTCTGGCTTCTAGTTACCCGCTGGTTATTCCCCTGGAGCTCGGCATTCAACTCATCCCCCTCTGAGTCATCTTTTGCTGAGTCGTTTTGAGCCGGGGCAGAGGGGTCAGGATGTTGTGGTGAATGTGGAGGCAGGGGAGGGTAAAGGTTCCGGGGAGGAGAACGGGGAGGGGGAGCTGGTGGTCGAGGAGGTGATGGAGGGGGAGAAGGTATGTAGGGTGGAGGGGTAGAATCGGGTAGGTCTGTATCCTCTTTCAATCTTTTCTTTTTCTCCTTAGTACTAAGTGTAAACAGCTTAGTGCGAGTTTCCCCCATTATCCAGAGAGAGGCATACTCGCTCTCCTCTGAGTTTGAGGGCTCTTTAGAATTCACGTAAATATTTAAAGCCTGACATATCCAATCCTCAAATGAGCCAAACACTGGCTAGTACAAATGGTCCCCTCTTATTTGTTTCCCTCCCCAAACCTCTATGCAGTAGTGCACCATTTTCACCTTGTCCTTTCCTTTCCTGGAGGGGAAGGAATCCCAACTTTTAATCATTAGTCCTAATGGACTATCTGGAGGAATCTGGGGAAGCTTTACAGGGTTTCCCCCACCCATGGGACCAGAGGGCTTGCTTTTCCTCTGTCCCATCTTCCAGAGTGCCTTCTCACACACACCTCTTCACTTCCCTCAATTCGTGGCCCAGCCCATCGCTGGGTATGGGAAACGCACTACTATGAGGTCCACACTCACTTCGTCTCACAGAGATGTCTCACTCACCACACTCCGGGATCCCAACCCCAACTGAGCGGGCCCCGTCCCCTTTGAACGGAGCAACCTCAGTAGCCCCGAAGGACCACTGAAAGGTACTTACACAGTCCTGTGTCTTCACCCCGGGACTTCGTGCACAAAGATTAAGGGGTTGCCGGCCATTCTTTGCTTGCCACCGAATTTGGGTCCGTCGGTAAGGGTCCCAGAGGGGGACTCCTGAGCGGGGCTCACTGCCAAAGTAGCGAGGGCGCCTCCCCGGGAGGAGTTTCCAGCGGATAGCCCTTATCCGAGTCACGGCACCAGATTGTTATAAATAGAGGCGAATAATTTGCTCAGCCTTTCAAGAGTCAATCAGAAATTTATTGATTACAGCAAGCGATGGCAAGCAAACAGCGCTGGGTGCAGCCGGGGAGTCCCCGCTCCGCAAAACGGCCCACCCCGTTTCCCCCTTCCCACAGTCTTTTTATACTCTTTTTCTCCGGGGCCGCGGTATCTCTGGGTGTACTCTGCGCTTGCGCCCTCTGTTGCTAGGGGGTCGTCTTCTACTCTCTGCTGGTCGCCCGAGGGAAGCTCCTCTCTTCTTCCCCGGTGAAAGTCCACGGCCCTGCAATGGTCTTTTCCATATGCACCTAAGTGCTAATTACACAACCAGCTTAAGTAATCAACATACTAACTAGTTTCTGTCTGGCAGTTTTCTGTTATCTACACAAAGCTTCTCCTTTGATTCTCTGTTATCTACGCAAGGCTTCTCCTTTGATTTTCTGTTATCTACACAAGGCTTCTTCTTTCTGTCTTGATGAACAAAGAGTCTTTTCTAACTTACCACAGAGGGCGGCCTCTCAGGCCCACAGGCCCCTGTAAATAAAGACTGGCCCATTTCCCCGCAAGCCCAGGTTCCTGATGTCAGTTTGTAGGGTTCCCTTGGGACTGTCAGGGCAGCACAGGTTTGAGGTGGGGGCAGCTTGGGTCTGGGAAATATCCATCGTTGCTTCGATTTTTTGGAGTCGGCCAGCCACACAGGCCCAGAGGCCCCTGGAGACAAAGACTGGCCCTTTTCCCTGGGAAAGAAAAGTGGCCAGCCCAGGTTCCTGATGTCAGTTTTTAGGTTTCCCTTGGGATTGTCAGGCCAGCAGAGGTTTGAGGTGGGCGCAGCTTGGGTCTGGGACATATCCTAGATTCCTTGGATTTTTTTAGGATGGCCGGCCACTCAGGCCCACAGGCCACTGGAGACAAAGACAGGCCCTTTTCCCTGGGAAAGAAAAGTGGCCAGCCCAGATTCCTGATGTCAGTTAGTAGGGTTCCCTTGGGACTGTCAGGGCAGCACAGGTTTGAGTTGGGTGAAGTTTGCATCTGGGAAATATCCCTTGTTGTTTGAATTTTTTGGAGCCGAGTGGACACTCCAGCCCACAGGCCCCTTTAAATAAAGACCAGCCCTTTTCCCTGGGAAAGAAAAGTGGCCAGCCCAGGTTCCTGCTGTCAGTTTGTAGGGTTCCCTTGGGACTGTCAGGGCAGCACAGTTTTGAGGTGGGGGCAGCTTGGGTCGGGGACACATCCTTGTTTTTTCGGATTTTTTGGAGTTGGCCGGCCACTCAGTCCCACAGGCCCCTGAAGAGAAAGACCGGCCCTTTTCTCTGGGAAAGAAAAGTGACCAGCCCAGGTTCCTGATGTCAGTTTGTAGGGTTCCCTTGGGACTGTCAGGGCAGCACAGGTTTGAGGTGGGTGAGGCTTGGATCAGGGAAATATTGTTCCTTGTTAGAATGTTTTGGATGCGGGCCGCCTCTCAGGGCCACAGGCCCCTGGAGTCAAAGACCGGCCCTTTTCCCTGGGAAAGAAAAGTGGCCAGCCCAGGTTCCTGATGTCAGTTTGTAGGGTTCCCTTGGGACTGTCAGGGCAGCACAGGTTTGTGGTGGGGACAGCATGGGTCTGGGAAATATCCTTTTTTGTTTGGATTTTTTGGAGGCAGGCGGTCACACAGGTCCACAGGCCCCTTTAAATAAAGACCGGCCCTTTTCCCTGGGAAAGAAAAGTGGCCAGCCCAGGTTCCTGCTGTCAGTGTGTAGGGTTCCCTTGGGACTGTCAGGGTAACACAGGTCTCAGGTGGGTGAAGCTTGGATCTGGGAAGTATCCATTGTTGCTTCGATTTTTTGGAGTCGGCCGGCCACACAGGCCCAGAGGTCCCTGGAGACAAAGACCAGCCCTTTTCCCTGGGAAAGAAAAGTGGCCAGCCCAGGTTCCTGATGTCAGTTTGTAGGGTTCCCTTGGGACTGTCAGGGCAGCACAGGTTTGAGGTGGAGGCATCTTGGGTCTGGGAAATATCCATTGTTGGTTGGATTTTTTGGAGTTGGCCAGCCTCCCAGGGCCAATAGGCCCCTAGAGACAAGGACTGGCCCTTTTCCCTGGGAAAGAAAAGTGGCCAGCCCAGGTTCCTGATGTCAGTTTGTAGGGTTCCCTTGGGACTGTCAGGGCAGCACAGGTTTGAGGTGGGGGCACAGCTTGGGTCTCGCACACATCCTTGTTTATTCGGATATTTTGGCGGCGTCCAGCAACTCAGGGCCAACAGGCCCCGGAGGCCAAGACCCACCCTTTTCCCCTGGGAAAGAAAAGTGGCCAGCCCAGGTTCCTGATGTCAGTTTGTAGGGTTCCCTTGGGATTGTCAGGGCAGCAGCGGTTTGAGGTGGGGGCAGCTTGGGTCGGGGACACATCCTAGATTCTTTGGATGTTTTTAGGGCGGCCGGCCACTCAGGCCCAGAGGCTGCTGGAGAGAAAGTCCAGCCCTTTTCCCTGGGAAAGAAAAGTGGCCAGCCCAGGTTCCTGATGTCAGTTAGTAGGGTTACCTTGGGACTGTCAGGGCAGCACAGGTTTGAGGTGGGGGCAGCTTGGGTCTAAGAACTATACTTCGTTGCTTCGATTTTTTCGAGGGGGGCGGCCTCTCAGGCCCACAGGCCCCTTTTAATAAAATCCGGCCTGTTTCCCTGGGAAAGAAAAGTGGCCAGCCCAGGTTCCTGATGTCAGTTTGTAGGGTTCCCTTGAGACTGTCAGGGCAGCACAGTTTTGAGGTGGGGGCAGCTTGGGTCTGGGAAATATCCTTCCTTGTTTGCATTTTTTGAAGGCGGGCCTCTCAGGGCCACAGGCCCCTGGAGAGAAAGACTGGACCATTTCCCTGGGAAAGAAAAGTGGCCAGTCCAGGTTCCTGATGTCAGTTTGTAGGGTTCTGCGGTGTTCACTTTCGCTCTCCCATGCTGCACGCAGCTCTTGGTAGCCCTGCTGTGGCGTAGTTTCTACGTGCTGCGTGCCGCCGGGGAGAGCGAAAGTTAATGCTGCATTTGGCGTCCGAACGGGGGGCCGAGGCCAGCGCTTGGCTGATCGCCTGGACGAAGGTTCACCGCGGAGCTCCGGAAACAGTGCCGGGAGCCGCTGCAGCCAGCCTGAGGCCGCGCGCCGCCAAGGGGGGAGTGCCGCTACCAAGCCAGAGCGCGCAGCGGTCTGTGCCAAATCGCTGCTCCGTGCCAGACGGAAACCGAGTGCAGGGGCTCTCCAAAATGCGTCAGTGAAGTCTCTGTCGCCCACGGGGGACCAGACAGTGTGCCCTGCGTGGGACAAGAAGTGCAAACTTTCGTAGCCAAGAGGGCAGCAGAAAGGATACTTTTTGGGACTCCCGGACCCTGGTGGCAGCTTTTCTTTGCAGAGACTTCAGTCTGGTAAGTATTAGTCGTGGAAACGTGTCCAGCTAATACGGGGAGGGCCGGCCATGTTCCCGAGGTTGGGATGTGCGGCGTGCAGCACGAACGGCAGCTGCTGGAGTCGTCTGCATTTTTTGCTTTTTTTTTTCTTTTTTACTGCCCCAGGTGTGAGGTGGGTTGGGTGGAAGAAGCATGGGGACTGTGCTATCTGCCCAACAAAAGGAATTTTATTCCCAAATTAAGGAAATCCTTGCGGTGAAGGGCCCCTACCCAAAAAATTTAGTTAAGAAATTTGTCCGGTGGCTGTTCTTTGCTTTCCCCCGTCTGTCTGCCGAGGACGCGCGCAAAACAGAATTTTGGGAGTAAGTGGGAAAAAGGCTAGCAGAGGGGATTGGTAGGGATCCCTCCATAGATGACTGCTTCCCTAAATTCCATTTGTTGATCTCGGATGTGGTAAAATCAGACCCCGTGTGAAACTTGGTTGGGGAAAGGAAAGAACCATCCAGAAAACCTGTTACTCTCCCTGAATCCATTTCCCCATCCCCTTCTCCTACCCCTTCTTCCCCTAACCCAGGTGTGCGGGAGGGACACCCCGTCGATCTGAGACGCAGGGCAGCTCCACACACATGGACCGTGCTCCTGGCTCCCCCAGGCCATCCCAACGTCCCCGCCTTAGTGAGATTGGTCGATTCGCTGAGGCCACGACCCTAAACCCCTTTTCCAATCCCTTTTTCCCAGTTGAAAATTCAAGTTTCGGCGCTACGCCGCGCAGTTCTGTTTCTTTTAACCCCTTCCTTTGTCCCCCTGAGGAGGCCAAAGTCTCGTGGTCGATCTCTTTGTCTTCCCAAGATGGAGGGCGGCCACATAGCAAGGCTTCCCCTTCCCACAATCCCTTTCTTCCCTTCGTTCCCTATGACCCCACCCCCTCCTGCTTCCCGGTGGGCGCGGGCACCGCCCACTCAAGGCATCGGGTTACCACCCCTCCCCCTGTCCCTCCTCGGGTAGGCATAGGCGTTCCCTCGTTGCATGTTCTACCTGCTGTGTCAGCAGCCCCGCCCTCTCCCAGCCGTGAGGGCTCAGTAGCCTCCTTCCCACCTTCTGAAGAGGAGGATTCTCCCCGCCCTGTCTGTCCTCTCCCTCGCTCTCCGCCCCCACGTCCTCCCGTTCCTCAGAGACCCAGAGTGGGGGGAGGAGGGTGACAGGGAGGAGGGCGGGTGCAACGGAGCCCGGTCCATGAGATCGAGCAGTTGATCCACACTCCTGTCCCCTACACAAGGGGAGGGGAAAACCCTACGTGGACACCCCTCTCCTATGATTCAGTCAAAGAGGTCTGCAAAACATTGCAAAAATTTGGCAGAAAGAGTCCTTTTTTTAAAGGGATTCTAAAAGCCACTTTAACATCTAAAACTATAGTGCCAGCTGACCTTAAGCTTCTGTTTAACTGCCTGCTTCTCCCATCTGAATACAACCTGTGGGAGAGGAGGTGGAAAAGGCTAGCAGCAGACCTGCTTCCCAAAATCCACGAGGGGCCTTATGGCCAGGATTTCGCAGGAGAACAAATCACCCTAGACCATCTTGTGGGTGAGGGAGAATGGAATAAGGGGCGACTGCAAGCTCGGGGAATTCCCACAGCTGTGTTGGACATGTCCAGGAGTGCAGCAGAGCGTGCGTTCCTGGGCATGCCTGCCAGGGATCCAGGGATACCCTACACGGCAGTCAAGCAAGCTGTGGGGGAGCCTATGTCAGATTTTGTAGATCGGGAAGGAATGATCCTAGAAGTGGTGCACATGAATGCCAACGCAATGTGCAAAAGAGTCATCATGTCAATGCCAGCCTCACCACCGCCAACCCTCAGCCAGATCATCGAGGAATGCACGCTGAAGGCGCACCTGATGGATGAGGAAGAGGCCCCAAAGAAAAAAGACAAGCAAGTCGCCTCGGCTGCTGCTCCTTCGAGGAACCCAGCACTGAAACTACTTCCATCCACACGCCGGTGTTACCATTGCCATCAGGAGAGACACTTCCAGGCTCAATGCCCAATTCTAGGAACTGCACCGCCCAGGGCTGCGGGAGTGGGGAGGGGGGATGGGGGATGGGAACCCCACGGTCCAAAAAAACTGACCCATGAACACACACTTGCTGCGCGTTCAGACAAAAATGAGGCAAGTCACGGTGCTGCAAGAGGAGCTGCAATGCACCATCTAGTACCATCAGTAAGCGGTTGCCTCTTGACTAGTGACAACCGGGAGCCTTATTAACTCTGACTCACTAACTCTGTTCATTTCTGTTCCCAGGACTGGCAGTTTTTCATAGCAGATGCAGAGCTTCTATCGCACATCTGCCGCTGTGAGACCAGGAAAAAGGAAGATCTCTTAAACTGTAGGTACCTCGTTGCTGGGGACACAAAGAGCACTCCACTGGAGATAGAAGTCCCTCTGGTAATATCCACCCTCAATCCAAGGCTCTTCTATCTCGCAGCACGCTGTGTCCACCCCCCCTCTTCCTGCCTAAGGGCCAGGTAATTGCACAGGCAATTCCCATTCCTCGTGCTCTGTGCAATGACCTGGAACTCTCAGTGTTTTATGCTGGGAAGTTGGGAGAGGAAAAACCCCTCGTATGGTGCAAACTCAAATATGAGGGGCAATCTGTACACCTACAGGGGATGTTGGACACAGGGGCAGACGTGACGGTCATCCCACCACACAAGTGGCCGTCACACTGGGAGCTGCAAAGCGTGGCCACACCAGTCTTAGGACTAGGCAGGCCACAGCCGGCAAGACAATCTAAAAACATTGTCCAAATTAAGGGTCCGAATGGGCTGCTGGCCTCAGTGCGTCTGTTCGTGATCAACTGCAAATTTACATTATGGGGGAGGGATACCATGTCGCAGTGGGGAACCAAATTGGAATTTCCAGTCCCCCAGCATTTTTAGGTGCAGCCACTGAAGAGTGCCCCACACAGAAAGTAACATGGTTCACAGATAAATCCATCTGGGTGGAGCAGTGGCCGCTGAGTAAGCAAAAGCTGCAGGCGCTCACAAAATTGGTTAATGAGGAGTTAGCAAAAGGACACCTTGTAGAAACAAACAGCCCCTGGAACTCTCCTGTGTTTGTAATAAAAAAACTGGGGAGAGACAAGTGGCGACTCCTCCACGATTTGAGAAAAATTAACAAGGCAGTGCAAGATATGGGCTCCCTCCAACCGGGTATGCCATCTCCATCTATGCTACCCCAGAATTACAATTTGGCTGTAATTGACATTAAAGATTGTTTCTTCCAAATCCCACTCCATCCAGATGATGCTCCCCGTTTCGCATTCTCTGTGCCTTCCATCAGCAGAGAAGCCCCAATGAAGCACTACCACTGGATGGTACTACCACAGGGTTTCAAATGTTCCCCTACTATATGCCAGTGGTATGTTGCTAGGGTTCCATCCCCAATGTGTGCCAAGTGGACATCCTGTATTTTCTGTCATTACACGGATGATGTGCTGATTTGTGCCCCTGACAGCGAGATCCTGCAAGTAGCGCTGGAGGACGCTGTTAGGGCCTTGTCGGTGGCTGGATTTGAGTTACAGAAAGAAAAGGTACAGTTGCTGCCACCCTGGAAGTATCTTGGCCTGGAAATTAACAACCGGTTGATCATGCCCCAACAGATACAGATAAATGATAACCCCAAGACGCTGAATGATCTCCAGCGCCTGTGCGGGTCATTAAATTGGATCAGGCCATGGCTGGGACTCACTACAGGGGAACTATCCCCCCTCTTTGATTTGTTAGCAGAAAGGGAGGGGGATGAGGGTTTAGGTTCCCCGAGAGTCCTGACCCGAGAGGCCAGAGCAGCACTCGAGAAGGTCCAGAAAGTCATCACAAGCAGGCAGGCCCACCGTTGCCAACCAGGGCTGCCTTTCCGGTTCATCATCTTGGTGAGTTGCCCCATTTTTATGGTGTGATATTTCAGTGGGACAAGGGTCAATGGGACCCCCTCTTAATAATAGAGTGGGTGTTCCTTGGCCACAGGCAGTCCAAGAGTATCACCAGGCCACAGGAGCTGATGGCGCAGCTCATAATACGGGCCAGGGCTTGTCTGCAAGTACTAGCTGGCTGTGACTTTACATGTATCCATCTCCCCATCAAAACATCCATGGGGAGGATGACCAAGGAGGCTTTTGAACACCTGCTAAGGCAGAATGAGAATTTACAGTTCGCTCTAGACAGATTCTCAGGCCAAATTAAGATCGGACATCCTGGCCATTATTTGTTCAATACTGAATTCAAATACCTAAAGAATTCAAATACCTAAAGAATTACAGAGCAGAAAACCCCTCCGAGCACTAACAGTATTCACGGACGGGTCAGGGAAGTCCCACAAGTCAGTGGTGACTTGGAGGGACCCAGAGACTCAGGTGTGGGAATCAGATATTAAGGTAGTAGAAGGCTCCCCACAGGTGGCTGAGTTAGATGCTGTAGTGAGAGCTTTTGAGACGTTTGAACAACTGTTTAATTTAGTAACAGATTCAGCATATGTAGCTGGAGCGGTGTCTAGAGCTGAACATGCAGTTGTAAAAGAGGTGCCAAATCAGGTCATCTTCGGGTTGCTCTCAAAATTAGTACACCTGGTTTCTAACTGTGAGCATCCCTTTTATGTGGTACATGTGAGATCACACACAGATCTCCCAGGCTTTATTGCCGAGGGAAACCGCAGAACAGACGCCTTGGCAGCTCCTGTACAACTAGGAGGCCAGGCAAGCATAGTCGAGCAGGCCAGGCTGAGCTATGACCAGTTCCATCAGAACGCCCCTGGGCTGGTACGCCAGTTTAATCTGCGGCATGACCAAGCCAGGGAAATTGTGGCCTCATGCCCCAGCTGTTAGAAGGCAGCTTTACCAACGCTGGGAGCAGGTGTAAATCCCAGAGGTCTCCGCAGTTGTGAGGTGTGGCAAATGGATGTCACCAAGGTCCCTGAGTTCAGTAAGCTCAAGAATGTCCATGTAACTGTGGACACCTTCTCGGGGGCAGTTTTTGCTTCAGCACACATAGGGGAAAGTGCCACAGACGTCAGGAAACATCTTGTCCAGGCCTTTGCCACCTTAGGGGTCCCAGCCACGATTAAAACAGACAATGGTCCAGCCTATACTTCCAAGGTGTTCCGCAGCTTCCTGCAAGACTGGGGGGTTCAACATAAGACTGGGATTCCCCACTCCCCCACCGGCCAGGCCATAATAGAGAGAACCCACCAGACGCTAAAGCAAGTCCACCAAAAACAGCAAAAGGATGTGCAAGTGCTGTCACCGCACGAGAGGCTCTGCAAGGCATTGTTTACCATCAATTTCCTGAACTGTTCTTTTGACAGACTGGAACCGCCAACCCTGAGACATTTCAAACAACATCAGGAGCTCCAGCCAGAGGAGCAGCCTCCAGTGTTAGTGAGGGATCTGGACTCTAAAGAAACCAGGGTCCATTTCCACTTTTGACTTGGGGACGGGGATATGCCTGTGTGTCCACGCCTTCAGGAGTCAGGTGGATCCCCAGGAGGCATGTTAAACCCTACACAGCAGAGCAGTCAGTGAGTCAGAGTGATACGGTGCCAGTGGATGCAACCTGTGATCCCACCAACCTAGGGGTTGCATCCAATCGCAGATGCCGCAAGGAAGGAAAAGATTCTACCTCTCCCTAACCAATACTTCCCTTACAACTACCTCAGCCCAATTATACCCCCAGTTCCTGTGTTTATAATAAAGTTGTTTCCCTAGTTTCCCTATCCCTGAACACCCTGAGAAGAACCAGCCCCAGTACCATCTCCAGGCCCTCTCCACCTGCATAGCAGTCACCACAGTTGCAGCAGCAGAAGAAGCTGGTAGAAGAGGCCAACGCTCGAGAGACTGAATCAACATCACTGCTTTCTTTTTATATTTTATTAAGCGGGGAGATGTTGCATCCTGGAGTTCAGGTTTAGATTAGGGTTTTTAATTTATGTTAAAATAAATCAAGTTCTGTAATCCTGCGCACCCCCTGTGTCTTTCCCCCCCCCCCCCCCCCGCGGTTTCTGGCCCCATGCTGCCTGCTGCCAGATCTTCCCCCTCTGCCGCTCCTGTAACCACGCCCCCGTCCGGCCCCGGGAAGCCCCGTGCCTGCCAACCCAATCCACACAATCCCACTCAGCCCGAGGCTCGGTGCCCGCCCCTGTGGGATTCTCTGGTTGGTCGCTGTTGCTGGCGTCACCGCCACGGCAGCTGCCCCCATTGGACGGCAGGCTGTGGATCCTCTCGCCCCACCCCTCCATAAAATCCTACCCAGCCGGCACCCAGGCGCCATTTTCTCCCATGTGAGTGCCGGAAGCGGTTGCGTCTTTCCATCAAACTGCGCCATGTGATCAATAAACCGTTCCTGCTAAGCACGGAGTAAATGGACAAATTCCTTACCTCTTTTCCGGATCCCTAGCACACGGTAGCAGAGGCTGGCCAGTCCACGCGCCCGAGACATGGAGCCATGTCCAGGAACCCGTGGCAGAAAACCCCGGCAGCACGTGGAAGCTACGCCACAGACGGGCTCCCAAGAGCTGCATGCAGCATGGGAGAGTGAAAGCTAACGCCGCAGGTTCCCTTGGGACTGTCAGGGCAGCACAGGTTTGAGGTGGGGGCAGCTTGGCTCTGCGACACATTCTCGATTGTGTGGATTTTTTTGAGGCGGCCGGCCACTCAGGGCCACAGGCTGCTAGAGACAAACACCGGCTTTTTTCCTGGGAAAGAAAAGTAGCCAGCCCAGGTTCCTGATGTCTGTTTGTAGGGTTCCCTTGGGACTGTCAGGGCAGCACAGGTTTGAGGTGGGTGACGCTTGGATCTGGGAAATATCCTTCATTGTTAGAATGTTTTGGAGGCAGGCGGCCACTCAGGGCCACAGGCCCCTGGAGTCAAATACCGGCCCTTTTCCCTGGGAAAGAGAAGTGGCCAGCCCAGGTTCCTGATGTCAGTTTGTAGGGTTCCCTTGGGACTGTCAGGGCAGCACAGGTTTGTGGTGGGGGCATCTTGGGTCTGGGAAATATCCTTCGTTGCTTCGATTTTTTGGAGGCGGGCAGCCTCTCAGGGCCAACAGGCCCCTGGAGACAAAGACTGGCCCTTTTCCCTGGGAAAGAAAAGTGGCTAGCCCAGGTTCCTGATGTCAGTTTGCTGCGGGTTTTTTTGCATTTCCCCACAACCGAAATTTTATTGTACTTCAGCTTTTGCCTGGGAGGTATGGGGTGCCCCCTCCTACCCTCATCTCCTCTCATCAGCCCTTTTCTGCTGTTTCCCCATCTCCACCCCTCACCCCTACTTCCAGCCCACACCTGGCCCACCCTCTTTCCACCCTTTTAACCTCCCCATCCTGCCCCTGCCCCATCCCTCACTCCTCCCACTGCCCAGGTGTTACTCCCTGCAGCAGCACATGGGCTCCTGAACTCGGGGGGACAGTGCAGCCCTTGCAGCAGGACAGCACCCAAATAAAACAGGCAGGGACAACGTCTGTGGGCTGCACGGTATCACAAAGGGACCCGGGGCTGAGGGGAGGGGGCTGGAGGATGACACAGAATGTGGGGGCATCTGAGAGGCAGAAGGTGTCTTTAGGAGTAAAAAGGGGGGCTCCAGGGATGCACAGAGACGCTGAGAGGCTGCAGTGGGAACTTGAGGGTGACACAAGGAGACTGAGAGGCAGGGGCTGCCTTGAGGGACAAAGTGGGGGTGCCTGAGGGTGACAGGTGAACCAGCCCTCACACCACCCTTAACTTCACCCTTAAAACCACCCCTACCCAGGTGGAGAGTGCACGGTGGAGGTCAGGGGGCCAAGGGACAGTGTCGGGGGGCTTGGGGTGACACACAGACATTGCGGGCTGAGGGGCAAAGAGAGGGGGACTTGACAGGTGGAGAGCTGACACTGAGGGTTAGGGGTACAAAGGACAGGACACAGGGTACCAGGAAGGGTTAGGGTGGTGCAGCAGCCCTCACCCCAACCCTAAGCTCACCCTAAACAGCACCCTTAGAACACCAGGTTTCCCCAAGAGCAGCTGCAGGCAGCAACCCTAATGCTGGGACAGCCCCAGAACCCTGCCAGCAGCTGCAGGCAGTGACCCTAATTAAAAAGAAGGGATGATGTTTCCTGGCTAGAGAGTGACTGCTAGAGGTTGGGGACTGAGCACTTTTTTAGGTTTTTTTTTGGTTTTTTTTTTTTTTTTTTTTTAAGGATTTTAAAGGGTATTTTAGGTTTTTGTTTTTTTTTTTTTTTTCCACAGGAGCTTTTTAGGAATTTTCTGGGAATATTTAGGATACTTTTAGGGCTTTTTCAGGGCTTTTAAAAGATTTTTTTTAGGGTATTTTAAGGGCTTTCTTAGTACTAATTAGAATTTTAGGGATGTTTTTCGGGTGTTCCTGGGGCTTTTTTAGGACTAAAAATTTTTAGGGCTGTTTTAGGACTATTGAGGGTATGTGGAGGACTCTTAGGACTAGGGTATTCTTAGATTTTCTGAGGGAACTTTTAGGGTTTTTTAGGGTCTTATTAGGGAATTTAAAGTATTTTTGGGGTATTTTTAGAGCTCTTTTAGGAATATTTTGGGATTTTTTAAAGGTTCTTCAGGGATATTTAGGGGTGTTTTAGGGTTTTTTAAAAAGTAGGGTGTTTTTAAGGGTATTCTGAGGCTATTTTTATGTTTTTGTGGGGCTTTTAGGACATTTTGAAGATGAGGGTTTTTTAGGGAATTTTTATGGGTTTTTAGGGTCTTCTCATGGCACGGCACATAGAGGCTGAGGGGCAGCTTGAGGGGCACTGTGGGGGCTTGAGGGTGACGGAGGCTGGGAGCTGAGGGAGGCACAGGGAGAGGGGACAGTGTGTGACACCGAGAGATGCTGAGGGGGGCACGGGCAGCTGGAGGGTGCCTCAGAGAAGCTGGGGGCTGAGGGGCAAAGGAGAGGGATTAAGGGTGACACACAGGAGCTGAGGGGCAGCTGAGAGGGAGCTTGAGGGGCAAAAGTGGGGCTCGAGGGTGACACACAGAGCCTGAGGGCTGGGGGGCAGAGGGAGGGGTTGGGGGTAAAGGGCAAGGGCTTGAGGGCTGGACAGTGCAGTGGAGATCAGGGCTACAGGGTACAGCTTAGGAGGCAAGTTAGGGTACAGGTGCACCACCTCTCCCCCAGCTCTACCCTCAGCCTAAGCAGCCCCCCTAACAACAGCCTTTTCCCTTTTCACCCTGACAGCAGCAGCACCACACGGCAACCCTAACAGCGAGACCACACCGGAACCCTCCAGCTGGGACAAGGCAGCAACTCTCACACCAGGACAACAACAGAACCCTCAGAGGACAACAGGACCCACTGGAAAAAGGTAGGGATGGCATCTGTGGGCTAGAGAGCAACAGGAGGGGTTTGGAGGCTGAGCAGGTTTCCTTGAGTTTTTTTGCAGGACTATTAGGAATATTTAGGGGATTTTTAAGACTTTTCTGGTGTCTTTTAGGGTATTGTTACACCTTCCTAAGGGCTATTTTAGAATTCCTTAGTGCATTTTTAGGGTCAGGATGAGGGTCAGACAGGCTGCCTGCCGGAAATGCGGAGTATTACTGGAATGTAGTGGAATGCTTTGGAAAGGTGCCAGTGGAGGGGCAGTGGGCAGGGTCCCACGCTGCTGGTCTGAAGGTTGTGATTTCTGGGCCCAGCGAAGTGGTTGTGGTTAAGGTTAGGGTTACATGCTGGCAGCTTTCTCAAGGAGAAATCCAGAACAGAGAAAATCAAGCCCCAAGCTTCGTACTATCAGTTTGCAAGAGGCATTCGGCACCAAAAAAAAACCCCTGAGTTCTTGGGGGTGGCAGATTTGGTCTTGGAGAAATCCTGCGCTGTTTGGAAATTGAGGAGGCAAAAGGACACTCAGGACCTGATGCCCAAAGGGGAGTGCCAGGCCCGGGTCACAAATGAGAGATGTCTACCTTGTGAAACCAAACTCAGCCCAGGTTCCTGATGTCAGTTTACAGGATGTCCTTGGGACTGTCAGGGCAGCACAAATTTGAGGTGGGGGCATGTTGGGTCTGGAACACATCCTTGGTTGTTCGGGTTTTTTGGAGGCGGCCGCCCACTCAGGACCACAGGCCCCTGAACACCAACGCTGTTCCTTTTCCCCGTGAAACAAAACTCACCAGCCCAGGTTCCTGATGTCAGTTTGCAGGATGTGCTAGGGAGTGTCAAGGCAGCCCAAGTTCCAGATGGTGGCACGTTGGGTCTGGGTTACAACCTGTGCCATTTGGAATTTCAGGTGGTGGCTGCCCACTCAGGGCCACTGGCCCCTGAACACGGACACCAGAATGGTTCAAATTGCAGAGTCATCCTGATTCTTGTACATTTTTCTCCTAATTAGTGAGACAGCTGGTAGCTGAATCATCTGAAGCTCGGAGGACGAAGAGGGTACCCACTATCAGATACATTACCAGGCCATGCTGGCACTGAGTAAAAAAACTTCTTGTTATGAGAAGGAAGAGATGCAAACAACTTGTTTCCATGATCCAGCAGGGATGAGACAGAAGGAAATAAGGCAGCAAGAAGAGATTGATGTGTGTAAACAGGAAGGGCACAGGCAAGAGGATGTGTTGCATAGATAGTTGAAGTCGCAAATGTCTTATAAGGATGACAAACTGTACAGATGCTAGAACTGTGGGAGGAGGCAGAGGTCAGTCAAGACACTTGTGGAACTGGCAGAGGCAGGAAAAAACCAGCATAAATGCTGAAATGGCAGAGACATGTCAGGATAGTAGGTAAGGAGTAACAGCAGTGGATCAGGGTGAAATGCTACTGGGAATTGGCACTAAGACACTACTCAGCCATTTCTGTTCTTCATTGTTCGCTTTTTCTGGATCTCTTGGGCTGGCCAGAGGTAGAAGCTGTGGGACTTGAGCAGGCCATGACTTCTGAGATATTTTCTTGGATATTTTTTAGAAAGAAAAAACAGCAAGCCAAAGCCATTAAAAATACCACAGAGTTAAAATATGCCCAAGGTATCACATCCTTAACAAACAAGTTAGCCCCTCCTCCTATTTTGAAGTCAAAGGGACAAGATACACTGAAGGACTAAGGGAAGAAATTTTAATTACCATTCTTTCTCCTTCTCCACATTTAAATCTTGTGGATCTAGTTGAGAAAGAACACAAGGAAATGCTTTCATGCCTAATAAGCTTGTGACCTAAGGAACTGCCACACCATGTGGGCAAGAACAGTAGGTAAGCATTGTTCAAATACCTCCTAGAGAAAGCAATAGTATCGCATGCTATAAGCACAAAAGATCTGTGGCCTCTGGAACACAATTTCTTTCTAATCCAGAATCAGTGATCCTAAACAGATCTTCTTGACTGTCACAGGGAGTACTCGCTCACAAGGAACATGATGCCAATTACAGTGATCTCCTAGATATAGCCCCTATGTTACATATCAAAATCAAAATTAGTTTCTCTCAAAACCAGAGCATATTCAGCAGTTGTTTTTTCTGCCCTGACCTAGAATCACATTAACAGCCGCTTTGCTTGACCACTGACAGAGGTGAGACAAAGCCCCAGGATGTGTCCAGCAGGGGAGGGTTCTGCATAAGGGTTAGATGAGTGAGGTGTCCTCAAAGATTGCTTCAGTCTCCAAATCTGGAAAAAGGTTCAGAATATTGATTGTCCTGACTTTGCCTTTCCTTGTTTGTTGCTTCTTGGATGACTTCCTCGTCTTCCTCCAGTTCTCACTCTAGCTCTTGGTTCCCTGCAGAGCTTCTTCTTTCTTCTCTTCAAGATCTTCAAATCTTTCCTCTGCATTCTGAGCACGGATCTCTGTTTCTTTGAAACAGAGGCAAAGTAATTGCAAAAAACTGAAACCTAAGGAGCTGCTGTCAGGAGACCCAACAGAAAGATCTGGAGAGCTGAAGAGTCCAGTGGGATTGGCTGACTCTATAAAACATGCTTATGGTTTCAGAGAAGGGCACTGTTAAAAGATCTACAAAGGATTTTATGGCAGATCTATGTAAACCTTGCAAATTTAATTAATTATAAAATTCAGTGTTTGCTAGCAGAGGGTGAGATGCTGATCTTCACTGTGAGAGGATAAAAAAAGAGCAGAGTCAGTTCTATTAGCAGGGCTAATGAGATGGGGTTTCCCTGGTTAATGTAAGCTCTCAGACAAAACAAGCACCTGCCTGAAATGAAACCCTGCCCTGCTCAGGCCTCCAGCACAGGACCAGTACTCAGAACAGCTACACTTGAAGACATTCCAGTGCTGCCAGGACTTCAAAGTCTTCCTGAGAAAAGGAAGTGGAGGACTTGTTGGCAGTCACCTCCCTCTGGCTGGAAAGGAAAAAACCTTTTTATAAGTGAACATGAAACCAACAATGCCACATTTAATCAAACCAGAGTGTGCCTGGTTTGATGCTGGTGTCTCAGTTCACAGTATCAACCCAGGCAAGAGCTCTGTGTCAGCAAAACATGGAAGACCAGAGGCCAGGTCAGGCACTGAATGTATCTTGGCATTAAAAACAGACAAAGATCCTTTTCTGATGCAGATAGGAAACTCTCACTGGCTCATAGTCTTGGATTGCTGGTGCAATCACTGGGTTACAGAGGTTGGAGATGGCTGTAGCTCGACCAGGAGCAAAAGAAACCCCAAAACACAGACCAAAATGTTTGGAGAACAGAAAGGAGCAGTTCCTTACAGGGTCCAATAGGCACAAGTCAGCTTTCAACTATGCTTTTTTCAATAAAAATAACTGTTGGGAGGCTCCTGCTCTAAGCCTTGGGAGAAAATGGTGATTTCCAGGAATTTATTTATGTAAAACAAATCAAAGTTCCATAAAGAAATGCTCCTGCATCTTCCACTGGCATGCAGAACTGCTGCCCTTGGTCAGATAATTCATACCAGCACCTGGCTGCTGCTGAGACAGAAAAGGAAATAAGAGAAAACGAAAAAAGAAAACAAACAAGTAGGAGATACCACTGGCCTAGTGGCATTGAGGGCAGTTGTAGGGCCACATGTCACATCACACACTGTGAGTAATAAATAAAAATGTCCTGCTGGAAAGTAGCAGTACTACAAGTTGCAACTACTACAGTCACCTGCATAATAGCAGCTTGCTCTTTTACTTCTAATCTTTCTTTCTCTGTTACAGATTTCCTATTGGTGTTGGCATCTTCACCTTCAAACTCTTTTTGAGTTGAAGAAATGATAGTCCTTAAAGTCCCTAAACTTCAGCTTTAGTTGCAATTCCTGTAAGGCACTGTCAGGATCAGGTTAGTAATGTGCTCCATTTGGCCATCCAAATAACCTAGGCAAAGCCAGCTGGTCTCTGACTTTCTCTTGCACCTATCTAGACTTAAACTGCAGCCACCTAGAGAGTCCTGGGTATAGATATTGCTAAACACAAATTAATATGCTAATTACTTAACATTACATCAGCAACCAGAAAAAAAGAGGCAGCATGAGAGCTTCAGCATTGGCTGTACACTGGAGTCATGAACATCACTCTGCCTTGGGATTGAGTTCAGAACCAGTGGGAACAAATTGCCCAAGACAATAAATCTAAGTCCGCTTCCTTGTCATCTGAATGTAACCTGCTTTTTCATGAAAGGAGACTAATGCCAGGTCAGCCATCTATACAATGCAGCTCATTGTCACAGGCAGTCTCAAACATCCTTCCACATAAGGAATTAAATCAGAAGCTCAACCTGATCTCCTGGGCAAGGCAAGCACGAGGATTGCAGGAAAAGTCCACCTCAATGGGTGAAGCAAAAGCCATCATGCACCATGGGGACCTGATCTACCAGGGTGATAAAACTGAGACACTCACAGGACAGGCAATCTGCTGTCACATCACAGCAAATCCACCAGCCACAGGACCAGTTTTCTGTGCAGTTCAGTAACCTGCACGAAGCATCAGAGAAAATCTAAAACCGCTAATGAATGACTGGTCTTGCCAAGTAATCTGGAGTTGCTGTATTTCACATAAGTCAGTGTCCTACTTCATTCAATTTGCAAACTGATCCAATGACAGAAACATTTATTTTTACCTTTTTTTTTCTTCCATATTCATTACAAAGACATATTTTTCTACTACAGATCTACCCTTCTCCCAATTATTGTTTAGGATCATATGCTGCTTATTAGCCATGTGGTGCGTTCTCATGTCCAGAATTCAGCAGCAAACCAAAAATAACATACTACACTGCAACCCTAGGAGAAACACTCCCTAGGAATCTACAGCCTTAAGAGAAGGAATTAAAACCACAGTGAGCCAGCAGGCCCTGCTGCTCTCTGAACGGGAAATGTCAGTGTTATTCCAGAGGAAATGCTTACTAAGGGTGAAACAATAAATTTGTGCTTGTGCACTGTGCAGGAGACCTTGCAGCTATTTTTAGAGGAGCTCTCCTCTGCTCCTTTGGCTGGCAGACAAAAACCAACTCAAACAGGAAAGAAAGTGTCAAAAGAGAAACAAGTGCTCTTCACAACTGTGCTCTGGCCAGAGGGAGATGAAAGTAAAGACTGGATAGTAGATAGAAAACTCTTATCCCTAGCAACTGCAGTCTTGTGCTTCCTTTTTCAGGAAGAACACCATTAATTCAATAATGGAACCTATTGCTGAATCATCTGACAAAAAAATCCCTAGGTACCACCAAAGAAAGCCCCAAATCCAGAAGCAAAGTGATCTCCAGACCTGAAGGATCTCCTGTCTCAAAGATATCTTTTGCTTCCCAGCTCAAAACCCCCCAGTATATTTAAGCACACCATATGCTGGAAACCTGACACTGGCTTTTTTGTTAATTCTCTAGTTGTGGGCAAACCTGGCATTCACAAGGGATCTTGCACAAACACATGGATGTGTTCTGCAAATTATTTATTTCTTGATATTTACTAAAGACAATGGAGCATTGTGGAGAAGAATATGCCCCCACATACCTGACTCTATATGAATCACTCATTTTGGTGGTTTTTTTTTTTCAAATGTCAAGATTTACAAAGCAGGTGGAAGTTCTGAGGAAGATGGAGGTGTTGCAGGAAGGATATTGAAATCTCCAACTGTTTCCATAGGTGTTGCCAAACCAAAGTGTTATAAATTGAGGCGAATAATTTGTTCAGCCTTTCAAGAGTCAATCAGAAATTTATTGACTACAGCAAGCGATGGCAAGCAAACAGCGCTGGGTGCAGCTGGGGAGCCCCTGCTCCGCAAACGGCTCACACTGTTTCCCCCTTCCCACAGTCTTTTTATACTCTCTTTCTTCCGTGTCCGCGGTATCTCTGGGTGTACTCTGCGCTTGCGCCCTCCGTTGCTAGGGGGTCTTCTTCTACTCTCTGGTGGTCGTTTGAGGATGGCTCCTCTCTTCTTCCTTGGTGAAAGTCCACAGCCCTGTAATGGTCTTTTCTATATGCACCTAAGTTCTAATTACACAACCAGCTTAAGTGATCAACATACTAACTAGTTTCTGTCTGGTGGTTTTCTGTTATCTACACAAGGCTTCTCCTTTGATTTTCTGTTATCTACACAAGGCTTCTCCTTTCTGTCTTGATGAACAAAGAGTCTTTTCTAACTTATCACAAAAGCAAATGAAAGGCAGCCACCAATCACTTTAACATTTCAGCCGATCACTTTATCCCAATCCACCAGGGGCCCCACACAAGGACATTTTTCAAGAGTAGTTTTCTGCACGAGGCCAGCCCCAGATCCAATTCCTGTCTTACAGGAAGTGTGGTTTATCATCTCTCTCGGCTTCCTGCAATGGGCTGGAGTCTGTACAGCTCCTCACTGCATCCACCTGGGCCAGTCAGGCAGGAATCTTGTGATAAAATGCTGGGAGCTTGGCTTCATGCATGCTAGGACCTCACTTCAACTTTCACACCTTCAATACTTCTACCTAGTGCTGTCAAAAATCTAGCTGTGTCTGCAGGGGAAGAAAATATAACCTTATAATTCCTTCAGCCAACAAAAACAAAACTGGATTCTGTGAGGGAGGCCAAGAGGGACGTACAGCCTGTGTGGGAACTGGCTACACTCAGGATTAAGAATGAGCTGTTTCATAAATACTGGATACAAAAGAAAATAGGTTTGATGTAAAACCCTGTCTTCTTGTCTTGGCAGATTTGGCTCCCTCATTGCACAAAGGCTTAATATAATTCTTTTTAAAAGAGCCTTGCAGTTACAATCACATTCTTCAAAGATGCAGGTGATGCAGATGTGCAAAATGCTTGGATAAGGCAGTAAATTACTTGTTCATTTACTTACCTAGCCATGCTGATGGATATTCCCTGTTTTTTAGAGAATATGCTGGAGATGTAACAATGCCTGCTCTTGATAGCCAATGTTTAACCTCAGTTAAAATCCTGGTGAGGTCTTGGTCTCCATGACATCTTGTAGCAAAGTTGGCACATAAAGCACACGGTGGGAAGGACAAGTCTTTTATATTTCAGTGATTTTGATGAACCGTGCATGATTTTGATACATGGCTTGGTCTCCCCTCTGCACAGCTGTGGAGTAGGACTGGTTAACTTCTCTGGTTTGGGAGAACGGCAGTGAAGGAGAGTTACAGTCTGGGATGTCCAGACTGGTTAGAAATGGAGTAATTTACCCTCTGTAGGATGGAGCTTTTTAGAATGCACAATGGGGGCTCCACAACCAGGCCTTAGTTTTGAATTATCAGGAGGCCAAAGAGAAGCAGTAGGAATGATTATTGTTTCAGTTTTCATGCTGTGCAGCATCAGCTTAAGGGGAAAGATAAGGTAGGTCCCATGAGGGCATGGGATGAGGGAGAACAGTCACTTGGGACCACTTCCATGGGGTTTGGCCATATTAGCCCTTACCAAGTATTTTGTTATCCTTACTAAATAGCAACTAGCTTTGGGAAGGCTGTTTGGTGGCATTGATCTTAGCACTTAATTAAAGCTCAACAAAAGAGACACCTAAATGAAGCTCACTGGAGAGGTCACTCTAGTCCCACGTGCAAATTCCAGAGTAAAACCACACCTTTTTCTCACAATGAAGGTACTCTGTGAAGACTTTAAGAAGTGATCAAGGAAGACTGAATAAAAGCTCAGACCTCAAGTCAAACCTTATAAATTCCCTGAAAGTACTTTCTTACATGTCCTTTCTAAAACAATCTCATCTGTCATTGTTCTCTCTCCCTCTCTCATCCTTGTCATCAAAACATTTGTATTTCTGTCACATGCTGTTTGAGATCAGGTAATTGGGTCATAGAAGATAATCAATACTTCAGTTAACTGAGGGCCCTTGCCTTACAGGACAAAACTACCATGTACTCAGTATTGTCTCTGAACTATTCTTTATAATCTCTCTCATTTTCACTGTTTCTTACCAAAGAGCCATTGTAAAGAGAAAGGATACCTTGTGTTTTCTGCTGAAAGGCCATTCATTACATGACAATGCAAAAATGAACCCAGGCCATTCAAAACTTGTTGCCTTGTATGGATCAAGAGAATACCTTGCCTGTGGCCCAGTTCTCAAAGTCTGTGAAAATGAGCTAAGATTTCTTTTTCTGGGCTCTACTGGCTGAAGCAATTTTGGATCAGATATCTGAAATGAACAGGGCTAATGCCTTTATTAATGTTCAGCTCTTTATTAAAAAGATCAGCTGGGCAGGGGGCTTGACGACGCAGAGCTCGCCCCCGCGGTCGTAGCTTTCCCAGGCAGCCGAAAGGAAGGCGGCGTGCAGAGTCGGTCACTGGAGTCCTGAGCAGCAGCTGTCCTTTCTCCTTTCCTTGTGGCACACCGGTGGCCCGAGGATGAGGAGGTGTGGTGTGCAGAGTCTGTTGCTGAAGTCCAGAACAACAGCTGTCCCCGCTCCTTCCATGGTGGCAGCACCAGGGCTCTCTGTCTCTATCGCCCTGCTTCTCAGAGCCTAATATAGTCTGTTCTTTCTTAGGTGATGGCAATGGTTAAAAGCCAGTCAGGGGATGTGTTTCCCTCTTCCTCAGCTAGGGCATTTATCTAGACTCCTCTATTGTGTTCAGTTTTTGATTTATATTCATTTTTATCTCCTAAAAATACTCCCATGATCCTAAGGGGTTTTTATTTGCATGTTAGTCCCAGAATGGCAGCGTGGAGGGGTGGGAGGCCAGGTAGTTTAGAGAAAACAAACAGAGCAATTAGCTAATTAGCATTTCAATATCGGTACTTAGCTAGAGTTAGTAGTTTTCTTTTAGTGTTGCCATGGGAACTAGGAAAGCCTTGCCCGCGTCTCTGGGGAACACCTGGAAACTGTTCATAACAATATCCACCTGTGCCTGTGCTCAGACAATGGCTAACTATGACAATCTGCTGTTAACCTTTTGCCATGCTGGTGTCTGGCCAATTCTGGCCCCATTCCTTCATCTTGCTCTCCCTTTCTTAGGACAACAACTTATTTCTTTCCTTTAGCTATCTCATCTCCTTTTGTAGGCTGAAACATGGCATATAATAATAAGTTAATGCATAATAAATAAGCTAATGCAGAGAAAAGGACAGGATAACCCTGAGTGAAGGAAGAAGATGACAATATAAGAAGCAGCTCAGTAAACCTGAGTAACACAGGTGGAGTTTAGTTTTAGTCTGAATAAAGGAAATAAGATGATTAAAAAAACAGCAGAGATGAAACACTTTGGAAATCAGGAACGAGTCAAGGACTTGCAGAGGCAAAGGTCGAGAAGGTTAATTGCAAATTACTCAACAATTGTTTGTTATCTTACACAATAGATAATAAATTTGTATCAACAAAGAAAACATTTACTTACATACTTTATTATCAGGATAATTCAATTTCTAAATGAAGATAACTTTGCATTACTGATAAGGTAAAAAAAAGTATTACCCTCAGAGAGTGCTGTCTGGTTAATGATCTTCGAAGTGATGGTTTACTCTATATTTTAAATATCCCTCCTTTCCTTTTATTTTCTTTTCCATAAATCATCCACATAATCACAAACCACCCACTCTCCCACTCAGCATAGGATTTTCCTGTGTCATATCTTCACTGCATGTTCTTTGCACTGTATCACATTTAAAATTACAGGAATTCTTTTTACCTGTGGCTGCAAATCAAGTTTCTTGGAGTTTATCCCTGGAATGCTTTTGATTCTCAGCACATATCTGGGGGTCGTATTTTAGCTTTGGAAAAGGCCAGTACACATTATGTCAAGTGGTCCTTTATTACC
This sequence comes from Vidua macroura, assembly GCF_024509145.1. Classification (NCBI taxonomy): domain Eukaryota; kingdom Metazoa; phylum Chordata; class Aves; order Passeriformes; family Viduidae; genus Vidua; species Vidua macroura. The sequence continues at coordinate 4,859,887 of NC_071579.1, forward strand.
TGCTACTTCCCTTACTTCCCCAATTAAAGACTGAACTGCAAAATTGGTTATGCCTTACCATTCCCCCCACTTTTCCTTCTATTGGAATCCCAGTAGTTTACATGCCCTTTGGTTTGTTTCTTCCAGGGCAGGCTGACATGGAGACAATGCCTCCCTACTGCTCTAGGTCTGCTTTTAGCAGAAGAGCACAAGCCTGCTGTGCCTCCAAAAGCTGGACAAGCCTTTGGCTGTGACAGAAAGGTGATGGAAATCAGGTAAGAGAAGTATGAGGAATCCACGAGCATAAAGGTGCCACAGTGAGTAGGTAGCACAATAAATTGAAAATCTGCTGGTGACAGTTCTGAGCATTTCTACAGATTAATGTAATTTATCAGTTACCAGAGCTCTTGATCAGATAGTGCTCAAATGGGACTGAGCTTCATGCACTGCCTGAACTATTGCATTATTCAATCATAACTTCTCATGTGGAGACTCTTGAGCTTGCCTTTTCATCATCAGAGAGGGAAAGGAGAGGGAAAGAAAGGATGAGAGCTGAGGAAAAACTTAGTCAAGGACTCTTCCAAGGATGGGGCAGCCACAACTTCTCTGGGCAGCCTGTACCAGTGCCTCACCACCCTCACAGCAAAGAACTTCTTTCTAATATCTAACCTGAACCTACTGTCTTTCAGTTTGAAGCCATTCCTCCTTGGAAAAACATGAAAGATGTGCACATACTCCTGGTTCCCTCCAAAGAGAACACAGGTTTGGCACCTGGGAGAGGGAAGTGTTTTTTTACTCTGCTTTTACCTTTCCCATTACATGATTCAGAACCTGACAGAAACAATCTACATCTGATAGCAGATGGAAACAGACAACTCTGAACTGTGCCAGGGAAGCTGATGCATTTTAGGATCAGGGTAACACCAAGACAAATGTACGAGGCTGGTCCTTCTCCCAGCTAGTGATAGACCGCAGAGAAACAGCTGAATGACAGCACTGATGGGAGTAAGTGAGACCCTGCAGCAGCCCAGCACTCCCTTACTGCAACCTAAACCATGCACCAGTCTGCACTCAGCCTGGGCCTTACAGCCAAGGCTCCCTCCCTTGGGTCAAGAAAGATGGATGAGATCATGTTTTTTAGGCAGATTAAGCTAGCACTGCCTGTGATTGGCCAAAGACCATTTTTCAGTCTGCTGCCAATACCCTATTGCCTACAAACCAAAACATTCCTCCCTTCCTAGCACTGTTAAGCATCACTTATGTACAAAGAAGTGTAAAGCTAGTCTCTGCTAAGTCAATTAAAGCCAGGAGAGCTTCTTTTCTTAATCATGGATCACAGAGCATCCCTACCAGCCTGGCATCCTTTGGAAGGATAGTTCTAAGAAGTTCTCATTTAGCAACTCTTTTGTTTATTAATCCCAAGACATCTTTCCCTCAGATCTCTTGGCCTGCACTCTGACAGGACAGCTGGTCTGTTCATCCAGCCACATCAGGCAGCACAGCCACCTATCAGGAGAGACCTTGCTATGTGTTCCCACCTCTGTCTTTCCACTGCCCTGGGCTCCTTATTCCTTCTTTGCCTACTTTCCAGTGCCCATCAAACTGACAGGGTGGTCTGTCAGGTGTCTGAATTTGCTCCAGCAATTAGGATAATGCCAAACCTGATCTCGCATTTGCAGGCAGCTCTGCAGACAAGGCACACGTGGCTGTCACTATTGAGCAAGACATGTGTCAGGGAGTGGGAGAGGTCAGGGTGACCATCTAAACAAGCTCTGTGTTGTTATTTCTTGAGGCTAAAGAAACCAGCGTGGACAAAACCTCAGCAAGGGATTGACACCAGCACAGGGCATTTCTGAGCATGTTTGCAGGGCCTGGAAGTTAGCACTTCAAATCTGAGTTAAATGATGTGGGCAGCAAAGTAATGCAATATAGGATAAATTTGTCTTAGGATGACGGCAAAGTTTTTGCCCAGGGAACAAACAAATGCCCTAGAGAAGACTGCTCTACACAGAAAAAAGACAGGAGATGGAAACATTCACTCCAAACCCCCCTGGGGCTGTGGTGGTTTGTGGGGACTGTAAGTACCCTGGGCTGTGGACAGAAGCACTGGCACACGTCAGGCTTTGGAAGCCTCCTCTGGAACAAAACAACTCTCCAGGGAGAAAAAAAAAGCCTGATGTGGTTAAGCACCATGGATGGACATATCCCTCATCTTGGGTATCTCTGGAGAATAATATGTCAGAACAACAGCATTTATTCTAGTGGTGAAAGATAAATCAAAACTCAGGGCTGAGGAAATCTGTGGCAAAATTCCTGGTCCCTTACCCCAAAGCAGGATCTTAAACCAGGCAGCTAATCCCATGTTTAGTGGTTTTTAGATATTTGGTGAAGCCTAGGACAAGTTACCTGCTACCTGTAGGAGATAAAGCTCCAGGTGCATGGATACCAAGGGATGCTCTAAATCAGCTTTAGTCTGTGTGTCTGTAAAGCCATTTTCCTTCTGGTGGACTGCTAGCAGTCAGCTTTCTACAGAGTTGGGAGTGCCCTAAAACACCAGCAATTGCATAAAGGCAGAATGTAATGCAGGGAAAGATCTGTTACTAAAGGGAAGCTGGAAGGATGGAGTCAGATGTAGAACCCCACAACCTCCAGCCCAGAGCTACCTGACAAGTCCTCACCATACGGCTCCTCTCAGCTTCCTTCCATTGGCTTTTGGTCCAGGAACAGGCACTCCACTTGTAGGCATGGTGAATGGGGTTTTTTTTAATGCTTAGCCAAGAAAATTTGCAGTAATAAATGGCCCACTAGCAGAATTAAACCCACCTTTGTACTTCATAGGGTTAGGGGATTTTTTGGCTATTATTTATTATGGAAACCCCCCTTACCCCTGACACTCTGCTTCTGTTCAGGAGCCCCCAGTGCTTTGCTGTACCCTCCAAACTGCCTAAAGGACAACTGCTTCTTTCATAGATCTTACTGGGTCTGAGATTTAATGGTATTTGTCACCAATTATTAATCTTACCACTTTTTCTTCTTGGAGGTGTATCTTACAAATGAAAAAGAAATATATTTCCATTAGTCTCATAATCCCCATGAATTCTCTTCTAAAGCCTTTATGCCTTACCAACCTTGCTAAACGAGTAAGTTTTTATAAATGCTTCTGCTATAAAGCATTCTCCTTATCAGCTCTATCCCTGTACTGTGGGTTTTAATTGTGTTAATTACATTTCTTTGCTTTCAGATACATGTTTGTGGGTGTAGGTATAATCTAGGAGTAACCCTGACAGGTAGTTTCTTGTCTTGCTGTGCAAATGGTTCCTTGGAAAGAAAATACAAAAAAATTGCAAAAAAAAAATCTTGACCGAAGTTTTATTTTCCATCTTGTGCCTCTATGGCAGTACTTGATATTCCCACCAGAAAGAATGGGAAGATTAATAGACTTGTTCTGTAGCTGTTATAGTTTAAGAACACAGACAGGACTTTGGAGCATGTGGTACAAAGCTGGAAAAAGATCACATTAAGTTCTTGGCCCATAAACCCTTTTCCAGCCCAAAGTAAAGGCAGAAGTCACCAACATGATCCACATTTGGCAGTTGCTCCAATCTGATGTATGTTATATCAGGAAAGGTGAGAAATCTTGGTCTGTTCCTGGACCTATTGACTCCTTCCCTGTACTACTGTCCTGCACCTCAGGGATATCCTTTTCCCTCTCAGTGATGATACAAAGTTTAGAAATCCCCAACTTCCCTTCTTACCTGGTGTTTCACCTTGGACATTTCATACTAGTTTCCAGGACCTCAAGAAGGGCTTGTGTAAGTTTCTCCCCACACACCCAGCCAAGATCTCTCCTCTACCATCCCATGATCATGCCTGGTGCCTCTAAGCCTGGGTCTGCTATGGCATGAATGTCTCCATTCCTCTCCCCTCCTTGGAAAATAAGATACTTACAGCCCCACTGAACACAGCTGTGGGTGCAGGCAGCTTCAGGCTTCCCTTCCTCCCTTCAAAAGGCTCTTCCCAACATCTCCCCACAGTAGCCACCTTTCTCAGGAGAGAAACCCCACATATCTTACTCTGCTCCCAATCCCTGTGCCCTCTTGTAACTCCCCCCAAAACAGGTGCCTCAGAGAAAAAAACAGGCCAAAGCCATTTCTTTTCCTCCCCTAATAGCAAAATATTTTTTAACTGCTGTAATACAGTAGATTATAAGCAGCTCTTGTAAGTGACAGAATATGTACAGGTTACATCATGGAACAGCTGGTGCCAGTGCCAGGGCTAATGCTGGGGTATCCCCTGCCACAGCGAGGGACAGGCCACCATGGGGCACTTGGAGAGGGGATGAGGCGAGGCTGGCTGGGGTCTGTGGGGAGCTGGTTCTGATGCTGCAGAGCACATGAATTCCTGGAATCTGCTGTCCCTCTGGCACGTCTGCATTCGGAAGCAGGAGCTCAACCAGTTCAGTCTGCCTTCAGCAGGTAGGCCAGATGCAATCCATGCAATACCATACTGAACAAATCCAGCAGGAATTCCCCCAGCTCCCACCACAGCACACACTGTGCTCGGACACAAGAGAGCACAGAGCTTACAGCTCAGACCCAGGACTGCTTCACCTCCAACAGCTGGCAGCCACACATCCCAAGAGAAAGGGCAGACTAGGCATGAGGACTCCACAGAGCTTTGGTCTTCCCAGGAACAAAGTTTTCTGCATGAAAACCCCAGGACACACATTTTGATGGAGTAACACTGATTTTTGTGAGGTTATTGAGCAAGAAGCTGCAGCTGTACTGACTGCCATTCCAAAGCTGGAGGCTTCCCACCTCACAACTCAGGGAGTTACCATGGAAGCAAGCTGCACAGTTTTTGTGTTGGAAAGAACCACAAAAAACAGCATATGTTATATTACATTATATTAAGAGCTTGTAATGGGCAGGTTGGGAACCTTCACATCCTCACCACTGACCAGAACATTGCACCGCTCTGGTCAAGTGCTCTGGCACTTGCAGTCTAAGAAACTCAAATGTAGTATAATTGAATTTAATTAAATAAGCAACGTGCAAAAGACTTAGTATTTCCCCTCCAGCACTCTTGAGAAAAATGAAAATAAGCCCACATTCAAAAGCAATTTTAAAACCCCACAAAATTGAAAGTAATCCAAATTGTTAATGCCCTGACAGCATGGTTGCAAGATGCTTGATCTACAAGGCTGAAAACCTCAACTTGTCAAAAACTAAGACTAGTTCCAACAGCTGAGCATCCCTTTCTGGTTGCCTTTTGCTTGCCAGATGCTCAAGCCCTCAGTGATGATGCTGACACAGTAAATGCTGATATTCCTTCTGGGCACAGGACAGTGCCAGGTGTGAGGGAAACACCAAAAACAGGGCACAAAGTGCCATCCTTTGATCTCTTTTCAAAAACACTGAAACTGTATCAAGACCTGCCACAGGTATCAAGATGGCAAACCAAGTCCCTAATCCATCCCACCCTCTTTGAGGGCAGTTACCTCTCTAAGTGTTTTGAGCACCAAACAAAAAATAATTGGACTGAATTTCATCCTATACTAAGGTGGTGACAAAGCTGTTTGGCCAAAGGGTGTTTTTTTGTATTTTTGACTGTTTTTTTACTAAGGAAGCTTAGTTGTTCCAGAACTTATGTTCTCTCCGCCCACAAAAGGTATGGTAAAAGATTTCAGATTACTCAATCCAAATGATGATTAAGTAATCCATTTAATTCTCAGGATTTTACATACAAATACTGCCAAATTTGAGCATATATTTCCTCTGAAATTACTTCAATGGTTTCATCAAACAATTTTTAGCAGGAGGTGTTTTCAGAGGAGAACCTCACACAGAAACACTATTTGGCAAATCTGACTTGGTACAATGTCCTTTCTCAAGAGCATGATTCCTTCTTACTGAAGACTTGGAGAAGTTGAAGTATTCCCCAACTTTCATGAAATTACTTCTGATGGAGGTTAGTGAAAGTAGAAAGGAGACTCTCCCAAAGGAGAGTCTGAAGTGGCTTGGGAGACAAGTCCACCAATGGTTCTAATACTGCTGGTATGAAATACCCAGGGCTGTGGGTAGTAAGGAAATGCTGTTTCCCATTGGCAGTTTCTGATAACATTTGAGTAATTCTAAAATATTTGTCACCAAAGTTCTGGTATCTCTATCAGGTGGGCCCTTTTCACCACAGTTAAGGTATGTCCATCAGGTCACCCTGTCTCCCATAATGGGAGCTACAGTTCCAGTAAAACTGGAATGATCTGTACTCAGACACTCTGCAAGTTCCCTGTTCTGTTTAGCACCTGACAGAACAAGGGAGCTGAAGGAACTCTGACTGATTCATTGCTATGGGAACACCAAACTCACACAGGGCCCCTGCCTTTACTGGAGTGTGTGGGAGGACATCCTACCTCTTCACCAAGAGGACAGTACCGAGGAGGCTGAGCTCCACCTGAAGCCCCCTCTGATGTCAGGGCAGACGCAGGCAGGTGACAAAGCAGCTCTGGGCCAATCCTCATTCCCCAGCAGCATTAGAAACTTCTCCAATACACATGGGCAAGGAGTGCTAGCACACTGAACTGCACTTGGCCGTTCCAAAGAAGATCATGCTCTGTACCTGTAAAGTTGATCCCATTTTCTTACAGTTTGGTCATATTATTTCAAGTTTTTCTTAGTAAAGAAACCCTTAAGAACTTGTGTTCCTTAAAGCACCTGTCAACTTAAAGCAAAAGCTCTTTTACATGTTAATCATGTTAACTGATTACCTAGAACAGAAGAAAGGAAGAACAAGAAGAAAAAGTACTCAAGTCACAAGGGCCTTCAGAGAACAAAAATGCTGTAAGGCAGTTGGGAACTAAATGAATACAGAGAAACAAATTTTTGACGTAAAAAGTCATAGAAAGACTGCGCACACCATGCCCTGCGCTTCTGAACCTGACTCAGCATGGTGACAATCCCTCTTCCTCTGCCCATTTTATATCTGTTGGCATACACAGGATGCAGTTTGAAGCCAGCCAAGAAAACTTTGGCCATCTTCAGAGCAAGGAGGGAAACACCCTGTTGCTCTGCCACTTGTCTGTGTCATAGTGGCAGGCAGGATCATGAAGAACAGAAGTTTTGTAGACATCCCATTACCGAAAAGGAGAAAAAAAAATTGCAAATGATGGCTAAGAAAGATGGACGGATACCAACAATGAGCTACCAGCAAATCTGACTAGCTTGCCTCTTGTCCAGAAAAGCAGCAACCTGGGGGGACCCCTGGATGAGTAGGATTCCAGTAGACTCCACCTTCAGCTCAATGTTTTACTGGCATGGAAATGGCTCAAAGTGGGACAGCATGTTATAGATGCTGCCTTTGAAGTCTGTTGCAATCCAGGTCAACTGGTTTGCTCCAGCAATGTTTAAAAAAATTACAGTTTCTCCCCAATAATGAGGAGGCCCAACTTCCCTTAGAAAAAGTCTGTAGTAAGTCAGATCATTGGTCCAAATACTTGGAGGACCAAAACCTTTGTTTTTCTGTGATGACATGGCCAGAGCACCCCATTTTCACATCTTCATATGACATGACCACGAGCGTGGCTTTAAATAATCCAGGAATGTGGGCTGCAAAACATGGAGAGGCAGTAAATTAGTCACAAGCCAACAGCACCAGCTGTGGTACAAGCTGCTGAAATCAAACTTCTCTAACAGGAAAGATCAAACCACATTTCTGCACCCTACAACCCTGCTCACCCCCTTCACTAAGCAGTGCCTGGAAGTCTAAGTACAGCCACAAGTTTTGCTACATCAGGTAAACACTGGGCCTAGTAGCCTGTTGTATGAAGAAGCCAAGTAATTTATGATGGCAAACTTTTAATTGAGGAGAATCAAACTTAAAATAGAGGCTGATAAAGAATCCTTTGGTTAAAGCTGAAATCAGCTGGGACAGAAGGAAGTTTTATCTATAACAGAATCTGGTACCAAAAAATGAGTTAGAGAAAACACCACCAGAACCCCGAACTATCTACAGGTAACCACTTTTCACCACCACCCACTCTAGCCTGGGAGAGGCACAACAGGCACGGTTTTTGTGGGCCTTCTCCAAAAGTTTCTCCTGACTTCATTGGCCAAGTAATGCAGTTCCATTGCCACAGCCTAAATGAGGTCTAGTATATCCTCAGAAATGGGGTAACACCACTCTCAGTTTCAAGTAGTGAAATTCTACCAGCACAGAAGGAGCATTACTGAACACACTTCTGTTAGCCAGCCTCTAGGCTAAATAACTCCTAAGGAATGGATGTAGCACACTGCCAGAAAGGTTCATGACATTTAACTTCCACTCTTCCTGCACAGCAAGAAAGGCCAGCCACTCCCACAGCTGGTTATCCCAGGGGAATAAGCAGGCACTCACATTTTCTGTGGGGCAGTACTGGCGGGCGTACCACTCTTGGCTGTAGAGGCAGATGATGACACCTTGACCCAGGAAGAGGGAAGTCCACATGATCACATTCCAGAACGGCCCTTTCCGACGGTCATTCAGAGTGAAGTTGAAGACCACTGAAAAGGGGAGGAATGAGAAGAATTTTTCAGAAACAAACTCAAGATTCAAGAATCAAAGATGAACTGATTTTACTGGATCTTCCCCTCCTTTCACTTCATCTCTGGAGCAACAAGGCTACTGCATGAAAAGCTGATTATGCTTAGCAATAGAGCAAATACTCTGAGCTGATTCTCACATTTCCTTCCAGTAAGTTTGCCAACAAGCTGTGTGCCTCTGGGGATCAACGTTATTTGTGCTACACTGGTCACCAAGGCATAGCAGGGGTGGCTTAGAGTTTATTAGAACCCTCTAACTCAAAACACAAAAAGAAATGCAATAGCTCTAACTTCTAAATGGGCTCTTCTGTTGGATTATATTCTTTTCTGACCCAGAGATGGGGTAACTGAGAGGTGTTTTAAAAACTTTTATTCTATTTTCAGTCTCATGAGAAGGGTGAGACAATACACATGTTATAATTCATGCCATCGTAAATCCATTTCCCATACTCTTCCTCACTGCAGTAGAGTGCTAATAGTTTCCTTATACTGTGAGTAGAGGAAGACTGACAAGCTGCTGACACACAGCAATTCAACTACAGCTTGGCAAAGAGGAAGCAGTGCTGTTAAACTCTGTGCAGTGTCACAGGAACAGCAGTTTATCACATAGATCTCTCTTCCTTGCCACCAAGACCTTTGGAAGCCCCAGGCTTTCAAATCCTCTGTGTGTATATAGATGTGTATCTCCTGAGCTGCAAAAATCCATTCACAAAGCTTGGACTCACAATTGCAACCCTTGGGCAACAATACTGTGTGTTAGTGCTGAGGGAACAGCTGGCATAATTGTCAAAAGCACAAAGCATGCTTCTCTAAAAAAGCCACAAACCCCACAGCCACTCCCACACTCTCTTCCTTGGAGCTTACCTCCAAAGCATGTAAACAGGCAGAAGAGAACTGGATAGAAGAAGCCAAAGCAGATGCTGAGGACATACTCGTGCACAGCAGCTGACACGGTGAAGACAGACAGCATGGCTGCTGCTCTGAACTTCTTCCCAAAAAACTGGGAGAGAGAAGAATGCCAAGTATTAGGAGCTATTCTGCCGTGGTTTTAGTTTGGTTGTTGCAACACACTAAATTTTCTTCCCTGAGCTAAGAAGGCATTCTTCCAGCCAAGAGGCACATGTGAAATGCTAAGTGCCTTACAGAACACCTTGGGGTTTAGGTGTTTCTCTTCAGGTATATTTCAGGTTCCCTGCATTAGAACTTGTGCTGAGCCCACTCATTAAATACCTACCACAGCTCATGGAAACAGTGCAACATGAGTTCTGACTGCTGAGGTAGTCTCTGCGTTCCTACATCCCAGCCCCACGTTTTGCACACATTAAGGACTTGGAAATGAGCAGTGGATCTCTCTAAAAGTACAGTGGCTCCCCACAACAGCTGACATGAAACATTTTTATGCTTCTAAAAAGACAAGGATGCCGCATCTTGACAAATGTACTGTTTTGCCCAGTAGTTGACTGTTTAATTGACAAAAGAATACATCTGCTTGTTACTCACCCAAAGGAAGTCCCTGTAGGCATAGTAATAGAGCCAGTCATGTACCACCACGTTCCAGGTTCTGTAATAGTTTGCATAGGATGTGGAATTCCACCAGTCCTGAAAGCACAATTGAAAGACTATAAATCTAATTAACTATAAAAACATTCTAGAGGACTTTTCTAGGATATCAAATTGAAAAGTATTAAACAAAATAATACCAAGCTAACGTAACAATTTGACCAAGCTTTCCATCACATTTCCAACATTTTACTTGGAGTATCAAGGTCTGGTTTTATCCCAAACTGCAGTGGCTGACATGATAAAAGAACAAAAAGACAGCTAATGGAGCTATTGGGTAGGTCTGGTGGCTGCTTCTGTTTGTGCACAGGGTGTTTCACCTTAAAGCAACTCAGATTGCCAAGCAGAAACCAAATCTGTTCTACAGCAGAGCAACAAATTTAAGCCTTAACAACATAAACCAAGCAAATTCCCATGGCTGCTTTGTTTGGTAGAACAATCTTCAGTTTCCTTTTCTTTTTTGTTTCCTTATGACAGTGACTTTCAGAAGCTTTATAAACTACAGCTCCTGCTTCTCACCTTGTAGAACATCCTGTCTGCAAAGCGCAGCATCTCAGCAAATGCGTTAAGCCAACAGTGAAGGAATGCAAAGAACACCAGGAAGAGAATCAGTACACCTGGAAACAAGGGACAGCCACATTAGTTTTGAAGTGTTTTCTCTCACACAAGCAAGATTTTGTAGTGTTTGTAGCGTTTTCTCTCAGCCACAAGCAAGAGAACCTAACAGTCAAAAACTGTTCTTACAGGCACTGACACAGATGAGCTCTACTCTTTTTTACAGGTAGCACAACAGTATTTCAGTTTCTCACCACACCAGACCCTGCTCACCCCAGAGGGCAACAGCAAGGCTGCCTCAGAGCCTGCAGCTTGATTTGAAGACAGTTAAAGTCAAACCCAACTTTTATTTTGTATTGCTGATTTTTAAGTTTTACCCCTTAATGCTGCAGTCTGCCCACAAGATCTCCTTTGTTGATCTCTGCCTGTCATGAATGCATCTCAAATGAAGCACTTCTCCCTTCCACAAAGATGAAAGTCACTCATGGATCTGGGCCTTACCTGGCAGGATGGAGTTGAAGATACAGAGGACCAGCCCTCGAAGGTTGAAGGTTTCCTGACTACTGTTGCGAAATTGAGGAATGCAGAGTCTCACAAAGATGTAGTAGGCATAGAAAAGTGAGCCAAGCACCTGGAAGAAAAATACCCCCAAACTTGACTTCATAACAGGAACGCACAATTAACACATCACCACTTGCCAGCTCTAGGAGAGAACAGCAGCTGCCAACACAAGCCAAAATAATTTATTTTACATTGCTGCCAATAAACCTCCCCAAGGATCCAGGCAAAAAGAAAGCCATAGCAATCCCTGGAGCATGCTGACAGCCAGCAGCAAAATCAACTTCTCTTTTCTCCTACAGCAGCTGTCAAGTTTTTCCCAGTCCTATCAACTCACATGTTTTGACACAAAAAATCCATGTCACTGCCAAAGTGGGGAAAAGACCCTTGATCTGCATCCAAGATAAGGGCAGAAATAATTGAAAAATACTTACTGTAGTTAAATCTAACATTAAAGCTTATTTTTATTTTAGTCCAAAGGAGACAGTTATAGGCCAAAGCACTTCAAACTTTCTCTGCCTCACGAACTGACATTGTGGATGTTGAGGCCAAAATGCCAGTCACTGCTGAAATACTCTGATGTAAGGCAGGTGTGTGCTCTGTCATCCTCTTTGTCTAACAGCAAACAGCCAAAGGCCTGTTCATGCTTCCCTTTTTTAAATTGTTTTGCTCTTTAAACCATAAATGCATTGTGTGACAGCAAAGGTTTCAGTCACACAAATCCATTACTTGCAAACACAGCCACAAGAAGCTACTGAAGCTCATGGCCACAAATGTGAACAACCAGTCAACCTTGAACTCAAATAAGTACTGAGGATTTGGACTCCAGGCCTCATTATTTCAAAATTGCTCTGAATATTTGCAGAGAAGAAGCTGTGTCTGCATCACAATCAGGGCGAAGAAAGAGGGCATGGGTGTTGCTCTATACACACAAACAAGTTTTTTTTATCTGGAGGTTTGTTTAAGCAAAGATTTTATTTTTTTTTCTTTCTTTGGCACAACCATTAGGGCAGCAAGATTACAGTTTATTTGTTAGTTGCTGGAAAGTATTCTTTATTGGTAAGGCCATGCCAAGTAGAATGATTTAATGCCAAAGAGAGCTGTTGAGCAACACATCTTAGATGGTCTCCTAGAGTGTATACTGCAGAAAGCTGCACCACTCACCTGTGCAAACTTGGTAGCTACATATCCCCATCTTATTGTGGGATTCCTAGGAAAAAGAACAGGATATCATAGCAGCAAACCCCTCCCTTCAATTACTTGAAGGATTTTACAATTTTACTGATGTATTCTCTGAAAAAAAAGCTTCTGAATTACAGAATTCTTAATCTCCTGACATCCAAGGGATGTCTGCCCAAGTTGCTTGTTCCTCACTTTCAACTACAGCAGAACTCCAGCAATTCCATAAATGGGAAGGTATCTGGAGGGGCAGCACTATACAGTTCTGTAGGAGGTGGGGATCTGCAGACAGCTATGTGAAGGACTGCTGACTTCACACAGCCAAAGTGCAACCCAGCAATGTACAGAAGAGTTTGGGAGTTCCCACTTATAAAGGCTTCAGCCTCAAACTCAGTGACAGGGCTGCTTATTAGCACCACATAAAACACATAGGTTCCTATTGCAGGAACTGTCTATCACTACAGTGATATATAATCTCTAGCAAGTTGTTAATTAGTTTAACTTCAAGTGAGTTTCCCAAAGAAATAAAAGCAGAACTCCATGAGCAAGTCCTGCCCTTGCCAGCTTAACCACATCTTTATGAAAGCTCTAACTCACAAATTGATCACACCCAGGGGTGCTTAATATTGGCTTCAGTTTTCAGCCTGCTTTAGTGTTCTGTTGTTGCCCACATTACCTGGGATAGTTGTCTCTGTAGATGAGGGTGGGAGCAAAGAGGAAGTACAGGTACTGAGAAATTCTGGGAATATGTACTATGCCTGGGAAGAGGTGGAAATAAAAAACAAAAGCAATCTTTTTAGTGACAGTTCAGTTTCCCCCAGTACCCTTTCAAAAAACAGAACTCTTCTCACCTCAGAAACCTCAGTGTGGTAAAGGTATGGGATTTGCAGAGAATAAAACAAACTCGACCTTTCAGATGGTATGCATGAAGGACAGTTAGCAAGTGAGAGTAACCAACTATCTACTAACACCTTGGTATCACATTTCCTTTCCTATCAACACGTGGGTTCAGGCCAGTCAGCTCTAGCATGCCTTGCTTAAAAGACCTTTTGTTTTATGATTGCTGTCACTTCAACTAGAGCACTGAGCTGAAGGACTGTAGGCAACATCTAGACACCTTTTACTTCTAAAAGCAGATATATCGAATCCTGGAGAGCAAAGACTTAAGATCCAGAGAGGACTTAGACCAGAACAACAGTCTAGCCTGTTGTCTAATACAACTGAATACAAATGAAACGGTTCAGGCTGAAATTATGATGCAAAACCTTTGACCTCCCAATCCAAAGTCACCTATTCAAATCCTGCCTCACCAGCTCATGAGCCCAAAGCAATGGAAGGAAGGCTGGAGCTGGCTGTGTAAAATGAAGCAGGGCAAGTTACTCACCAGACTTGTCCTTCACTGAGGACAGGACTCTGGGTACATTCTCCCGGATGAAGGAATGAGCCTTCATAACCAGACGAACCTGCAAGAGAAGAGCAGCTTAGTGCTCTCATTTTCACAACCTTCCAGTGACAACTGGATCAAGCATTTTACAGCAACACCTTCAGCATCTTGGTTTCTTTCCCATTTAACCCTTTTACAAGGAAAGGGCTGCTTCCTCTGCCTACAAGCCTGTTTAACTGATATGAATTCCAAGTGCAAGGGGAAACATGCAGCAGCAACTATGGCTCAGGAGAGTCAAAACATCTCATCTACACTTGCAGGACCACCACATACACAAAGACTCTGAATAACACCAGCAAGTCATTAATCAGCTAACATTAACTTAAAATTGAAGGGAAACCCCTCTCCATTTCAGCAGGCCACGATGTTTCTGAGTGTAGGTGTCTCCTTGAAGTTACCTGTATTGCACAGCAATTATCACTACCTGGGTGTGAGGTGGTGCCCCACATAAACAATCCACAGCTGTCAAGCAGGTTATTCTTTTAATTTTGTTTTAATACTGAAGAACCAAAAGTTGGGCCAGTCGAAAGTTAATTCTTAAAACTCATCCTTGTTTTAACCTGATGGACTGACCAGAACTCCACTCTTGCACTCCTCTCCTGCTCCCTGCCACAAAAAAAATTCCACTTCCAAACAAGTCCTGATTACAGAGCCAAGACACTTGCTTCTTGAGAACAGAAATGCCAACAGGAACCACTTCTTGACTATGTACTTGCTTTTTTTGGGTTTTGTTTTTTAAAGAGGAACTTTACAGCTTCCTTGTGGACCATGGCACAATATGTTCTTAAAATTGGTTTTAAGCACTTAGTGTCCACAAGACAACCAGAAACAAATGGAATTTCAGTAAAACCCAGAGTAAAATCTTAAATACTAGGTAAAAACACACAAGTGGTTACCAGGTCAAAATGAAGTTTATTCTCTACTCTTTCTTTTTAGATTTGGTGCATGTAACTGTCATCAAGTCTCAGATGCAGCACCCACAGCCTTGGCTTAATTTAATGAATAAAAACAATATTTGACTTCTTTAGGAAAAAGGACCCTTTCCACTTGGAAAATAAAATTCAATTCAATGTGTCCTAGGATACATTGAAGATGCAGGGTAGGGACTTACCTGTTCCAGTATTACAATGAAGCGGGAAGCTGGAGGCAGGGCATAGGCTACAGCAACATAGGTTGGTCCAAATCCAAGCCCAGCTATTTGGAAGAGTGTGAATAGCATCCCATAGAAGAAAGAGTGGATTACACGATGGGAGGAACTGGAATAGCCTTGGGCCCACCAGACAAAAAGGTTGTATGGAACAAATACTGTGGCACTGAACATGCACAACCAAGTACAGAAGACAACTGGGAACTTTCCAAAAACAAAGACCAGGAGATCAAATCCAAGGACCAGCCTAGAAGGAACAAGGAAAGAGAATTTTTGAGCATCCATTCTTTGATTAGAAATACTTCTACTCCACTAAGTGGCTACAAAACACAAAGCTTCCAGATCATAATTGTTTGACAGTCTGGATAGAAGTGACTGTGACAATTTCAGCTCAGGGCTGTCTGTGGCAGCTTCAAGAGGCCACCCTCAAGTATCCCAGAAACTAAGAGAAGGACTCATGCCATCAGTGCTGTCAGGCACAGCTTCCCTTCAAATCCCACAGGGCTTAAGCACATCTCTAAGATCAGCATGTGCTTTAAGAGGAGGCTCAAGCTCATCCCTCCTAAGAACAAGCACATGACTGAACAATCCACTGCTGGACCAGGGTCCACAAGAGCTT
Source organism: Vidua macroura (assembly GCF_024509145.1). Lineage (NCBI taxonomy): Eukaryota > Metazoa > Chordata > Aves > Passeriformes > Viduidae > Vidua > Vidua macroura. Next base: position 4,875,504 of record NC_071579.1, read on the forward strand.
TTGGGGAACACTCCCAGGACATCATCACTACTGCACTGAAACTCGGGTCTTCCCAGGGGTTTAAGCCTAAAGAGGCTTCTTCCCTGCCCCTACAGGTATGGGGTATTTTAACACCCAGCACTCAAACCTAGTTTAATCCTTTTCTGTGGGCATTCCACCTGGATTCAGTTTAGAAGTTACCCGAAAGGCTCAGGGTCATTAGAAGGTCAGTCCAAGTAAGACCAACTGGTGTCCACCAGGTGCTTTAGTCCATTAATCAAGCTTAAAACATAAGGACATAAACAAAAGGCTGATCAACTTTACTGCCTCTCACACTCATCAGAGCTTACTCCTACAATAAGCAGCTCTTCTAAACTAAGACCAAAGAAGATGACAGTACAGAATACACCAACAAAAGTTATTCTTTCTCAGGAAAGAATGAGATGGAGGCTCAATTGCAAACTGGATCCAAATTATCAGGTCTAGCTAAGATCACAGATATTATTTTTAAAGTAGTAAGGGTATCCAGCCCTAGGTGATTTTAAGGTAAATACCCATTGTCCACCAGTGTCCATACACTAGTAAGTTAGGATCAGCTAAACAACACTCAACAGCACACAAGCCTGTTCTTAGACTAAAGGGACAATGATTATAATCAAGATACAGCTCTGGTTTTGTACACCGAAGAGCAGATAATCAGCAAGATAAACATGTAATCCTACTTGTGTACATGAGATACAGCTTGCCAAAATATTGTTTAAGCAACAAGTGAGGAAAGCAGTCTTTCACAATCTTATTTATAACCGGCTACCTGCAAAGCACTATCTTAGCAGAGGCTCTGCCAACATCCTTGAGATTTTTCCCCAGGAAAAACAAAGTTCTATTTTTATTTAAGTACAAGTACAGTGTTCCAGAACTGTCTTTTTTAAACAGAGGAAAGACTGCTCAAGTATTTAAAGTTTTTCTAAGCAGACTCCTTTAAGCAACACAAGCAGCTGAAAGCTGCTGTCTCATTAAAGACACTCAACCAAAGTATTCCACATTCCCTTTTGCCAGCCTCAGGATGAACTAAGCACGTTAGGCTGAACCGTGTGGCCACAATTCTCATGTAACAAACACATCAGTTAGCAGTGTTTTCCTAATATCCAGCTTTCCAATTTGAAATGATCACACCCTCTCAACAGGAATTCCAGCACATATTTTAAGTATGCCAAGTTGAAATCCACACTTCCAACAACACCCTAAGAAGGATTCCCCTGTCTTTCTGCACCATTCTGCAGTTTCATGTGCATCTGGCACTCTGGAAGAGCTATTCCCAGCCCCCATCCCTGTCTTTCCAAGGCATTCTTACCTTCCTTCATCAATGAAGTCTACTAAAAGTGTACTGAGGATGAAGACGATGAGAAGAGCGATGAACATGTGGTAGATTGTCCTGATGTGACTCACTTCAAACAGCTCACTAAGGGAGAGACCAGAGTTAAGGCACAGCTGGGGTGCCACAGAAACAGACATTTCCTCAGCTTATCCTCAGACAAAGGATAATTAGCGAGGATCCCAGTGGTACTGAGAGGGCTGTAATTAAGGTTTATATTTGCAAGATGTAGTACAGATATTTTAGAAAGAGAAAAGCTTGAACAGATTAATCCCTATGGATTTGAACATAAGACTGGGAGTGGTGGCAGGGAAAGTACCTCAAAGCAAAGGCTCATTAGTTTGCTATCAAGGGTATTTTCAGTGAAATTGATGAAATTACTTCGATGAAGTTAAGTTACTCACTCCAAGAGGGACCTCCTAGCAGTAAAGATTTTCCCGTGTTCTGGAGGGGCCCTTGAATTCCTGCAAACAAAGAAGAATTGACATTTGAGACAAAAAAGGAAATGAAGCTTCCAGGAAACAATCTTGTTATAGCAACAGCTTAAAAGGAACTTACTTGGCTTTGTGCAGTTCCTTCTCTGCACAGGAAGCTGGGAAAAGGGAAGCTGGAGATGAAGAATCCAGGAGTGCCGATTTTGCCACCAAACTGTTCACAAACTCTGTGAAGTGACTGTCCACCTCCTTCATGAAAGCTGGCTTCAGTTGCTGACAGAGTGAAAACATAGCAGTAAACTGTTTAACTTGCTGGATATATTTTCACACACCTCAAGCCAGAGGACTTTGAATAACATTTATCTTCTCCATCAGATTCAACACAGAATTGGTCTGGCCTTTTAGAAGACTTATCAGAGTTCTGAGAATTGAGTTTCTTAATGTTTAGTCCTCAAACACTAAATGTGATGGTGACAAGTGATGAACCACAGCTGAGAGCCAACCTCTGATCTCCTGAACACTCTGCCAGTCAGTCACCACCTTCAGCACAGGCAAAAGGCAAGTTTCAAAAAATGATTTAAAACCTAATCGCGCCTTATGTTTTGTTTTCTTAATGCAAGTGTTTACTAGCCATCTTTGTCTGACCATCCTTTGCCTGGGATTTTTCCAGTTTGCCTCCAGATTCAAGGTGCAAGTGCTCCTACATGATAATTACATATCATCATTTCATCTGCTTTTCCTACTGATCAGCTGCTCAAGAAACACAGACGTTTCCCAGATCAGAATTCCCAACTCCTATCTACTTTCTTATCTTGAAGGTTGAAAAGAAAAAACAAACAAACAAACAAACCTGTTTTCAAGGAGGTTTCTGGGGAAGAGAGGGTTGTGTGGAGACCTCACAGCACCTGCCAGGTCTGAAGGGGACCTTGAAGTACCTCTTCCCTTTGGCTGGCACTCTGCTGAGATTGCCTTCTCCTAACACAACCCTCCAGGGCTGATACCAACACGTGCATGTTTGGACTGGGAGAGCAGGGCATGAGTTCTTAATAGATTAAATCAAATACAAACCATTACAATACCTGCAGTAATTGTAACTAACTGTAATTACAAACCAAAACCCCTTGAAAGAATGCTCTGCCATCAAAAGCAGAAGCTGGCGAATAATAAAAAATTGATGGCAAGTCAGAGAAAGTTAGGGAAGTAACCCTTACTTATAAAGTTGCAACAGTTCCCCAGAACTTTACTCATTCTAACAAATTGAGTAATTTTTGCCACCGACACCTGACAACAGCCAGCCCAGACCTAATGACAGAACACACCATTCTCAACTCCCTTTAGAATTAATAAAGGACTGGAATTTTAGACTGCAGATGCTTGAAGATCTCCTATGCATATGAGCAACACCCAGCTCCTACAAATCCCATTTACACCTTGACCAGGCTTTTCACAAGTCAAGCATCTGCCTAGAATTTAGATACCTATCACAGAAAAGGTAAATGCAGTCCAAGCCTCTGTTCACTGTTTCCCACAACAAAAGGGCCCAGCACTCCAGGAATTCTCAGGTATTTTGCAGTAGGGTGTGTTTTTTTCCCCTCAAGCTTGAGGCATCTGAAAGTTGCATAACTCAAAGCTAAAAATCTGATCTCCCTATTTTTGGGAGAAATTTCAGCAATTAAAACACCACTAGTTTTCTACTATTTTCTTTGTGGGTAAGAAAACTTTTTCTATGAATTATGTCTCAAAGCTGGGGACCAGAAAAAAAAATGGAACAAGTGACACTCCTGAAGAAAGAAATCCAAGGTCAAGTTGTCCCCTTGCAACCACCTAGTGCTCCCTGGAACTTCCAAAGCTACTTGTGCTTTACAGTGAAAGCCTTCTCCTGCAAACACCCACTGCCAACACAGTGATTAACAACGACTGTTCTGTCTGCAGAGAAGTTACCAAGCTTGATCTCCTGTTCTCAGTAAAGATAAACAGGATAAGACAACAGCCAAAATAAAAATCTGAGCTGACTACCCCTCTAAAGGGCTGAATTTAAGGAGTTCAGCAAAAAAGAAGCAGCACCTTTTGCAGAAGACTATTTAAATACACCTTAGTTATACCTGTTATAAATGACACACCACCTATAGAGGTAGGGAGAAAAAGGAAAAAAAAAAAAAAAAAGTGAAACAAGAAAATATCTCAAAGGTGCAAGGTATTTTTCTCTTCTAAGAGAAGTCTTCTAAGTATCCACTCCCTACTATTCATGTCAAGCTGGCACAATTAGATTACTTCAGATTTTCCACGGAATTTTCTGCAATAAAATTATGCAAGAGTGCAGGGCAATTTGCCCTGAAGAACACAGGTGCCACAAAACAATGGTTAACAAGGAGGGTGCAGTTCATTGTTAGCTAATTTCATTTAATTTGGGCATAAATCACCTAAATATAATCTAAGACAAAGGCAGCCCACACAGATGCAGATGGTACCAGAAACACCCAGTGCTATTTTCTAGAGGATATTGTTCACTGACAAAAAGAATGAGACCAAAGCTTTGGAAGGTCATCTCCACAGCCAGGGCAGCAAAAGCTGTGGGGTGCAAGCTCCATGCTGCCCTTTATTCAATGGATAGCAGGACACAGAGCATTTTAAAGGCTCAATATGCAAGCAGGCTGGCTAATCATCACACTGCCAAAAGTTAGTGGTAAGGCAATTTCCATTTTATTTACAGGTTTCAAAGTTCATTCTTATCTTTGGACTTCAAGCTATTTGGGTCAAGTAAGACAGAACCTCATTACATAAGACTACCCCTCTTGTGCTAAGTGGAAGAGAGAAAGAGGGCTGTGGAAAAGTCACTGCACTCAATCTAGGACTGAATAGGGCTATTTGTGTTCCAGGGCTAGTGACTCTCCAAAAGACTTCCAGGGTCAATTGTCCTGCTCCCCACCACAAGCAAGTATTATGTTTACCTCAGCTTCTGCTATGAGCTGCATTTTCCTCGTTATCACGTGGTCCACATCAACCCAGCCTAAGGAAGGAAAGCAAATATTGAGTATTTTTTGTTGCATGTCTGAAAACAGAAAAAGCACAGCATACAGTAGCTCAGACACCAATTCTTCAATAGCCTTTCTGACTTCTAATAGGGTCCCACTAAACTCAAATCAAAGCTGCAGGAACTTCATAAACTATGCCCATATATTTTAGGATCACAGCACTGTAAGGCAGTCAAAAGCTGAGAACATGCTGGATTTTATTTTTCATCAGCAACTCTGCAAATTTATCCAAGGTCCCTAAACATATTCAGCCTTGAAGCAGCAATCAGAATGACCCTTAGAAGGTCATTTCCAAGTGTGCTGATTTTTTTATCAGGGTTTTATCTTAATCAGACGTAAGCTTAGTTTGTCTGGAGGCCTCTACATTGTCAATAGACAAGGCAGTCAGCCACAGCTATTAGCAAAATACCACTATCAGCTCTAAGACAGGCTGAATGGCAAGTTGGACAGTTATCCTGTGTTCAAACCTGGCTATTCCCATCCTTTTATTCCCCAAGAGAAGTGCTAGATATCAATGTGACTGTATTCCTTAATATGTTTGACTGTTTAAGTACACAGTCGGGTCTAACATGCCATCAATATAATATGACTTTTGTCATTACTAACACCATTGGCCAATAGGTAAAGACTCAAATGCCACCTTTGTTTCACATTAAAAACTACACATCTGAGATGCCTCTGTAACATCAAGAGGAACAACAGCCACAGGTCAGACATTTCAGACTAGCTTTAGGACAAGCACCAGCTGGTGTTTCACTTCTGCAATAACAACAACACAGAAGATAAAGTTACTTAAAACAGAGTCTTGCACATGAAGGAAAATCAAGACTGAAGCAGCATCCATCCCCCTAAAATACCAGTCAGAGTGAAAAGATAGCAGCAAACTTTGCCTTGTTCTCATCCTTTGGCATGTTTAGCTATAGCACCACCTTACACACCGACACACAGCCAGCATTACAACTTGCATGTTTGGTTTCTAAGACAACATTGCCACTTTTAGAAAAAGAAAGTACTGAAGTGATTCCCTAATAAGATTCCAGAGAAGCATGAGCTAACAGATTTGCTGTAGAGGTCCCAAAGTTGTGCTGCTGTGACACAAGAAAACAGACTGAGAGCACTATCACGGTGCATAATGTGGCCTCCTTGTATGAGCACAGCCTCCACACACAAAACAGTTTCATTTTCAGAGCAGGAAGTGCTTCTGTGCTGCTCAGGAGCCTCAGTCAGCCTGTTTGAACAACTGGTTTTAAGTATTTTAGGTAGGCCTGCTTCAGAGGTGATTCCAATTCCAGTACTGGAAAAGAGTACAACAACAAGAAGTAAAACAAGAAACTTGATCTTCAGTGCAGCTATGATCAGTTGTTAGCATTAATTCCCCTTCCCACTGACCAACCAGGAATTTTTATTCGTGTCAATGTGCAAGAATTTTGGTTTTTTCCTATCTGCTACACAAGCTATAGATTTAAGGACAGACCAGCAACAACTGCCTATAACTTAGCAGACTACTAATGTAAGAACAAACAAGGAAACCGCTTAACAGCATTGATTTTGCCTCCATCCAAGATCCATTTTTACAAAAATAGAACTCCTGGTTGCTAAGCATCTCACCTCCAAGACAAGACAAAAAAAAAAAACAAAAAAACAAAAAAACAAAAAACCAAAAAAAACAAAAAACAAAAACAAAAAAAAACCAAACAAAAAACCACCAAACAAAACCACCAAAAAATCAAACAAAAAAAACCCAAACCAAACACCTCAGCATTTAAGCTCATTGTGCTGTTACATTTGCAGAACAACAGCAGTTTGGAAAACAATTTAAGAATGTAAGATACCCTTGACCCATTCAGTTCATGTACTTTGCTGGTCTCAAATAGGTTCTCCCCCAACATATTAAAAAAAAAAAGAAATTGTTTCACAAGCAACAGAACAGTATCCCCTTCAGATGTTCGCAGGGGCTCTACTCCCTCAGTGTGCCACTCCAAATTGTATTCCTGGCCCACTCCTTCTATTACTACTATAGGGAGAACCACCTTCAGCTGACTTGATGGAAAGCAAAACAGAGCTGCTGAGCTCAAAGAACAACTAACCTTACCCTTAAAAGATCTAGGAATTTGTGTCCCTTACGCAGCTGCCAATCTTCAAGATATCACATTTGCTTGAAGCCACCCAACAACAGCCAAAGAGAACAGGACACATGGGACTTAAGGAATTGAATTATCTCCTTTAAGCTAAAAATAAAATAGACAGTTATTTGGCCATATATTTCCTGTCAGATCTTGCCTTCAAAGCCTCAGTCATGAAAAACTCACATTAAAAACTACCCAGGCATGGCTCACTTTGGAAATAAAACACCCTTTTAGACTGCAAGACCTTAAAACTGGGTATAGCTTTACATATACCAAATGTTCAGCTTTAATGGTTGTACAAGAAATGAGGACAGTCTCTGACCTGCTGATGCTGTAATTGCTAAATTGGAATTTAAAGTGTCCTCCTGTCACTTTAATTGCCCTCATACTAGTGTGCATGCACAGAAAATATTAGAAACACAGCATCTTTTAATAGGTTTTAAAATCAAGATCTCCATGGCTTCAGTCTAAGCAACTCATATGACAAAGTAAACTCACCCGTGAGCTTGACTTTCTCAACACAAAATTTTCTGTAGAATAAAACTCACTCCAAACCAACCCATTCTTCTGTATTGCATCACCCCATAAACCCAGCTGTGTCACAAGACAGATACCAGAGAAAAAGCACATCATCTTGAATCACTCAACTTCCCTTGCACAAGACACCACTTATGTTCTGTCAGGTCACTGTAGAAGAGATTCATCATATGATTTTGGGTCTAAAAGGAAATGTGCACTGGTGAGAAGTCCAAATCTTCACTTTCCGTCGACCCTGCAAATGAAGCCTGGATTCCTCTGTATCACTTTGGGATTGCAACAGCATTATAGAAAAATGGACTCAAGGCTGTACTATACAAGGCTCACACATTTTTGCATTTAAAAGAAGTTGAGACATGCCTTAAGAAGACAGAAAATATATTTAAAGTCATGAGAAAGTTGTCTTGAAGACTAGTATGGCAAATTTCAGAGGAGGCTTAAGCATGACTTGCTTTGGAAGAGCTTTGTTCATAGGGAGAAGTTTTTTATTTAATGGCCTTGGGTTCCCTTCCCATCAGCAAGGATATTAACAAGATCTTTAGAGGCCCAGTGGTCTTGAGCTTGATCTTTCTAGAATGTGACTCCTCTGTAAAGACCGAATTCCAAGCAGGTTCAAAAGCCAAGAAGAAAAAAATATTGAACAATTGTAAGCTTTGTTTCTCTTTGAAAACCAAGCCAATAAAAAAATCACCTGAAGATTGAGAAAGCTTCTTAATTGTTGAGAAGTTGAGCAACTAAAATTTCACAAGATTGACAAAGTACCTCTTCTAAAGAATCTTGTTGTCCCTTTTTCAACCCACTGTTGTACATTTTACAGATTAGTGACATTTGAAATGGGTAGAGCAGAGAATCACTCACATGATGTTGGGCTGCAGCTTGGGATCCAAAAAAAACCCAGCTTTGTCATTTCTTAATAAGACAACTTCCCATCCAAGAGGTTAAAGCAACACAGGGAGAAGGATTTCATTACTGTCAGTCACCTGGATTTAAAGGCTCCCTCTCCAAAAACACTGAAGATGTTATCAAAAGTAAAGCAATATTAAAGCCAATCTAGTGAAGGACTACTGTAAAGAGGGGAGGAGTTCCATATTGCTACAATACAACACATATTAATAATTTGATGCTAATGAGCCCTTATTGTTACTTATGGTAATTTGTGTGGCCACTCAGCAATTTGAGGCAAGTTATGACTAGACTCAGATGATCTGTTTAAAGAATTCACAGGCCATAGGTCACTGCACTGTTGGGCAAGCATTTAGCTTAAAAAGTCAGTTCTGCAGGGACATGGAACCCAAACAGCCTCTTCACTAGCAGGAAGGAACACCAGCATTCTCTACATTATGCTAGCACATCCACAGGCTCTTCACAAGAAACTGCTGAGCCTTCACCCAAACCACAGGTTCCAAAACATGACAGCCCCTAGAATTACCAGAATCCACCTAGACAAAACAGCTTTTTGATCTATCTCTCAGAAACACATCCCAGATACTCAATTCAAGCAGCTTAATCCACAAGAAGAATCCTGTTGAAACACTGAACACTCATTGCTGTGAGTCATACAGCAAAGGCTAAATCTTTCCAAATTGCTCCCCCTTGGAGAGTTCTCTCCTCCTCTATCCCCCTGTAGGAACACAATTTGTTCATCACCATGAACTTCTGCACCAGGGATGATCAATAGTAACCTCTCACTGGAAGATAACAGCCCCCTTCTAAGAACAGCATTACCAGTCAGGCTTACTCATACCAAACAGATATGCCACATAGCTTGTTTGCAGATCAGCCTCCAGAGACACTTCCAGTCCTTGCCTGATATCTGGGCAAACAAGAACAGACTCCAAACCCACATTTTTACTGCTCTGAACACACTATCTGAGCATTTTAGAGGCATTCATGTGCACACTTATGATCCATGTCCTCTCTAGCCTTTTAAGATCTGTCCATGCAGTTTCTGTTAAGCTCATTCCAAGTGACTGGTACAGTCTGATACCGATATCCCATTAGGCAGAGCAGTTTTATATTTCTCTATGTATCTCCTGCTGGAAACATATAAGACTAATCTTATTAAGGAAGCCTGGCTTTGACAGGGGATTATTGCCACATAGATCATCTGCTGACTCTAAGCCACGACCAAATTAGTTGTTTAATTACAACTCTGGAGCTAATTCAAGGAAGAGAAATTATATATAAGATTGAAGTTCAGCTACTCTGTCAAAGTGAAATTGCAGGTTGAATAATTATTAGATAGAAACAAATCAAGGCACAGAAGAAATCTTCTGGCAATCTCCAAGTTACAAGTATTTCCACACTTCTATAAAATTGGGTGTACCTGAGTAAAAACTATTTGAATCTTAGAACTCAAACAATGAAACAATCTTCAGAAATCTTCAGAAGCACTGCAGAACCCAGAAAAAAAAATAACCTCAACTGTACAAAGGAAGAGTCAGACCTACTGTAGCTCTAAAGCCAATACATGTATTCAAATTATTCCTCTAAGCAATTTCAGATCAGCCAATGGAGTTGAGTTGTAATAAAGAAAGGATTAAGGACCCAAAAATTTCTGTAGAAAGTTCACACACTTCTGGAAACAAGTCAGCTGGCCCTTGACACCTCAACTCTTTCTGTAGAAAGCAGATTGCGTTTGCTATAATCAGAGAGGATCAAGGGTGGGTAATCACATTAAAGGTTTAGTTTTTCTATGGCAATAACTGTCACAAACATGCAACAATATCTACTTCTGTATATTCTTGGCCTGGCTAGAATCCCTTGACTACAACAAACACGCATTTTGTCTAAAATTCTTCACAACACCCAGCATTAAGTTGTTACAATACAAAAAAGCTGTTGCCAGACAGCAGATCATTAGCCTCACACTGCCTTTGTGCACATCAGCACTAATGCCTTAGAAACAGCTATTCAGGAGAGAATGGTCAGGACAAAAGAAAGAAAAAACATCTGTGCTTGCATCTTCTGAGAAATTCTCCCACTTCAGTCATGAAAGTCCTACCTAGTTACACAGGCAGCCTGGACTACATGAAGAGGCCACTCTCTGCAACTCGGGAATATTTCAGCTTCATAAATCTTCAACCTTTGGGTCACAGAGCTGCTGATTTAACTCCCCTGTACGGAGGAATTCCTGACCAGAGGGATGCATCTTTCTTCCATGCCTAAAGGCATTAGATTCAAGCCTCCTACCTCCCTGTGTTATTCCTGTCGTCACCAACACTGAGCTAAGAAACACTTTGTGACACCTCTGCTCAACTGGCAGCAACGTTGGCAGGTAAGATACGCTCAAGTCTTGACTAACCAGGATTCGCCCCTGCTGTCCTTCACTGCAGTTTGTGTGGGATTTAAACCGCACTGCACTGTTCTAAGCCAACCCACCAGGCACATGAACATTTTCATACACTCCAGGATGTTTGTTTGCTACACACAGCATCTCACCTGCAGTGAGGTTTTGCCACATCTCAGAGGTGCTAAAATGAATGGCCTGTAAAGACAGACACACCCACCCATCAAGTCCTAATTATCACTGCTCTATTTATTACTTACTCTTCATTCATTACAATTAAGGAGTTTCCACACATGAAAAGGTTAGTGATAGAACTCTACTCCCCAGCCCAGCATCAATGGATTCCAGTAGACACCCGACTCCCTGCGATTTTCTAATACAGTCCCATTTAATCCAATTAAAATTATGTGCCACCAAAATCTTAAAATCCCAGTTCTCCAAGCAGTTTATGCAATGGCTTTCTCTCCAATGCATTTTATTTTCAATAAGAAATCTGACTTGTCCTAAACTTAAACATGCTCCAACTTCCATTTCAGTTGAAAGAAGTACTATTGAAATAGTGATGATATCCAGAAGCATATCAGTGAGAATTACCTCCTTGAGTCACTGGCACCAGGATTTTGGATCTTGTACACATGGCACATTGTGATAACCTTCTTCATCTTTTTCCTTAATCTATCTCACAAAGAGAAAGGAAACAAGCTGCAGTTTCATCTCTAACCTCCTTATCACAGGCTGGAATGTGGTACAGCATAAGCCAGGAATTAGAGGGTCACAGAGTCCACAGGCAAAACCACTCAGTGCCCCACAACTGTCCCTGTAACCCAAGGGACAGGGCACAGCAGCATTGATCCTTCCACAAAGCCAACTTTAAGCCACATAACTTCTAAGATGACCACAAAACGAATGAATGGACAAATGTTTATTGTTCAGTTTTCTGGTAGCCAAGATTTAGTCTGAATACAAGGGAGCTGTCCTGACATGAACAGAATCCCAGAGCATCATTCTCTGTACATCCTACCTCCACGTGTCTGTCAGGTGGACACAGCACCTTCACCTGTTGTGTTAAAGGCCATTTTCTTCCATCTTGAAAAGTCACACACTTAAAGGTCGTAAAAGAAGTGAGATGAAGTCCCAGAAAAACCATTTACCAGGATTACTCAAAAGTGTTGCCAGGAGGCATTTGCACCATTTACATTTACATTACCATTTACAGCACTAATGAATCTCTTCCTCCTGTGACAAACACTGTTTAGATCACTGCAAGCACTGCAGTGCACAGCTCTGAGGGAAAGCTCTGCAGGACAGCACCCCGAACGACCCACACCTGCTGAAGGGGTGAAGCTAGGACACAGGGAGCTCCACCTTCAGCCCTTCCAGAGACAGAAAAACAGAAATGAAGGCACAAAGAGGCACATCCATGAGTAGAAAGGGCACCTTAAAGGAAATCACATGCCAGAGATGCAACCATTGCTGAGCCACTGAGTCTCACCATTGCTTGAGTTTTGAAAGGACCTCTCACTCTCAGGTCTCCTCTGTGTTTCTTCATTCTCAGGGGTCTTGGAGGTTGCAGTGCAGCCAGACTGGCGTTTCCTTACACAATCATCACCTGCCATGGTTATTTAGCTAGATAAGAAAAGGAGACAAATAATTAGAAACAAAAATCTCATTTATTGTTCAAGAATGTATTTACATAAAGTTAGACTTTTTTCCCTTCATTATGAATTCAGAGTGAGGATAGAGGAAATTCAGCACACACTTGAATTAGTCATGTTTATCACACTTCCTTTCCCTTACTACAATTAGAACAGGAACAAAGTAACCAAGAAAGTTCCCCTACCAGAGTTGTTCCTACAACCATCTCAAAACATCTCCCCACAACACGCTCTTTTCTCTATGAACTTTATAACTACTTAAAATAACTTAAGCTTTTGCAAAATCTTTAAAATAACAAACAGCCCTTGCAATTTCCCTTGCAATTTTTATGACAGCCAGGTGGACATCAAGACTTGTCTTCCGTGAGCTGTGGCAGGTTTACTTTGTGGAATCTCCAACAATATTTGACCTGAGCCAAGCCCCTTCCTTGTCAAGTTCTCAGCTGTTGCTGCAGGAGCAGCTTCCTCAAAGGATCCTTGCGTTCTGCTTGGCCAGACAATGGTTGCATTGCAAACCAAGGAAAAACAGGAAGAGAATCAGGTTTGAGCTACACCAGTTCCAATGACAAAGGGACAGAGCTGCCAGCAGGGAAGACCTGCCCAGGGAAGCACCACATGTAGGATGAAAACAAAATTCTCAGCTAATGAGAAGTGGACAAGGAGACTCTAATTTGGTCACAATGTGCTATCCCAGAACACTCTCCATAAAATTAATCTCAAGAATCTCTTGGCAATGTAGCTACAACTAGGGACAATTTGCAGATTTTTTCCAGAAAACCTCACAGGCATGTATGTAACAACATTTTCAAGCTTGATATATTTTTTCATCTTGGCACAAACTCTGCAGCAGATGTGTTTAGTTGCTAGTGAACAGCATACGTGCACCAGCACAGATGAGCTGTTACAGACAGGCCAGGAAAACCCAGGAACTGGCGAGAAAACAAATTAAGGATGGATTACCTCAGAATAAGGAGACTGGCACATCTGCAAAAGGGAAATAAAACTATGACCAGAGATTTTCAGAACTCAACTTCACGTGTTTGTCCCTCTAGCAGGGGAGTCTCCTACTCTCCTTTCAGGCTACACAGCATACAGGGGAGAAACACCAGCCACCATCAAACAACAAATCAATAATTGGGTGAGTTTTCCAGCTCAAAGAGAAGACCAAAAGTTTAATTCTTGTCTCGGGATACTTTTCACCTTCTTCAAGAGTTAGGAAGGCATTCCTTCCTCACCGGTGCAGAGCAGTTACAGTATCTAACTGAAAGCTTAACAGAAGGAGTTAAAAATAACCATGCTTGGGGTGGGGGGAAGAAAAGTCATGTGTGGCATGAAATAAAATTTAAAGTAATTAACTTAAAGAGTTAGTAATTCAGATAGGCTAAGTTATCTCAGCACAGCTTTTTCCACAGCGAAGCACAAAGTCTGCTAGGGGAAATCTATGAAAACAAACATTTTCCTAGTCTAGTTCCCATATGAACAGAAGTGCAGCATTACAGTACCCAAGCAATTACCAGCACATCAGAGCCTAAAGAAGGCATTAACCCTTCCCTCCCATCTCTACTAGAACTGAAACATTCATGACACAATGCCAGGATAACCCCAAAATGTTCACCACCCCTCCTCACAAGAGGAAATCGCCCCTCACAATTAGTAAACAGTCACTCCTCTCACACCACTCTGATGACATCCACAACTGCAGATGAAGTTTCTAGAGCTACAAACCCATTAACAGATTTCCTAGCAGAAACTCCTTGATTTCACTGGTACCTGATTTACGGTACTCGCAAAGGGCTCAGAGACCTTGAGCTTCTCCCTCTTCCCTTTCGACAAACTGATAATTAATCAGAAGATACCTTGGAAGAAAAGCAGCACTTTACAGAAGTCCATCTTTGCGGTTCAGAAGGCTCGGTGAGGAACAGCTAAGAATCACGGAATGGTTTAGGCTGGAAGGGACCTTAAAGATCACCTAACTCCAAACCCCTGCCTCCAATACTAATCACACTAAATAACCTTATCCCAAAGACTTTCAGCTCTCTAAAGTTTTCCTTCGAAAACTCCTGGCCCTCGGGCATAGCCCCAACTCGCAGACCCGGACCCTCGGTACCTGCAGAGCGAACCAGACAAGGACCAAAACAAAGTTAAGGTCATTCCACAGCTCATCCGCAACGCGCACAACACCCGGCAGGAAAAGGTTTTTTATGCGAAACCTGAGGACATCGCTGGGAGCTGCCTAAAGCTCCAAGCCAGCCCCTGCCCCGCTACCTCCGCGCACCTCCGCCGTCCGCCGAGCCCCAGCGGGAGCCGCTTTCCCCGGGGGCGGGGCGGGACGGCGCGGACACGTTCCCGTGGCCGATGCCGCGGTCGGGGCGGCTGCCAGCCCGTGGAGCGTCACCTCAGGGGCGCCGGAGCCGGAGCCGCTGCCTCCGCCGCGCGCCGCCGCGCCGCTCTTCCCCGCTCTTCCCCGCTCCTGCCCGCTCCTCCCGCCGCGCGCGCCGTCGCTACCGCCTCTTCCCGGGGCTCGCGCACGTCATGGCGCAGGGGGCGGGGGGAGCGGCGGCACCGCCCATTGGCCGAGGGGGCCGCGCCGCGGGGCGGGGCGCGACGCGAGCCCCGGTGGGGGGGGTGGATTGGGGGAGCGGCACGTGAGGCGCACGTGGGGCGCGCACCCACCCCCCCCTTCCTCTCAGTTTCCCGCCTTCCCCCCCCCCCTCCCCCCCCACATCCCCTCAGGTATCGCCGCCTGATCCCGGCGCTCCTGAGGCGGGAAGTCAAGTGTGAGAGAAGAGAGGCGCCAAAAATGTGGTGACCCTGCGTTAAGGGTGAGGGAACACCCAAGGTTGGCAAAAGCTCGGAAGTCAGAGGGGCCGCCAGCAATCAAAGTTTTATCAGTAAGCTACACACTTGGCATAGAAATTGGTATGCTGTTACCTGACCTACTATAGGAACAGTAGCTTCTGGATAAAGCAGTAGGCAGTGGATTTTGGATAAAGGGGTAAGGGAAAAGGGGAGAGAGAAAGAGATTAATTAGAGAGGGAGAGAGAGGGAGAGAGAGAGGGAGAGAGAGAGGGAGAGAGAGGGAGAGAGAGGGAGAGAGAGGGAGAGAGAGGGAGAGAGAGGGAGAGAGAGGGAGAGAGGAAGGAAGGAAGGAAGGAAGGAAGGAAGGAAGGAAGGAAGGAAGGAAGGAAGGAAGGAAGGAAGGAAGGAAGGAAGGAAAAGAAAAAGAAAAAGAAAAAGAAAAAGAAAAAGAAAAAGAAAAAGAAAAAGAAAAAGAAAAAGAAAAAGAAAAAGAAAAAGAGATCTCTGGTTCTGGCCTTAATCCAGCTGAGGGAATGTCAGTCCTGGTTCCAGGGTGTCGATCCCAGCTGTGACCACCCAGTCCAAGGTCCAGGTGGACTCAGTCACCCCCATGGGCAAGGCCTGTCCTCACCCTGAGGGCCCCCCCCTCTACTCCGCCCACCCCAGGCACAAGGAAAACTTATTTAAAGGAACCAGGAGGACACCGAAGTCAAGGCTGGGAGGGCCCTGTGATGTTATCTGTCCTCGTCCTTCAGTGGGAACACACGGGTTGCTCAACGAGTGCTTCCCCCAGCACCCAGGCTCAGCACAAATGTGTGTCCTACCCCCTGAGGTCCTTCCAAACGGTAGCCAGGTAGGTATTTTTAAAGGGAAATGAAAATGGAGTGCCCCCCAATTTGAGTCATCCCCCAGGAAGTGGTGTTTTCTGTCAAGGGGGCGTTCTTCATAAATGTTGCCCTGGGGAGTGGGAGCTCAGCTGTCCAGTTTAGGGGAGCTGAGAACAGGCTTGGGTAGAGACCTCTCCTTTTAATCCCAGCTGTGCCCCACAGGGACAAAAACTGGGACAAAGGCTGCTCCAGAGGGCTGGAAATGGGACAAAGGCTGGGGTTTGTACCTTGCTTTCTCTCTTTCCCCAGACAGATACAGGCTCGTGATGGAGGGTGAGTCACAAAACATGTCACCAGCAAACAAACTCTAGTAACCTCCTGTGTGCTGCATTTCACACTGCAAATGGGAAAGTTTTCCCAAAGCCAGAACTTATCCACTAATCTCTCACTGGCACGTACAAGTCTCTCCTCCTCCTCCTCACGACATCAGGGCTGTACTATGTACAATATGCCCCCAGGTGCACCTTGAAAGGTCACCTCAAAACAAGGTACAAAGTTACAATGGGGTAATAAAACATTACTGTCACTTTTGACAGGTGTGTCAGACCTGCTACTAAAATTTATTTTGACTAACACACACCTCAGACAAACATTTAAATTGTTGCTGCTGAAACTTTCAGAAGTTGTTTTAAATATCTGTGTTTTAAATATCTTGAGCAGAGCCACTGAGTGAAAAAGTCCTAAACTGATTTATTTTGCAATGTGTGTTCACACTATTATCCCATCACTCATTTTTCATGCTGCTTAATAAGAAAACTTGAAAAAATGAAAAGAAAAAAACTAAAAGCCTTATCATTGCTGAAATGCAATGGGTGAGAACAGCAGGAATTTTCACATAAACTCGTCCCTGTTCTTAAGAAGTTGACTTCAACACAGTGCTGCTTAGAGATATTTTCAGGTCAGGCTGTATGTGATCTGTGCTGCCCTCATGCCAAAAATAGTGTGCCAGCTATTTACAATGAAGTAGTGGGGGCAGCATTGGCTGGACAAGCAAGTGTAAACAAAATAAAAATCAAAACACAACAAAATAGTCAATGCAACATACAAAAATATCCTAAGGTTCAACAACTTCATCTTGAAACTGTTTCATTGAACTAGTAACAGCTGACTCTGGGTGGTAGAAAAATGAGATTCCTTTAATAGAAAGAAAAGTGCCGCTAACCTTCAGAATAAATTTACTTTGCCCCGAAGAGGTTGTACAGAGGTGCCACCAGATTTTAGTGGCCGCTCTTGACAAATCTCCCAGGCCAAAGCAGCACAGTGTGACAAGCACTGAGCTCCCTCCCTGGTCTCTGGATTTTTCCCTGGCAGAGCTTTTTCACAGCCTTCCTTCCCTTCTCTTTAGAGGCTGTTTACTCGTAGCTCACAGAAAAATAAAGTGGCTGCTCTCATTACCTTCCTTCTCACAATTTACAAGCAACTGGGAGAAGGCACTGCCTCCTCTGCTTCCTGCCACTCACGCCCATCATCTGCTATTGTCTTTCCCACTCTAGATTGCTGCACTGTTTCATCAGCAGCATCATTTACCCCTGCTTGTCACCACGGTGCTTGTAATCCTGATTTTCTGGAGTGTTGTACATTAATCCTCGGGTTGCATTGCTCAATGATTGCCCAACCACAGCTGTTCCTGAGCACTCCTGCCTGAATCACCACATGGTTGTTCCCACTGTTGACGTGGGAACATTGGCCCGGATACCCCAATTTCTTGCCTCAGCTCCACTGGCTTTCACCTTCCCAGCTCCAGGCACCAATTTGACTTTAGCAGCACTGCTTGTTTCCCTCCTTTTTCTTTCTTTCTTTGGACAATGCTCTCAGGCACAAGGTGTGATTTTTGGGGATCTCCTGTGCAGGGCCAGGAGTTGGACTCGATGTTTGAGGGTCCCTTCTAACTCAGGACATTCTCTTTCCTTCTTCTCTTTTTTTCTGTCCTGGGTCCTCCTGTCATTTTTGGCACTACTGTAAAATATATGTGATTAATACTGCCTACTTTTAATTCTGAGCCAATCTAACTTATATTCTATTTTAAGAATTTTGGTATCAGTCAGCCTAGGGAGTGAGCCGCTGTGGCTCTTTCTGATGCCCACCTTTATTGACCAGGATGATTAATTCCTTTAAAACTTCTATCTTAGCTTTAAAGTCAGTCACTTGAGATGTTCAATGGCTTTCACATATCTCAGCAGATCCTACAAATAACTGTTTAAAAATGTGGTTTAGAATTTCCCAGTGTGCAGAGGCAATGGGAACATCCTGACAGATAAATGAAGGAGCTCTGTCAAGTGGTGAAAAACATTGTTACCTGTTCCACTTAAACGTTTTCCTTTTAAAAACTTTAAGGGAAGGACAGCAACGTCAGATTTAGAATGCAAAGGCAGTCATAAATGTAGCATTGAATGAGCTTCCATTTTTACATAACAAGAAATAATGGTGTGCATGTAAGACTGAGGCCAGAACTCAGTCAGGCAAGTACTACAGTTAAAAAGGAAATAAATTAAGAACCTGTGAAGGACTTCAGCCTGATCTGATAATGCATGACTGTATTTTGGCAGGAAAGCCAAAAACTAGCTCCAGCAGATATCACATTTTTGAGGATGCCTGAAGTGTTTATAAATCATAAAGTTTTCTTTTAAAGAACTCCAGCTCAAGCTTTCACAGTTTCTGTTATCATCATGTCAAGATTTTGTGCATAAATACCCTTGCTCCTTTTTACTCTGTGTGAAGCATAGAGTTTTCAAAATATTTGGTGTGAGAGATTCAGATCAGCAAACTTTGGAGAAAAGGCAGAAGCAGCAGCAGTTTCACTCACTTTCCAAGCCACAAAGCCGCTGGTTTTGCTGGCAGGTGAGTTAGAAAGAAATGCCCCCATCCCTCTCGGCAGAGGGCAGTGGTAACCTTACTCAGAATCACATTGCTTTTTGCTACTGAACTGAAATCATCCTTGGGGAAAAAAAAAAAAAAAAAAAAAATGAAGCCCTACTGCAAACCAGTGAGCTCCCAGCTTCCTCTTCCAGCTCAAAATTCAAGTGATGAACTTGCCATGACCAAGCAGGAGGAGGTGCAACAGCCAATTTAATTGATGTGATTCCATTGCTGAAAGGGAAACCTGCATTGTTTTGGTTTTTTTTTTTTGAGGAGTAATTAATTTTGCCTTTCGCTACCATTTTAGGTTATAGAATGAATCTTGCCAGCTGGGATGGTGTAATAGCTGAGGTT
Organism: Vidua macroura; assembly: GCF_024509145.1. NCBI lineage: Eukaryota > Metazoa > Chordata > Aves > Passeriformes > Viduidae > Vidua > Vidua macroura. The sequence continues at coordinate 4,894,824 of NC_071579.1, forward strand.
ATATTTGTTTAAGTTGAGGAGGTTATTTCTTCTGTATGTTTAAAAAGGAGGTGATCCTTCTAGTCTGGCTAAACGTCAAACTGTGAGAGGTATTGAACCTATATAAATACTGTCTCACCCCTCTAAGCTGAACTGTGTTCTCTGAAGCTGTTCTTTACCCTCTCTGACACACCAGCTTTCTCTTTCTGTTGGGCTCGGAAACAACTTCACCTGGGTCCCAACCACATTGTATAATATCATTGCTCTCCTTGTGACAGCAGCTCAAACCAACCTCAGATTTATTCTGCAGCATACTCTGCTGCTTATTAAAAATGCATGAAAATATTGAACTGCCTCAATGAGTCTCTGAAGTTGTTTCAGCAGGAATACATGGAATACGTGGAATTAGATGTCCAGTCAAGCCTGGAAGGGTGACTTCAAAGAGATGCATTCCAGAGCAAAAGATCTAGTTACCAGTATTGACTCTCCTGCATATAATGACTTTCTAAATATTTTTGTGGATACAGAGCACTGAACTTGGCCAGCATCTTCTTCCCACTCCTACAGCAGCAACTGTACGTGTTCCTTGTGACTGCACAGACTGCCAGCTATGTTACACACTTGGGACCCTTCCTTGTGAAGGTCAGACATTTTATACCTAATTTAATGATGGCTTAGTACTCTTGTGGTAATCTCTGCCTCTCCATTTTTCATAAGCATGTGCATCCTTTCTCTTTTTCCTAAATACAAACCAGTTTGCTATTGCTCTCCCCACAGCTGCTGAGAAAACAGAGTATGCCAGTATTTTGTATCAATTCCTTGTCACCCGTTTATCTGCTACAGTACAAATGTGCTGACTGCTCATGGACATGGAAGAGAATCAGTGCTTATGGAATGACAGATCCAGGGTGATTCCCAAGACAGCTGTTTGCAAGTAATCATGCAGTTCTACCTGTTCTGTACTTTGCAAAATGCAGGTTCTGGGGACGAATAACTTTTTGTTTGCAGTAATCAAGTGGGAAAGATGTGAGACAAAAAACACTGAGGTGCTATGGCAACCCTGGATCAGCCTTTTTGGGTATGAGATCCTCAGGGTCATCAAGGAGAAACCTTGCAGAGAAATGTCAAGTAGGGAATGTCACATGGGGAACACCATGGAGAAGTCCAAGAGCAGCTAGAATCCTCATGCCAAAAGTGATTGATGAAAAAAGTATAAAGACAGGGGGATAAATAATCCCCATCAAAACCAGGATATGTTTCTCAGAGGAGAACAACTATCTCCATTAAGCCACAAAAGATTGACTCTCTGCTGTAAACTAGGAAAGAAGAGAGGTTTTTACTCTCAGTCTCAGACATTTCCTCTTTTCCACCTTGTTTTAATCTCTGCAAAAATAGATGACATGTACCAAAAGTTGTCCCAAGCAGGACACATTTCTAAATCTGCCCAGCCAGCTCTTTGGTTGTCTCATGGCAATGAGGCAGCACATCCTGCTGCTCTCCCTTCTGTGAGTGCCTTTCCCAAGTTTGACACAGACTGACAACACTGTGCCTTTGTAGCTCCCCTGCCAAAAAGCTCCCTTTTCTCTGCTCAAGGCCAGTCCCATCTGCTCTTTCCTGCTTCTCCCCAATTTTAGAAACACCTGACTAGAGGGGGAATCCATCCATTACTTCTCTGCTGCAATGATTCAAGCCAAGGAGGGACTGCTGCTGGGTGTACAAGTGGAGGGACTGGAGAGGGCAGTGCTTTCCTGTTTGGGAAGACATTTTGGATGATGGTAAGGGAGAACAGTGCATGGGCCAGGAGCATAAACAAAGCAGAAAGAAGGAAAATCCAGAATAATGTCCCAAAAGAATCTCACTGAAACTTGGCACCACAGGCCATAGCAACAAATAGAGCAGTAAAGAATGTACAGACTTGGTACAAGGCAGTGCTTATTGAAGGAGATGACAAGCGTGAAGGAACACTTCCAAACCTCTGAATTCAGATAGATTTGTGTCACAGCTGAGTCTCTGGCAACTCTCAACAGCATTTTGCTGAAAGTGGAGAAAATAGGAGTTACAAAGCTGAAAGAGGCATTTTTGCTATCAGCTGAGGACTGGCATAAATGGGAGGTTCTAACGGAACTACACCAGGAGGTGAAGCAATCTGCAGGGTTTGCTGCAGTTGATCTGCCTTGGGCTGAGTTGATGTGGTTACAAAAACATCTTTGTGCTCAGCACTATTCTGTTTTTGGCCTAGTGCCTTGAGGCTTACAAGCTTTGGAAATATGGATGAGGAGATGAAAACTTGAGCTTGTTTAAAGTATTTAAATCTGAAGATGGCAGGCCCAGGAGAGGGATTCTGAGTTCAGGCATGTAGGTCATGCAAGAGAGGTCTTGTCTTCACCAGCAAGTTAATGTGAAATATAGTAAAAGTGTTCCTGTTAGTTCAACCCTTGCCCACACAAAAAAATCCCTCATTGCAAAAAGTGGCTGGAGAAACATAAATTGACAAAGCAACCAGAGAACAAGGTAAACCTTGAGTGAATTCACTTCGTCCTTTACCACTGCTGTTTCTCTTACAGTAGGGACCCACACTAAGGACCACCATCAAAACATCCAGCAGTGCTCCCTCCCCACAGTTTTTCCACTTGCGCTTTCCTTAGTGACTGACTCTGCTTTCTATTTGTGAGCTTATTCCCCCAGGTGCAAAAGGCTTCCAGTGTCCCCAGTACAAATCACCCATCTTCAGCACAGAAATCTTGGGTTTATTATTCTGCAGCTGTGTCTAGCAAGACCTCAGTTTCCTGTTGCCTGCTGATCAGACACCAAGTTATAGAAGAATCTCTGGCATGATGCTACTGTAGTCTATGATTTTCAGAGCAAGGATCCAGGCTGAAAACTTTCTGGTGACATTCCAAGTAAGCTGTCATGAGAAGGGAATCCAACACGCAAGACCTCAGTGCTTAGGGAAAATCAGAGGGTTTCATCTACTCCGAAGAAAAGATAAGAACTATAAATGCTAACTCAGTAACTCCCCAGGAATGGCCATGTGCCATGCTGAGACTGAATGCATCATTAGCAATTCCCTGGGGCTGGATGTCTATTTCAGACTGCACAGTATAACAGCTCCAGGGAACGTACAACCAGAGGATGCTGATAATTTCACAGTTTCTGCTTCCCTGTGAGGCAGAAAATAGAAGTGCTCTGAAGCTCTTTCCCAGGAACACAGAAGTAATGTTTTCCAAAGCCATCAAAAGCAGAGGAAGATAGGTGTGTTCTCTGCAATGTGGGAGAAAAGGAAACAGAATAATCTGCTGCTGTGGCTGCTAAAGGAGGCTCTTGGCTGATTAGCAAGCTATGTGCACTGAAGCTATGGAACCTGTCCCTTGCAGCAAATATTTTGGGAAGGCACGTAATGTTGGCTCAGGTAGGTGGATATCTCAGAAGCACATAGGGTCAACAGTGGATTCACACCACACCAGTGCCTCCCCTCACGGCACAGATTAAAATGCTTCTAGTACGTTCATGTCAGGACATGATGGAGGCACAACCAGCACCAAAGAAGGCTTCAAGCATCTGCAGCTCTTCATTGTTCTACAGTACAACCTTTTATATTCTTCATCTTACATGCATTACACCTGTGTGCCCTTTGGTGATTGGTCAGTGCACCTGGGCACTCCTGTCTCATTGCTTTCAATGTTGTTCACCTGTCCAGCACAGCTGTAGCCCATTAGGGATGAGGCTCAGCCGCAGCCCCACAAACTGTGTACTTACAACACATTTACGCTTTATCACAAGCAACCCATGGGAAAAACTTCCAGGACAGATGACTCAAGGTAATTTGGTAGTGTGACTGCATCCTCAGAAAGAGCAGACGAAAAGGGAAAGGCAGACAGCCAGGTGGTCTCTAATACTCTGAGGTCAAATTCCTCTTTCTGTCACTCTCGGTTATGTGAAAGTTGAGGATGACGGAGAGGTACCAGAAACACTCCCGTGTCTGCTGGCAGAGATGGGCAAGGCCCCAGGCAGACTGAAACACACACTCCTGTGAGCACAACCGTGCAATCTCTGCCATCAGAAAGATGATACCTGGGTTTTAGGGATGCTCCTGAATGTCTCAACTTCTCTGCATAGTTTGGATTGCACAGTAAATGCCTTGGCTTCATGAGATGTGCTGTTGGCTCTGGGGAGGCATTATTTCAGGTTGGCTGCAGCTGGGAGTATGTAGCATGACTTCAGACCTCATTAGATGCACACTTGACAAGTTTTCTGCACTAACATAAAAGGAAGAAAGGTTTTCTTAACAAAACAAGGCTTGTACAGTTGTCCTATGTGTATGAGGAAGGGTGTGTCTGTCTCTCTGCCCCAGCTTTTTTCTCCCAGTAAGTTTTGAACTTCTTGGCTAGTTTTATGCAAATCGGATGGGAGACAAAGGTTCAAGAAATATTCAGTTCCAATGGCTTTTGTAAAAAATTTAGCCTAGGTAGAGGACAGAATCTTAATTAATGCCCCAAGTGGAGGAAACTTTTTTTGGACTAAGAATTTTAAGTTGGCAGCAATCACTAGTCCAGTCTCCTGCTGAAATCACAGCCAGCTTCAAAGTCAGATGAGGCTGCTCAGGACCTCATTTTGTAAACCTCCAAGGTGTCAGGAATCTACTCTGAACCTCATCTTCACAAAACAAATATACTGAGAGCAACACCTTTGGCTTTGCCAATAAGAGAATTAATTTCCTCCTCTTTTAAAGGAGGTATAGAAGTGGCAGCCCATGGTAAAGCCTGTGACAATCCCCACACCAGGCAGTCCATAAGGCTCTGCTTATGTTAAATATATTTAACCAGAAGCTACTTACTTTATTTTGGCATTCTGTGGTAGTTAATGATTCCAAGTACAAAGGTCAGACTCAGAGACACAAGGCTTTATGTATCCCATTGTTTGATTTGCCCGAAGCTACAAGGGAAGGAGTGCTGCTCTGTATGACTGGGAACTACAAGCTACACATCCAGCCTGACAAGCTAATGAGAACAAGTCATTCATTAACAGGAGACTTGCTGCTAGGCAAACACACACAGCTGGTATGGGAGAAGAATTTGGATGTGAAATGAGATAGTGTAGTTGGTTTTTTTATAAGACATTTCCTATTTCATCAAGTTTACAGTCTAAATAAAGACCACACAGAACACATTAAGAGCCTGATCAGAGGAAAATTTGGGCTTATATCTTTTCTGAAAGGTTTGGTAATGAGCAGAGAGGCAGAATTTGCAAGGAGAATGGAAATATTTGCATGTTTAAAAGAAGGAACAAGTTTTAGATTTAAGTGAGATTTGATTATAAATGTAAATCCTGCTCTCTTGAGTACCAGTCTATTCTGTACACACACACACACACACACAAATGCATTCACAGAAACATCTTACAAAACTCTGGTGCTTTCTCCTGCTTCAGTGGCTACTATTTTTTTTTTTTTTTTTTGAGAGTTTCACACTAGTAAGCATTTTTTACAGGATTAGCATTAAAATTGGAAGCTGCAAAGTATAGCTATTTAATAACTGTTTGAGGAAGGAACACAGTGTCATTTGAAAGATAAAGTAAGCACTTGCAATTCTTGCATAATCAAATAAAAAAGACTGTCAAGGAAGAATCTCTCCAGAATTTGTGGAATGAAACAATTACAACATTTTAGAACAAACTCTGACTTTCAAAGTGATTTAACTATTTAGGAGCATTGCATAGAGTATGACACCATCCATGGCCAGGGCACAAGCGGTCCAGAGCAAGGCTGGACCCTAGCATCCTAAACATGTAAGACAGAGCAGCAATCCTGCAAGAAGCTGTATCCTCAGGCTTCCTTATGAGATCAAAGGTTATATTCAGAAGTGTGTACATCTGAAAACAATACTAGGAGTGCAGTCATTACTGGGATTCATTATTGTAACGAAGGCATTTTCTGAAGACGTGGTTTTCAGCATAACTTAGAAAAGGGAAGTGAGGGTGCTGGGGAAAATGGAGGGGAAGGAGATATTAGGGGAGAAACAAGAAGCAAAGAACATGGAGAGGAAGCACTGCTGACTCCAGAGTTTAATGATCTTTTCCAGTCTAAGTGGCTCTATGATTCTAATTCTGTCTTATTTTAGCTTCACATCTTGTTTTTAATGTATCTTTATTTTGTTTTGGACTGTCACAGAGGTTATGCTAATCCAAACCCAGCACAGCAGTCATCAGAGGAATCTACGCTGGGACAAGGCTGCTCTCCAAGGCACTGGTGGAGGAACTGCAGTACAGCATTGTGTTCTGAAGCATTTGCTATCACTTAACTAAATGTCAGCTCTCTGGATACAAACCTCTCAGCAGAAGAAACAGAAAACACAGGAAGAAAAGCTTCGATCTGCAAATCGAGAGAACCCCCTCATTGTTCAATGAGCGACTAAGATTTTAAATTAGGAATCATAAAAATTAGTCTCCTAAACATAAATTAAGGCAACACTAGAACTCTGGTGGCAAAACATTCCTATTGACCCACCTGCAGCTGAATACCTAAAAGCCTGAATCATCACCAGCACAGTTGAGGGACCTCATATTACCTCAGCAAATGTACTTTATCAGTGATCATTGTGCAAGCTTAGTATTAATTTGCAATTCTCAGCAGATGCAGAGACTTGTCATCATTTTTGTTTGGTAGAGGCAACATGTTCCACAGAAAAAGGCAAACAAACAACATTCTTAATGTTCTTATTAGCATACTCTTCTACAGCCTTTGGTGCCTGGAACAGATGCTTGGGAAGGGTGGTGCAGCTGTAGTACTTAGAAAAATATATTGGACAGGAAAGAAATTCCTGAAGAAGTCCTATAATCTCCTTAATTCCATCTCTCCCCACCTCTGGCTCCACCCTGCTGGAGGCTGTGCGAGGTTATGTGTTATATCCAGATGGGTACAGCTCCTGCAAAACTTCAGCACGGGTAATGTGCTGCTGTTGACAGTTGACAGATACATGCACAAGCTACACAGTTCTGATCCGTGAGGGTGCTTAGTTACCCAGCATACCTAACCCCAAAACACAGGGCCAAATAAATGAAGAATAGGGATGCCTGAGATGCTGTAGTGAGCTGGCTGTCTCTACACACTCATCTTTTCCACTACAACACCATGTGCCCAGTCCCTTTCCCCCCTATGCATGGGGCTCTTCCTTTTCTGGGTCTCCTGGCTGGTGTCAATGTTTAGACGTGTGGCAGTGTCAGAAGAGTAGTTTGAATGAAGACAATGCTGAAGTAGCAGAAAAGACAGAACAAAAGGCTGCTTCCACAGAGGAGGAGGATGATTTGGGTGGTGGGATACACATTTGTGGGAGTGTGTGTGTAGGTTTTTTTATCTAGGGTGGAAGAGAGTTTTTGACAGAGGAAATTTCATCTGCCAAGGGCTGCATGTGAACCCTTCTGTACTGTTGGGCAAAAACTGTTACTTCCCCAGAAAGCTTTTATCTTCATAGACTCTCACTGAACAGGCATGAGAGTACCCCAAGCTATCCTGCATGCACTGTACCTAAATGCTAATTTAAATCATAGTAGTGATTCAAAATAACTTTAAGACAACACTGAAATTATTGTGCCAGGACAGATCTGTGCAGACATTTTAAGAGCTGTCAGTCAGAGATGAAAGGGTGAGTGTTTGAACAGGTTACACCAAGAAACAACATCCTCCTTTGATACGGCTCAGCACTTACAAGCTTTCAACATTTATTGCAGAGTAACTAACCTTGTGTCACAGAGCCTTTATCAGATTCTTAAATATTTCTTTGTTTTGAAGCCTTTCCCCAGAACCCCATGGTGGCTGAACCCCAGAAACCAGGTGGGTGCAGCCTGGAGTGGTAGAGGGACATAGAGCAGCACTGCCCTGGGTCATGTGGTGGGCAGTACCCATTGCCTTGCAGACACCCAAGGGGAGCTGTAGCTGTCCTGAGCTCCACAACTTGTTCTGGAACTAAATAAAGGCACAAAAATCATGACATGCTGTACACAGGTATCCCTCAATCAGGCCTCTGCTGTTCTACACACTTAGCAAATACCTTAACTAATACATCTGTGTTCTAAATACCAGTCAAATATTTCACACACATCTGTTTCTCTGTACAGCTTTGGTATATAGAAGGTTTATGATCTGGAAGAACAAGGATTATTGCTAGAATTAATTTTTAAGCTGCCACCAGCATCCTTCTAGCTAATTTTTTTCTAAGTTACAAATAGAAACTGCCCAGTTAACTCAACAGTCACGCTCAGGAGTTTCCAATTTGTCCACAGGCTCTGTCTGGCACAGAACTCATACTTCAGGCAGATGACAGTTTGTCATGCACGGTATGATGTAAGACTACTCAGCCAGCAATTTTTTGAGTGTGTGATTTTTGGAGCATGCTGTGGATGAGGAGCAAATGCATTGTCAGTGCTTATAAGAAGCTTCAAGAAATGGATATACCATTAATATTTAAAGTCAGAAGTGTTTCTAGAAATACCGCATTTCTTGTCAGGCACATGACTGTAACCTCAGTGCTGCCTTGGTCCTTTTTACCCCTTACATGAATGGCAGATTGACTGGAAACCCAAAATCACCAGGACAGTAACTGATACTGATGCCTCACTAATGCATGGTGCCAGACCTCTTCACAAGAAATTACCCTTGAAAGACAGCCTGTTCCTGATGCTTCATGAGGCTGATAATAGCACAGCTCATAAAAGTAGATAGCATTGGTGCAGGTTTTACCTCTTGGCTTTGCATGTTTAATAACCATGACACTCTGAGAAGTAAATACTTATTAACCTCCATTTTAACAACAAGGAACGGTGTGGCTCAGTGTCATCAGTAACTCAGCAGCACAGACTTCCTCTCAGTTTGGGGAGTTTCTTGTTTACATCCCCATTTCTCTTCTAGCAGGGACCAGAAGAGCTGTCACCAGCCAAGGCATCCCGTTTGCATGACACCATAAAAATGATGTTGCTGAGGGGACCAAGTGGGGCACAGTGTGATGGTCTGGCTTGTTTAGCACACATCAAGCAATGGTTGGGGTTCTGGGTTTGCTTTTGTTACAGAGTACAGCATGATCTTTAAAAACTATTATACAACAGCAAAAACCCCATGCTGCTGCCCTCTTCTCCTTGCAACAGGCCTTCTTAGAAAGCCCCTGCCACACCCCATCCATAGGAAAGATGTTTTTTTGTGTCACACAAGTTTCCTGCAGCTGGACATTAATGTAACCCACAGCAAGCTGTTCTATGTGCAGAAGGTGCTGGGAGAGAAAATGAGAGATTTCATGAGATCTGAGGAATAAGAACAGTGCTTAAATCCAACTCTCCTTGGTGCACTTGCACATAACAGTCTCTTGACACTTGTGTCTTCTTTTAAAATACTAATAGCCTTCCTCTGGATAGTTCTTCATGATCAGCAAGTAAAAAGCATTAGGAAAGAAAAACAGTATTTCTGTTGATTTTTAAAGAGTGGCTCTATACTATGTGGCAACTGCAAATGGCACTGTGTTTGTTGTCTCTACAGTCTCCAGAGAACATATATTTTGTTTACAAGGCAAACCATTTATAAATGCCAAATCCTGCAAATTCTAGCTGGAATGAGACCAGGAAATAGCTCCACTGCAGAGTTTACCACGGGCTGGTTCTGCCCAAGACTGCCCATTCTGTAGGAACACCCTCTGCTCATATCCACATAACCATGTCCGTACAAGGTCCGGGACTTGGCACCATATACTCCATGCTGCACCCTGGATGTTCCCAGCACTATTTTAAGAACTGCTTTGTTGTGTGTTATTAGGAGGTCTGTTTGTAATTCCCAATCTCCCAAATATTCTTAGTCCATTAATTTAGCAAGTTAAGGCATTTCTGACTCCACGTGCTCCTCATTCCCATTTACTCCATCCATCCTGTGTCAGAGTACACATCAGTCCAGTGGGATGAGCCACCCCTATTTTAGGCAGAATTATTGCAGCAGGGCTCAGTTTGAGTACATGCACCAGTATGAACTCCCTGGGAAAGTAGAACATGAGCTTAGAATTCCTTTCACTGAAAGCTGGCTTTCACAAAGCTCTGAGAGGAATGTCTCCTCACCTTCCCACATAGGACAGCGACAGAGGTTGGAAGCTGGTTGGCTCTGAGTGTTACCAAGCCAATTTGTCACTGTCACATCAGTTCTCAGTAATAAAGGCATCTGAGGGGAGTGGCACTGTGGCTCATCCAGGATGAAGCAACATTACCAAGACTGCTGAAATAGTTGTTAGCATGGAGAGAGAAATACTTCCAACTGCCCAGGTCCTCTAAACTGTGACGAGACCATTATCTTTCAGGACAAAACCTCCTGCCTTCTGCTTTGATTAGAGTGCCTTATGCTAGTATTACAGAAGGTGAAGGAAGTTGGTCTACTAATTAGTTACAGAATTGAGTGTATGTTCAACCACCCAACAAGAAGATGCTGCTGCCAACCACTCCTGGTGTTATTCACACAGCAGTGATTTCCTCCTTCTCCGTGCCCTTGGCCAGTACAACAGGTCCTGGCGGGAGCCCAAGGAATCAACCTGAAGCCTGGTAACCCATGGAGACCACAGAATCAATTAGGTGGAAAAAGAACCCTGAGCTCATCAAGTTCAACCTGTGACTTGACACCACCATATCAACCAGTGAGTGGTGAGTACCACATCCAGTCTTTCCATAAACACCTCCAGACAGTGACTCCACCACCTCCCTGAGCAGTCCATTCTAATATCTAATCATCCCTTCTGTGAAAAAATTCATCCTAATGTCCAACCTGACCTTCCCCTGGCACAGCTTTAAGACTGTGTCTTCTTGCCCTGTCCCTGGATGCTGGAGAGAAGAGGCTGACCCTCACCTGGCTACAACAACCTCTTTGTGCACAGTTTAGGACAAGCCCACTGCCGCTCCCTTCTGCAGCTGGGCACATGGCCCTGGCTTTACCCTCATGCCTGCTCAGCTTTGTAGGCAAACCAGCCTGGCTTTAGCCTACAGGAACAGTGTTGCTCGGGCTGGGCCAGCCTTGAGGCCACAGCCATCGCTTGACAAAGTTCAAGAAGTATTTGGACGACAGTCTCGGGTTTGGCTCTTGGGGCTGTCCTGTGCAGGGCCGAGAGATGGACTTGATGGATCCCTCCCAGCTCAAGAGATTGTGTGATTCTCCTGGGCTGCTGCTCACGGCCAAGATGGGAGGCCTCTCCTGGGGTGCGATCTGGTGAGTCACCCGTGTTGGCCTCTTGCCCCTCAGCCCATGTCCATGTGCATTCCCTCGTGTGCTCGTCCCCACTGATGTGCCTTGCCTGTGGCAGTGCCAAGAAGATGGTGCCAGACTCTTCAGTGGTGCCCAGAGACAGGAGAAGGAGCAATGGCCATAAACTAAAGCACAAGGAATTTCACCTCAGCATGAGTAAGAACTCCTTTATGCTGAGGGTGGCAGAGCACTGGAACAGGATATCCAGGGAGGGCGTGGAGTCTCCCTCTCTGGAGAAATTAAAAACCCGCGTTCCTGTCACCTGCTCCAGATGACCCTGCCTTGGGCCTGAGCGATCCACAGAGGTCCCTTCCAACCCAAACAATCCTGGGATTCTGCGTGCCGCAGCAGGGCGGTCTGGGCTTGGGGGGGGGGGGGGGGGGGGGCAGCCGCCCTCCTTCTATCCCAGCTTCCCTTCCTCCCTCCCCCCTTTCCTCCCTCGCTCCCTCCCCTCCCTGGGCGGACCGGAGGCGGCTGCGGGAGCCGCTCCGTCCCCGCTCCGCCGGCGCTCTGTGGTTTAAGATGGCGGCGGGGGCTGCGGGGAAGAGCTCGTGAGCCCCAGCCCGGAGCTCCGCGGGAGCCGCCGGGACCGGCCGCGGGAGGACCGGGACGCGCCTGCCGGGCCGGGAGCGGCGGGATGTGAGCGCGGCCCGCCATGGGGCAGCAGGTGGGCCGCGTCGGGGAGCCGGGCGTGGGGTTCCAGCACCAGCCACCGCAGCAGCAGCAGCAGCCGCGGGGTCTGCGGGGGAGCAGCGCGGCCAGGCCGGCGGGCCGCCGGCGGGAGGCGGCCGGCCGCTCCGCAGAGGGAGGATTCAATGTCTTCACCCAGCACGGTGAGCGGCCGGGGCGAGGGGGAAAGGGGCGCGATCGGCCTTCCTCTCCTCCCTCTTTTGTTGTGGTGGGTTTATTGGGGGAGGGGAGAGGCACACGGGGGGAGCGGGGCAGCCGCGTCCCGGAGGATGCTTGCCCCGGCCGCCACGTCCCGGGGGATGCTCGCCTTCGGAGGAGCTTCTCCCCCGCCACCCGCTGGAGTTGGGGATCGGGACTGCCCGCCAGCCACAGCGGGAGCGAGGTGGCACCGCTGGGGATCGGGACCCGCGGGGTTCGGTCGCTGTCACTGTGGCGATTCCGAGCTCTGGTTTTGTTTACAAAGGTAAAGGTAACATGTGCCTTGTCCGACTGTTTGCCGAGGCGTTTGTGACTTGCCGTTGTAGATCTGTCAGACTGTCTCTGTCCTGACAGAGTAAACAATTTCGTTTTGACTGGGGTATTATAGCTGCCATCTGATTCTCGGTTGACGTTTTTGCCTGTCCAGTTCTGTTCTTATTGCTGTAAACTGAGACCGGAAATGGGATGCAACAATGTTTCATGTACACGTTTCTGTAACCTCTCTTAGAAGGACCCACACATCTTCAAATCTCCTTTGTAACCATGTTTCTTTTATATATATATATATATATATACATATATATATACACACACTTATTTGTGCATTAAGATGTTGCCAAGTTTTGGAATGTAAGACAAACTGAAACCTGTCTGCCTTGACAAGCATGTTGAGGGTAGATGTGCAGATGCATCTCAAATCCTAAAGACCTGAATCAGCTCTGGAGAGCTTGGCTTTAAGTGGAGGGAGAGTTGCCAGTGTTTATAAAGCAAGGCTGCTTCTGACAATACACATTTTCTTTTGCTCAATACACTCAGGCAGAAAGATTAAGGAAGTACAACCAGCAGTCTAAAAGTGAGTATCTTCTGTGACTGCTGACATGTAAGTATCTATCAAAACAAGAGCACAGCACAAAATCAGTTCTTAAAAATCTCAGTGTTATCACAGCTTTTGAGTTCAGGGAGCAGTATCAGCTTTAAAACCAAAACAGAACATGCTTGCTGAGTGCTTGACCCACAGTTAAACTAAGAATTGTTATTTTATTGCAACTTCACGTTTTACTCTTTGTATTTTTATATGTTAAAAGGCACTTTGGCTAAAACATTCCTATCACAGACTGCACACTTGCAGTATTAAGGACATCTCAGAAATTAGACACACTTCTTTCAGTGGGGTGTGTCTAAGTCTTCAGTAGCAGAGCAAGAATGCTGTGTACACTCCTGCTAATGTCAAAACTGTCTTCTCATGCTTTGGTACCAAGATGACTCTTTGGTTCCTGCGCTTACAAGGCATGGACAGAAAGGACATTTGTGCGAAGTGCATTACAGCATTTGGGGATGTGTAGTGACTTCCCAATAACACAGTTGACACTGACTCAAGCACTTCTTTTCGTTATTGCTTGCATGTTTTGGTAGTAATTTAATTCAGCATCCTGAACAATTCCTTCTAGCTCCTTCTCACACCCTACTAAATTTCAAAGATAGACAGTAGGGAGAATTATTTACATGTAGTGGCAGGGAAATGGAGAGGAAAAGCTTTCTGAAGCATGCATGCACACCAAGAAGACAAATTATGTGCCTGCCAGCCCTTCTGCTCTGTCTTCCATAGATGAGAAACAAGAATGAGCCTGGAAGGCCAACACACTGAATAAAACGGTTCAGTGCCACGTAAAAAGAACATTGCTCTGGGATAAGAGCAATGGTATCTTTCAAAATAATTTCACTACTATTTATATTGCTTAGGTTATCTGCTTCAGTGGTAAGATAATGGATGTAGCTTTACTTAGGGTCTTTACTTAGCATTGTTTCTGTTATTTTCCTTGCAGACTGTAAAGGAAGGTGTGTCTTAAAAACAAGATACAGCTTTTTATTCTGTTAGATTATGTGGAACGGGTGGGACTTTTTGGCACCCCAGGTTTTGAGAGTTTCAGACTGGGCTTCAAGCTCCTCTTCCATCTTGGTGAATGCCTCGGCTGTATTAAATTGTTCTCTGATTCCATTCACATTTTGCTAGGAATGTGTTAACAAGTCAGTATTAATGATCTGTAGCAAATGCTAGTAAAGTTGGGTACCTTTTTAAATACTTGTCTTGTGCAAAAACTAAAATGCATGTAGTGTTCCTAAATCTGGCATTCACTTCCTTTGTCAGAGAAACTGTTTCCTGTGATCCTGACTCTCCTTGTCCAAGGGAATTTTATATCATCAACTTGTACTCTTATTTTTCATTTAATGACCTTGCTCTCCTGTTTTACTTAGCAGCAAGCCAGGTTTTCTTTAAGTGAGTCATATGCTTCTGCTGCTGCTGATGCTCTGGTTGCTGGTGGTATTACTTGATCCAGACGCCGCTTTCCTAGTAATTTCTTTCTGAACTCCACCTTCCATCCTGTTTCTGGGACATGTATTCACAGTGTATGGAAAGCGATGGCAAAAACGCAGGATTGTGGGTTAGCACTCTTGGACTAGTGGCTAAACCAGCCAGTCACAGGATGGGGCTGGATTGTCTCCCTTCCTTGGCTTTCCTTGATGCAATCATGGATGTGAAGAAGACAACCTGTTTATAAATCCCTACCTTGTGTTGGCAGCTTTCCTACCACGTTGTGCCAGCAGCAAACCTTGCTGAGTACTCCTGATAAGGTTCATTTTGAGGGGTTGCTTCTTCTGGATTGTTTATGGAAAGGGTGGAAATAAACAGTGTTTTCAGCCTCAGACCCGTTTTGCTACAGAATTTTGGAGAGCAGTTTGAGTCAAATGGATGAAGTGTAAAACCCTTTTCACTAAGCTATCGGAAATCTGAGACAAACATTTTCACCCAGCTAACTTGATGTCCTTGAAAATCAAGAGATTGAGTAGAGCCAGTTTGTCCCATGATTATTTGCCTGTTTACAGTTTGTGTGGCAGAAGCTCTATAGGAGAGGCACTACAGGCACTACCTACTTCAGGATGTACTTTTGGAACAAAGAATTTGAAGATGTTTTCTGTTTTATGGAAAGAGCAAAGGATCTGTATTGTGGCACCCCACTATTCCGTCATGAGAACAGACACCTAGACTGCTGGGGCTTTCAGCTCACTGTAGTATTGAGTTTTGGGTGTGACATCGAGCAGAAAAGTCCTAAGCAAGCTGACACACTTGTGTGATTCCATTAGTTATGGAGCAGAGTTCTCCAGGATGCAAGAAGATAATAATGGAATTTGCAGTCTTCTGCAATTTGCCCTTCAAAACTCCCCTTTGTGAGTATTCCTGGCATGTTATCAGTGACTTTAAAAGCAGGCTATGGATTGTAAGCATGTTGGTTGCTATTGGTGTAGTAGAAAGGACGAGTGTGAACACAAGGATGGTTCAAACACTGGTGTTCCCACGTGTGCTCCACTGGAATTCATGACTACCATAGGGACAGCTCAGGAGGGAAGAGCTGCAGTGAACAGTAGGTACAACCAAATTCTTACAGATCAGTGCAACCAGAACAGACAAGAAGTCCTTGGTGCCGTTAGAGGATGAGCTTTCCGTTCCAGAGAAGGAACAGGAGACAGAAGAGGGAAGTCAGTTATCTCCTTACCCTTTCAGAAATTTGTTTGAGGAAAGAAGAACAAGCAACAACAACCAACAACTTCCAAGCTGTACGGACTCTACTTGGCTCGTTTGACCTTTGAACAGTGACACTTGTAATTTTCTTTCAGAAGAGCACTGATTACAGCCTACTGTACCAAGATACTCTTTGGAATGGTGTTAGCATGCTTTTCATCTCCAAAAAGACTTGCTGAGTGTTCTAGAGCACATACTACAGGAAAATCAGACTATTTAAATCCTGTCTGGGAAGCCTTTGCAATACCTGTTTGCAAGACTGCTACAGTTGCCTTGGTGATGTATTTTGGGGTAGTGGAAGACTCTGCCACACTTGAGCTTTTGATCCAGCAGGCGCAGGACATTTGTTCCCTGTTTTGTTTTCTAGAGGAGAAGTTTAGCAACCTTTTATTATGTGCATCAAGGTCAGGCTAGATAAGCCTATACTTTTAAAAATAAAATTATCATTAAAGTTCCCCTAAGGCAGTCAGAGTGCTATGACACATGATAAAAACAGTCTAAAATAGGAAGAAGCATAAATAACACTGTCCCTTTGAAATTCTGAAACTGAAGGGCTGGGTGCAGGAAAATGGAAAGAAGGAGAGAAAATAGGGTCAGTTTAACAACTGCACTTTGTGGGCTGCCTAAAATGTTCTTTATTTTTCATCCCAGTGAAATGCAGCAAGCTCAGGCCAGAGCTACTTGCCCACAGACTTTTCTGTCAGTAAATGCCCTGTGCAGATGGAATATAATCACTGTATTCAGTGCCTGGTTTTTTGTACTGTAAATCAGAAATCTTGTGGGACCACAATATACAAATAACTCTTAACTAATTATTTGGGGCATAAAGGACAGTTCAGCTAAGTGTCTAGAGGAACATCCCTTGCAGAACATGAATCGGTAGGCGTATTCTCTATTGCATCCTTCTCCATGATATCTAAATTATTCCTGCAGATCTATTGCATTAAATATTGATTTTTATACCTTGTTTTAAGCGATTTTTGCATAATGAATTTTGAAAAAGAGAGGAGACTACCAGCTTGATGGAAGGGACAATATAATACTGACTACTGATCTAATTCTTTTCGCATAGACAGGGAAGACAGTCTGAAGAAGGCAAGACTGAAATGAAGTTACTTCAAAAGGTTTTACTCACAGCCAACTTAAAAATCATATTTCAATGCCCATACATATCTCCAATTTCTCAGTTCTCCCCATCTAGCAGATGGTGTGGTACAAGTTGTTCTAGCAATATTTCACAAACTTGCTATTGCTTGCAAGTGCAATGTTTTGCAAAAAAAGATTGTGGGATTTTTTTGGGGATTAAGGACATGGCCAAGTGAACGAATTGGTGGGAAATGAACAGGGCACACAAGCAAATTGTTACAAGTGTCTTAAACCATCGTTATTTAGTCTAAGTAGGATCACCAGCTCACATAATTAGATTGAGGAGAGTTGGGCTATCTCCTGGAGATGCTCTAGCAGGCTTGGCTTCAGGAATATTTAATGGCTGGTAGTTATTACAGATTCTGGGACAGTAAGCCTGTTCAGGAGGAATGACCTGCTCTGTGACCCACTTCAGCATATATCATGTTTGTTTGTTCCTAAAGCAGGCCAGTCCTTGCTGAAGGACTGTACTGAAGTCAAACTGTACTTTGTAGATCTTTGCTTTATAGCTAAAGCCGGACGATTGTTAGCATGATTTATTCTAGCTCTTTTCTCTTAGCTGTCACAACTTAATGTTTCCAGGATACTTACTATCCATAAACTGCCTTCTAAGTACTGCTGACAGCTGACTAATTTACAGTCATAAGAAACTATCAAAATCCAACTAATACAAACCAAGAACCAGCACTTTGTACTTACTCCAGTAGGGATGCCTGGGAAAGTTGTTAAAAGTAATACAGCTGGGTTTTGTGTGGTAACTTGCAGAGCTCGTTTTCACCTGGTTGTATTTCAGAAAGCCAGGGATGGATGGATGATCACAGACCAAAGCCTCACGTGCATCCTGTTTCCAAGCTGATCTCCCAAATCCCCAAACCGCTAGCAGTGCTTCCAGCAGCCTGTAATTACGGGTGACACAAGGCTTGCAGTGCAAATGGCCCCAGGACTGGCTTTGCAGGTGAATCTGCAACATAGGTAGAATTTCCTTTTTAACAGCCTTCAGCACAGTATTTACTGGTAAAGAAATACTTCTCATAGTTGTTTGGGCCACTAACAGCCTCTTTCCCTCCACACAGCAGGAAAGAAAACCTTGTGCTGAGGTGCAGCAGCATTGACTTGCTGGGTCTGAGGTCACGGTTTTCTCACCGTTACTGCATCATCCTTCACATTTCTCTGGCTTTGTGGTTATGAAATACTTTATTTTAAAGGATGATCTTGGCATTACCCATAGAGATTATTCTCTCTGGAATAAGTGACATTTACAAAATCATTGAGGCTTCCTGTTGGTAATGCTGCGAACCACAGCAACAAAGCTTAGTTATATTACCCATATCTGCTTAGGAAGTTGTCTGTGCTTTGTGGGCTCTCTATAGAGACATGTGCATCTCCTGCTATGATTGCTTGTCTGCAGCTGGGTATAAATTAACTTTTTAATAGGTGGCTTTCAGTACCAGCTAATTCAGCAGAAGAATTAAAAAAAAAAAAAAGCCCTAAAATAACTTTGTCTTTTTTGAGGAGGAGGCAAAGATTTACAGAAATACTTCACTAAAAATTAAATTAGTTTTATTTCAATCTTCTGGTGCTCTTCAGAGGTCTGTTAAACATACTTCTTTACTTCTTTTTCAAGAAATTCCCCTCCTCTTCTTCTAAAGCCAAACATTAACCTTAGAATATTAATCTTACTAAGATACTTCAAATAAAAATAACTACATATATTAATAAACATAGAGCTTCACTTACATTAATTTGAAAGTTTTCTGTGACAATAAGATTCAAGAATTGGGACTACAATTATGTAAGAAAAGTAGCTCTTAAATGAAGGAACATTTATTTTTCTATAGGACAGCATGCCTCATCCTTTAATTTATAATGCTACTGGGTTGGATCTTGGTCTCTTTCCTGGTTTGCTTGTGTTTTCTTTGTTTTATTATTTACTATTGAGGAGAAATGGAAGTAGCTTTTTGTTGTTTTACGCTATATATGGAAAAGGCATAGGAACCATCTGCTGCTTTTGGGTCAAATTTGCAATTGAATTATAGGATAAGAGCATGAGAACATTCTGAATTTGTGACCCTCCATGTCTATTTTTCCTTTGTTTCTCTAATGATAATCCCAACAACAAAGCATCAAGTATGTCTTGGCTATTCCTATTTGTTGTCATCTCAGCTAAGATCAGCACCATAGCTGATTTTGAAAAAGGTTTCAGGCTTGCTTCTGGTTGAAAGAAATTATGTGAATATTGGCTAAATTATAGGAATATTATACATTTTGGAGCATGATAGCATAGATCATGAAGTGCTCCTGTTTTTCAGATTGTGTTTTCAGTTAGACTTATTTTTTTTCAAAAAGTTAGCTGCAGAGAGTGATGTTCCTCAGTAAACACACCAAAACCTACAGGAATTGCAAAGTGAAGAGACATTTCCCCATCACAAATCTGTGTACACTCTAACATGGCCTGGGGCAGGGGCTTGTTTAAATATTGTCATATCCAAGTAGATTGGTATTGCCTCCTATATTGACCCTTAATATCAGATATATAAAAGGTGTTTACACAGATCTGTTTTCTAGATGAAACCCCAAAATATTTGTACATTCTAATTTCATAGCCCCTGGATTGTGAAGATAACCCTACAAATCCAAGCTGGAGTGTAAAGTAATATAATGAGGCCTTCCTTAGCCTGCAAGGTCAGCTCAGTTTCTCAAAATTATTTCCAAGCTTTTGCTGCTCAGGGTTGGATTTGCTAACCAGCAGTGTCACAGAATTAACAAGACTGTTCAGTTTTACTGCTGCTATTCAAAAACCCGTGGGAGGCTGCACGACTGATGAGAATATCAATTTTGGGTTGCTGCTTAGGAAGGCCAAGAGCAGAAGTAGAGCAAAGGTACAGCTGTAATGGTATTTCTGAAAATTGTTTAATAATAGAAGGAAACTGGAAAGATTGTTTAGATTAGCCTTGAAGGGTTTTTAAAAAAAGAAATTTTAAACTGTTACTTCTCACCCAGCAATCTGTCAAAACTGGCCAATTAATGAAAGTGTAGTGGCTGTTTAGCAGTAAAAAAGCCTTTTATACCAATCTTTTTAAAATTGGTACAAATTGGGTCATCTAGGAAGAAGGAAATACGCTCTAAGAAATGTGAATAACCTTGAAGATGTTTTGAATAGTGACCTAGCTTCCTTCTTCCATTAGGTCACTGGGTGCAGCAGAACTCAAGGTTATACAGACCTGAGCTGGTTTGCATAAACATAGACTTAATGCTAGTGTTTAATGCAATTTTTTCTTAAAAGACAAGTTTGAATTATAAGACTTTTTCTATGTTCACCATTCCCTCCAGTACAAGTGAAAAAGAAACAGCATCCATTGTCTGAGAGCTGATTTGTTGTTCATTTTCTCTTGTAAATTAAGGTTTTGCATCTATAAACTGACAAATAAAATTTTCAGTCTAATAAGTGGCAGCTCTCAGGCTCAGTTCCTAGATACTAAAGTTAAAATAGCAAGTTTTAACAAATTGCTGAGTGTCCTTTGTGTGCTCTTTGGAATATTGTTGTTTTTAATAAGCAGAGTGTTGGTAAAGTTGCGCTCACAGTGGCAGCTTTAACAAGGCATAAAGGCTGGGGTGGAGGTGGGACCTTGAACAGGTGCTCTGAAAGTGGTTTCTTTGATCATTTTGTGATGATATCACTCAATTCTGGTTTGTTTTCAAACCTGCTTTTCACTGACTTGGATGGAATCGAGTGAGCCTGATGAGTTTTATCGTTTATGGCAGTCAAATATAAATAAAAAATAAAATAGTGAGAGCCACCTCTCTGCAGGATTCCTGTACTCTCCTCTCCTGCCTCAGATGAGTAGGGTTTGGGGAGGTTTTGGCATCTCTTTCTGAGGCAGGGAGATGTCTGAGCTTGGGGAGGGATGAGGAGAGCTTGTGTGATCAGTACCACTGTGAAACCTGTGCTCTGGCCTAAATACTCACGGAAGCACAGCAAAATACTTTTTCACTAGTCATCAATTGTATGCTCATTGTTGGGGGTTACGTTTGTTGGGTTTACATAATTTTATGTTGGAATAAATGGAGAAAGCAGAGGTACTTTATGAGATTAAAAAGGCTTTATATACAGAAGATCCTTAGAATAAATAGGAAAATGGTAGTGCTTTGTAGTGCTATGTTTCAAGTTATATTTAGTCTTTTTTTAAAATTCAGGCTCTTAACCCTGGGGATATAAAGTTTGCAACATAGATGTGGGGAAGGAGCTGATTTTTCATGTTAGAAGAAACTAGAATTTTAATTTTTTTTACTAATCTAATAAATTTGAGTCTAATAAATTTAGTTCATTGATATGAACTACAGAAGAACAAGACCATTTTTCATAATTTTTTTCTTCCAGAGGTGCATTAGGTGCCTTAGGATTCATTTGCAAACTCAGTAGCTGCTCAAATGCTGATTGGAGTGACTTGGCCTGCCATAGCTATCCTGAGAGATAGAAGTCCAGCAGGTTGAACCCTTGTTACATCTGCTTTGTTAGAAAATGTTTTCACTTTTAGGTCATCATAAATAAATATTTGAATTCTTTAGGGGTAAAATGTTTATGAAGAAGGCACTGTCTTCTAAATCAGACTCATTCTTTATGTGGTAATTCTTGCACTTAGTTAGAAATACAGATGTGCTTTAGAAAGTTGAAATAGACCACAGGGCTTATGTTTGTCAAAGCTGAGGTTGGCTGTAGTCTTGTGCAGAAATTCAAATTCTTCCATCATCCACTTTGTTGTCAAAGGGTTGAGCTAAATTTGGACGAGACACTTGGCACGTGTCTTTCTTTCCATGCACACACAATCTTGCAGAAGCACAGGGACTTGTTCTGTGTGCCATGGCAGCATTTCTGCTAAATAAAACACCTTGTTTCTCATTTCCTGCTCGGTGTCAAAGCCTGGAACTGCTCCTAGGTGCAGCCTGACTCTGGAATAATGCTCAGCTGGGCTCCCAGTGCCTGCTCTGCCCCAGGTGGGGACTCAGTGTAAACTTTCAATGTCTCAACTAACAAGGTAAAAGGATTGATTGCAGCTGCTCTTGCCGAACGCTATTTCCAGCCTGCCACGAGAGGGTGCTCCAATGCCTTCAATTATCCATTGCTAAAAGGTTTTTTCCACTAAGAAAAGTGGGGTGTGTTATTTGACATTACTGTGTTAAATAATGTGCAGTGTTTTAGGTAAGTGTTGGGTTATGAAAGCAGGCAGGATCCACAGAGCAAAAGGCAGATTTGGCTGTATTAAGATGTAACAATACATGTTTATTTTGCTTTTGCCATTAAGAGCTGGGCTGCTTCCCTTTTAGTTGTTTTGTTTCTGTTGGACTTTATCCTAAATTAACTTCATCTGCCAGCAAGGGAAGTTTCCCAACTTGTTTATGTGCAAGTATGCAGACATCTTTCGTGCATGGAAGGACATTAAATCTGATACTTTTGCTAGGTAATCTGAGCACTCAAATTAATAATCACTTCTCATTGCTTCTGTGCACTTCTCATCTGTAAAATTACAATAACGCTTGGTTTATGGAGCTATTTAGACTTAATTTTGGCACAAACAAAGCTGTCTGCAGGCTAAATTAAATGTTCAGTCATACACTCTTGTCTCATCCTGTAGGCTTTGGAGAATTGTGTTTGTTGTGGCTCTAGCCTGCATTTCAAAACATTTGTGGCGTGGTAATAGGCCCAAGGGAAGGGTAACATTTATGTTAATTGTTGGACTTGAAAAGGAATCTCAAAGCACTGCACTTTGCTCAGTGTTATCTCTCAAATATCCATAAAGAGACTGAAGCTACAGTGAATTAAAACAGAGAGAGAACTGTAGAGTAATGTGTTTGGCTGCCTAGCAGTAGAGCAATGCAAAGGGAATTGCAGCAAGCATTCATGCACTGGTGCTGGTGGCTGGGAAACAGGATCTCTGCAAGGAGATCCCAAACCTGATGTTAAGGGTATGTAATTACCAAAAAATAAGATCACCTGACACCACAGTGGTGTTAGCCATTGACTGCTGAGTTACTACACTAAATTGGGATGCATTTGTGTTTTCCTGAAAGTTACATATCGTTCTCTGTAATACAAGCCAGTGAAAGGCAGTGTTGTCAGTCCTAAAACAGACTCCTACAAAGGAGATATGAAAACCTGTTTAAAATGCAACCAAGGCAGACTTCCTGTCTTGCATACTGTCGTGCAAAAGCAAAGGCATGACTTCTGGTATGCTGTAGATGCCCTTTTATTCTCTCACAGACTCTCCTAATTTGTTACAAAGTTGAGATCTCAGGTGCATTTCAGGCCTTGGCATCTGGTTTGTTGCTTCCTCCCATCTATTCTTCCTCTCACAGAAAAATATTCTTCATCACATGGTTACCCCCTGAGCTACAGCGAGGTGTGCTTGTCATTTTTGAAACCTAATAAAAGCTATTAGGCAAACAACATCTCTATTTACAGTTAGTAGAGAAGTAGGCTTTAGTACATAGAATTAACTGTTCTCATACACCACAGTGAAGGTTGCAACTCCAAGGATTGCTCTTGTTCTTTTAGAAATTAGTGGCCCTGTGTTGGGAACAAGTTCCATGGACAATACTGTGTGAAATGAGGGTGTTTGAGGTTTAAGGGGAAACAGAATTGACTGTACAGGAGTTGATGCTGTTACTAAGTAGGAAGAACAATTCCCTTTCCTCAGAGTATTTAGCATTCTTACTCAGCTGGTGTCTTATTTGGAGCCATATCTATTCTGAAAATGAGACAAGTGATGCAGTGTCTTTCTCTCTTAACTGTGTTCTCCTAGTCTGTTCCCAAATTCTTTACCTTTGCTGACAAAGGATGTCAGCTCTAGAACCAGGAATACAGACATGCAGGAGCTGGAGAAAATAGTTTCTCCCATCTCTCTCTCTCCCTCTCTATGTATATAAAGATACTGGTATGAGTAAAAATCCCTGCAGTTAGGAAAACTATTTTCCATAGTATTTAGCTATTTAATTTTTTTTTCTGCACTGGCAGAATAGTCAGTTTGTAAAAGGAAAATTGTTTTGTCACACAGATGAGTGAGGTTTATGCAGCACATCTCTAGCAGGACTATGGATGCAACACCCTTTCCACAGGCCTATGTTCTTTTTTCCTATTATGCTTTGCCCTATGGCAGGTTTTTCTTACCTTTTTTGATGCTTGAACTCAAAGGTATTTATTTTAATCCTACTTCATTAGTTGAGTAAGTAGGTGTTTTTGTTTAAACAACATCAGTAGTTAGGACAGTAGCTGTTTTCAGAGTATTTTATGACTTTGACTGAAAGTGTTATTTATTTGTTAGATAATGTGAAGATTTTGTAATGAAAGCTCTGGGTACTGCACTTTAGGAAGGATTACTGATCAACACCAACTTGAGTCCTGCTCTGCCATAGCTTCCAGATATTTAGGAAATTACTTTTGCTTTGCTTTAGACCTTCTTCATAGCACAAATTTATCCTACTACTCTGTAGGGCTGTCAAAAGAATAAAATACCGAAACTGCAAGATATATCAAGTGCTACAAAAATATCCTGTGTAGTATCAAGCCATAATATTAGCATGCCCTGACTGAGAATGTTGTGTAGGCTGTGAATTTAATGTGTCTGAGAATAGGCATTTACTGCTGGGTAGAGTATGGTTAGTAGCAGTGAGAGGGATCACCCACAAAGCAGGTACAGCCCCAGCAGAAGTCTGGGATTTAATACATCCTCTTGCTCTTCCATCCTTTAATTGCTAATAAAGTATTTCAGCAAAAAAAGTTTACTGTTTAGTTACCTGAGCAGGGGAGATGGTTACCTACTAGAGGGTTTAGAAATAAATCTTACTAGAATTCATATCCTCAATGGAAAAACATCATTGCCTCTTGTCACAAATCTAGAAACCAATGGTCCAGATTTAGAAAAACATCACAGTTTGGGGTGAAATACTCATGCTGCTGTTTCCTGACTGCCTCTTTGACTAAAAGAAAAGCAGTGGATGGCAGGTGAGCCCTCTCAACTTTGTATGGTAGCCCTTATGCAACTTTAAATCTGAAATAAAATGTGCCTGCACACCTCATTCCGAGGAGGAATGCCTGGTCCTTGGAGCGTGCTTCCAGAGACAGCTGCACAGTTAGCACATGTGTCTGCACAATGATCCCCACCCCAAAGCTCCAGATAAAACCAGGAGATGAATCCCAACAGCTGCAGAAGGTTCAGTTTATGAATCTTAATTTGGGTTAGGAGTTGGTGGAGGTGTTTATTTTCATAATTTTCCAGTGATGGTTGTAAGGGCTACATATCCCAGTTCAGGTTGTCAGGGTAATGCTAACGTCTTTATAAGGGAGAAGTTCTGGTGATCTGAGCCTGTGTGAGTGCCACATCCCTCTAAAAATAAATAATGCTTTTATGGACCATAGTGTTTTTCTGTGCACTACTGGGATGCTCTTAGTTCTCCTTCCTCTTTTCCCCTGCCCAAGTTACACATGTTTTTGCACAGGTTGATTTTTCCAGTTGTGTTTTTTCTTTGAGAGGAGGGTACCACCCTTGCAGCTCTTATGACATTGGCAAAGCTCCTACAAAAACTGGGTTGAGTCCTCCACACCCAGACCTGGTTATTTTTCCTCACCAGTTTAAAGGAAAAAACTGTATTTTATGTATTTGTCTTAGATTACAGCAGCCACCTTCATGCAGTAAAAACAAAGCCAAGACTGTCAGTTTCCCTGTTACTCTATTTTACCTGTCATTATGTAGGATGCCCTTACCCTTGCTTTAGAAACAGAATCATTAGACTCCATATATTTTGAGTAACTTAGTTTCAATCCTGCTTCTGCAGCAGATATCTCTTGTATGAAGTCTGTTATAAATAATCTGCCTGCAATATTCACAATACATAATTTCTAAAAGATTGGGCAGGAATTTTCAAAATAAGAGGAGTAGTTTGGTTTTTTGGTTGTTTTTGTTTGGGTTTTTTGTTTGTTTGTTTTGTTTGTTTGGGTTTTTTTCCCCTATGATAGGGAGAAGTTGTAAGTTGATCCAGGAAATACCTGATCTTGAAGTAGAGTTTTACAGGATATAGCCTACTTGTATCCTGGTCATCTGAATGGCAATGTGATAAGGCTGAATGGGTGGAAACTTGTCAAAAGAGACCAATATTTGTGCTCAAAGAGTCTAGTTCTGCCAATGAATCTGTTAGTCTAGTTTTGTAGTAATTAGGAATGAAGTTCTTACCCTGGTAGTCTTTCACTGCATTTTCATTAGATGTGGAAGTTTCAATTCAGATGTGGAAGTTTTCCTGAAGAGCCACGTTTGACATTGCTGGGAAGAGGACACACCATCCCAGATTAGTCAGTCCTTCTGAGGGCTGATTCCACTTGCTGTATTTGCTCACAACTATTTGATGTTTGCCATTACTCAGTCTCTGGCGTCAGAACACAAGGTGTGACCCTGTATGTTTAAGTCACTGATCTTTTTAGAGGGGAAAAAAAAATTTAAATCTTGCTTTATGCAGGTCCCTGATGGATGTTCTCCAGGCTCTCATTTTTTGTGTATCAGTCATTGATTTGGGTGCTGTTCAGAGGCTTTCCCTTTTTGGGGCACTATTAATGATGAAAGCATGACCTTAAGGGGTGTTGGTCCCGCAGCCTCTGCTGATACATTGTGCTGGAACTTCAGCATCCTTTCTGGAGGAACTTAGTGTGCTGGGTGCTTCCAATTTTCAGCTCTTGGGTCAGTTTTTCAGGGACTGATCATACAGGCTTTAAAAAAAATTAACATGGTTATGCATGTGTAGTTTATTTTAGACTTAGAGACTTAGCTCTCAAAGCAATAATAAGTCCATATTTCCTTGCCTCACTGTTTTTGACAGTTTGGCACTTGCTCAGCTCTGTAACCTGTCCAGGTTACTTCTAAGCAGCAGCAGCAGCAGCACTGTTATATTAAGTGCTTAAAGTAGCTTGAAAATAGAAGACGGTTTCTGGCAGTGATGTAGATGAACAGGAAACATGTCATTAATTCTAAAGACCCTTCAAATAACTTTCAAATATTAATTAGCTCCTGATTCAGTAAAGTCCCACTAAGCTGAAAACCCATTTTAAACCTGAAGCACAGCAGCTTTCAGTCAAGAGTTAACCGAATCTGCCTCTGGATGCTCCATGGCTTGCCAAGGAGCAGCTCCTGGGCTGAGGCATGTCTTGGAGTTGGCCTCAAGGGTACTTTTTCCAAAGAAATTTGCAAGTTAAGTAACACATCACAGCAGGTTGGAATTCCAAAAGAGAAATGCCCTGAAAGGCAGGTTTAGTGGCACCTCCAGAAGCTGGCAGTGACTGACTGTCTTGTAGTAAATAAGGGATGTCCATAAGGATGGGATAGAGAAGCCCTTGGCTGGAAACAGGATCTGCATGGGATGGTAAATGTTCTGCTTTCTAACTACTGTACTGAGGAGAGCCATGGTCATTTAAATATCTTCAAAATACAGGATTGCCATAAGTAACTGCTGTTAATAGTAGAAATGAAACTGAAAGATCTCCCAAGCTGCCAAAAGCTTTGGAGTGGCTTTAATTTCCAGTACCTGGAACAAAAGACAGAAGACAGGATCCCTTTGCTGTAAGAGGCTGAGTCAGAGTGAGTATAAGTTCACCATGAGTTTTGGTTGCTTGAGTAGCTTGGAGTAGGTTTGTACTTTGAGAGGCTCGAGAGAATGTTTTGAGAGGAGCATATGGAGGACTGCCTGTTGTCTTGGGATTTCCAACTTCAAGACAGCACCTGGTGTGCTGGTAGAGCCCAGTAGAGAGCCCTGATCCCAAAGGAAGCACTTTGTGTGACTGGTTCCTGCAGGGATACAATACAGCCCTGTTTAATCCAAGCAGTCAGCTGTCTGACAGCCAATACAGGCCAGCAACAACTGGGAATGTTTTTCTGTGGAGTGGGAGGAAGAAGGAATGAGGTGGAACTGTGTCAAATTAGAAAAAAGAAAATATCTTAATTGAACAAGAGAAAGGGACCTTTCTTGGCCTTTTAAACCAGAAAATGTGAGGATGCTGCATGTTGGCACAGTCAGACTTTAGTCTCAACTTCAGTTCAAAATGGACATTTCATAGAACAACACTCCCAAATGAAGCAGTCTTACGTAGCTCCCTGGAGCCAGCTGTATGGCAAAAATGGCAAAAGTCTTGCCATGAAACCAAATGTAGCAGTGTCTTTTTGTCAGAGCCTTTTTTTGGCTCTGTGGAAAAGCATCCACATGTGGCCAGTAAAATCCATCCAAACTGATGTTGTGCATGGATGCAGTTTAGGAACTAACCAGTGCTTTCCAGAGCAAGAGAAAATGAACTGCTGAGTGAGCCACAATGTTACACCTCCCACTGGGAATTTCCAGCCCTTTCCCTCTTCCTTCCTCCCTCTGAATATACATAGTAAATACACTAAATTAAGCACTGAGGGAGGTGGCACCCAAAGGCAGGAGCTGTAGCAGAGGCTGAGTGGCCCCAGTTAAAAGCTGACAATACCATGACCAATCCTGTGAGCATCCCCGTCATACCACCCGTCCTGGCAGCAGGGGAGATGTCTCAGACAGCTATGCTGGTATTGAGTGGGAGGAAAGCTCCTTAAATAACCACCAGTGGCTCCTATTCCCTCAGTGTGTCAACATGAAGTTGTTGTCTTATTCTTTGAACAGGAAAAATTAGTCAAGTAATTGTGTGGCAAGCAAGTGACAGAAATGAAATAATATTTTTTTGCTTTTTCTATTTTGCTGGATCTGTTTTAGCACACAGCAGATACTTTCCTTGTCATTTTGCATTTCTATTCAAAAACCTTCAAACAGTGGATGAAAACCAGAGCAGAAGAGGAATAGATTTGGCTGAAATCAGGGGAGTAGCGTTCTCTTGAACCTCATCACTGACTACTTTATCTAGGTTTTGGGTTTGGGGTACCTGCATTTTGAGGGGGTAAGGCAGCATTGGTCCCTTCCCCATCATTGTTAATCTTTGCATGTGGTTAAATTACAGTTCATAATCCATTTGTGAAAAGCCTTACTGTTAATATACCTTACACTGTCTGCCTCTTCTTATTCCAGGTGAATAGCAAATGTTGTGGTGCCAAATCAATAAAATATGATTTCATTTAATTAGTATTGTCTTGCAGCCCATTACAATCCTTCAAAGCTGTATTAATTCTGCCATAACCCAGGAAGGATTTTCGAAAGACATTATTTCAGTGAGTACATTTTTGATTTACTACTGAATTCTGATGTATGAGGGCCAAACACTGCAGTTAGATTTGGAAAAGCAAATGTGGTGACACAGCCTGAAACTACAAAGCTGTGGCAGTGCAGAGCTTGGAATTCTCCCTCTGGAGAGGCTGGGCTTGATATTCTCCCTCTGGAGAGGCTGGGGCTCGTGTTACCCTAGTCCGTGAGCAGCTGCTGGGCCAGTGCTGGTGAATGGAGCCCCTTGTCTGCTCGGTGGAGCCAATGACAAGTGTCTGGCTTTCACCAACGGGAAGCGGTTTCGCAGCCGGAGCTAAGTTTAGTGCCATGGATTTGTTTCTCTGACTTGACATTCCTGCTGCCCCCCCACAAAGGAAATCAACCCAGAGGGCTGGGAAGGAGCAGGTCAGCTAAACCTCCCTCAGCCAGGGCTCAGCTGGATGTCAGGGGCTTTCCACCTTAGGAGTTTCCCTGGTTCTGAAGTTCACAACACGGCATGCAATTCTGGGGCAAGTATTCACACTAAAGCTCGGCTTTTCTTGGAGGAAAGGAAGCGCTTGTTTGTTTTCTAAGACAAATGTATTTCAAAGAAGGCAAGATCACAAGGGTATTTTAGTCAAATGAACTAAATATTCTAAAAAGGAACCCCCTTCTTTGTTCAAGAGAAGAAAAGGGCTGTGGACGATGGTTTGAACAGCATATTGGTTGCTGACAAATGAGGTTGAGAGTTTTGTGATTTATTTTTAGCTGGAGATTTTTTTTTTTAAAACAGAAGTACTGTGTAGCCTTGGCAGTTGCTGCATATTCGGTGTGGGTGGATGGAACTGAGAAATCACGTCTGTGCTAACAAGCATTTTGGGATTCCATTAAAAAATTAAACTCATGTACTGGAAACTGAAGCTGTACCAGCTCACCTGGGGAGCTCTGCCCTCCAAATATCCTCCACAAGGTAAGCAGTGCTGCCTGTCCAAGGCACTTGCAAAAATACTTGGGCCTCAAGATGTGACATGAACTCAAATTTCGGCTTTTAGATTGACATTTTCTTTCTCTCCTGAGATTAAAAGTCAGTGAGTTAATCTCTACCCTCTCCTTCCAAGTTTTCCCTCTAACTAAAAAGGCTAAAAATAAATTTCAAAGAGGCAGCTGAGAAACAGTTTAATGTGGTCATTGAGCCAAGTGCTGAGTCTAAGGAGAGTACCTAATACTGTAAGGTTTCTAATAAGATATAATTATGTCACTGGGAAAGCAGCTTGAACATTTATATCATGTTAGCTCAAAGGTCTGATCAGTTAGTGCTTTACAGCAGCAAAATAAACCTCTCTGCAGCTAGACTTTGTGAGTGTGGGTATTTCTGGTTTCTTCAGGAATCGGCTGAGCCGTGATTTCTCAAGTAGCCTTTTTGCAGAAGAGCTCTTACTTCAAGTGTTTGTGTTACACTGTGAATAAATAAGTACCCATTTGATTTGCTTAGAAGCAGATAATATCTGGCTTTGATGTGGCCAGTACTAGCAACTCCCCAGGAATTCTATTGCAGTGAAGTGCAATCCCCATTAAGCAACTTCTCTCACAAGGTACTGATTTAAAAAAGTGCTAAATGACTTGCTGTAAACTGTCGTGTATTTGGCCATCCCACCTTTCCTGGAGCAGGACTGGGTGACCTAATCCTCCTCACCCTTCACACTGGAGAGGTTTACTGGAACTTGCCAGGACAGAAGAAGAATGTCAAACACACTTTTGATCTACAGTTCCCCAGTTACCTTTGAAATCTGTGTCCCTTCATAGCATTCCTTCCCCTAAAGCTGACATTGTGGGAGTATTTGCTGTCTGCTGTGGGCAGCATTCAGAGGAAGATAGACTGGAGCTTCAGTACTCAATGGAAGGAGGTATGTGATACAGAGCATTTACACTTTCTGGTCTCTGCTTGTTTCTAAACTCTTGCAGTTGCAAAGCTGACTGGCTCTATAGGAGCTGAGCAAATCCTTGGAAATTAAGGGAACAAACACTTGCATGCAGTATTCGCAATTTTGCAGAAGGGTAACATTTGTAGTTTTTTGGTCTAAGAACCTCTTTGTATTTAATTTTAATTGCATTAAAATCTCTCTTCAGGAAAGGAAAAGGTTTTTTCCTTATCTGCTGTGCTGTTGAGTTTTGGTTCCTCACCCAGAGGCCCATTTAAAGAAGTCAGGCTTGAACTGTGTCAAGGAACAAAGATTTTTGAGTGAAGGCTTGGGAGTTTAAGCTTGATTTATTTCATACTGGATTCTGCAACAAAAACCTACTTCACCAGAAATTAGTTGAGGAAGAAATAGGAAAGCACTGCATTTTGTTGATAATGGGAGAAATGGGTCAGTGACATCTAAGCAAAGAAATGGGCTGAGGGACACCTCTGTGTAATTGCATTAATAACAAAGAGAGGGGATAACTGGTACCAGGGAAACAGAAGACAGGCAGTTTATCTAAAATCTTAACACAGCTAACCCCTTGTAGTGTTTGGGTAGACAGACAATGTCTTGAATTCTTCATGCATTGGTGGAACTAAATCAGTTGAGATCAATATCTCTCTCTCCTTTTACCAATTAGGTTCAGTAACACCAAATCCCAAAACCTTGTCTTCCCTTGAATTTTTGTATTAAGCTAGCCAGGAAGCCCCTCTTCTAGGCAAAGACACACCACTTTAACCCCTGTTTCATATCAGCACTTCATCATGTTGCAAAATTAATCTGTTTGCAAGGGATGAAGCATATAGAGGATTCTTTTTCCATGTATTTCTCACCTGAAACTAAAGATCACTTTTATCTATGTCAGATATATTTTGATAATTGAGGCATGACAGTGCTGCCAGCTTGAAATATTTCCTTTTATATGATGTGAGCTGTTCATGATGCAGTTTTGTCACTGACTCTGAAATCTCCCTTTCTGTCTCTCCCAGCCTGGTACCATAAATAGAAACCTACTCCTTGCCCATCCCAAGTTCTTGGCTTGAAGCTGTATTTCTTGGCTTTCCTCAGTGGGTTGTTTACAGTACTTAAACCTTGCCCCACTCTGTGGGAGGCCCAAGGACTAACTATGGATCTGTGCTTGACTCTAGCAAATCACATTATTAAGAGTCTGGTTGCTTGCAGGAGAGGAACACCTAGGAATGGCATTTAGTTAGTGCCTGCATTTTACCAAGGCCATGTGTGAGCTGTCTGACCCCTTCAAACTGGTGTTTTGCGCAGCCACAAGGATGTCTGCAGAAGGACTAGGTGGTCCATTTAGGTAAAGGCTGCAGTCTGTTACAGGGTAAAGGAAGTTCGTAGGTCTGCTTCAATACTACCACATTATTAGACAGCAGAAACTTGGCCTGGTCAGCACTGGTTGCTTTTCAGTGTGTAGCTTGTCTTGAGTATTTTTGGTTAGCAGGAAGCACTGAGACTTGGCTTCAGAAACAAAGCTGCTGTAGAACTTGATACTGTTCCAATCATGTCAGCAAAATAGGAAACCCACTTGCTGCTGCGTTATCTGGTTTGTTTCCTTGTATTCATTAAGGCAGAAATCCTCCCACTAAGAAGCCAGTTAAAGATCGGAAGGTCCAGTGGTGTAATGTGATGTATGTTTTGAAGGTGCAGTGGAAAATACCAATTATACCAGCACTCATTAGTTACCTGATGGTCTACTTTCCATGAGAACAGTGCCTGTTGTTTGATAGTCTTAAAAGCAAGCAAATAAAATGAGTCTGTCTGTAAAACAGCATCATAGGTAATTTATTGGTGTTTAGTTTAAGGACTCAAGAGTGAAAATAAAATGAGATATGTGGCATATGCAGGGATCTTGGTGGCTTTGTGTTTGAGTTGTCCCTATGTGAAAAAATGCACACAAGTCTACACCCTGTGGGTTTTGTTGTATAATGTATCAGATTAAAACTATATGCAATAACCAGTATTTACCCTATAAAGCTCTTTGTCTTTCTCTTTCCAGTGACAAACCAGTCACTTTGACCTATGGCAAACAACACCAAATCAATTTCAGGGCTGTATTTTCATTAACACATTCTTTTCTTTGATTAAGAGACATTGAAATTCAGAGTGTAGCAAGTTTTTTAGAAGCTCCCTGAACTATACATTACAAAGTAGCATAGTCAGCAAGATTTCCTTTAATTCAACTTTTCCCCACTGCTGGGAGAACTAGAAAAATGCTTCTAAATGGATGACTTAAGTTGTACAGGAAGGGTAACCACTCTCAGGAAACAGCTTTGAAGGGCGCCACAGGGAATAGGGTGAAGAGCTGGGAAGAACGGCTGTGCCTGAAAGGTGGATTCTTACAATGAGGAAGCTGAGTGTACCAGAATTAAGTTTTTATGTCATGCACTTACTGTGAAGAGCACAGGATCAGGATGCAAATGTGGTGGATGCAGGTGTCAAAGTGATGGCCTATTGTGTAAAATATCTATCTAGGAAAATCAGTTTTAAGAGAGAGAATGCCCATCTAGAAGCCAGAAAGATGCTTGATTTTATTCTGGCTGGGTGCACTTGACAGGACCTTATGAACTGCTGTGTACTCTGTGTCCTTTCTACTAGAGAGCACCTTCAGGAGGGTGCCTGGAAAGAGTGTAGGCACAAAATTACTCTGCTGCAGGAGATTTACAGTCAAAATATTTCTCACCAATAATATCTGTGCTGGCAACTACATGATTCCCATTGGGAGCTTTTAACACACCAGCCAGCTATTAGGCTTTGGCTACAGACTCTTCTGACAGAGGCTAAAATTGATGGGGTAAGTAGGGATATGTGCAAAATACATTATTAATCCAACTTAACTTCCTGCTAATCCTTCTTTGTTCAAAATACCAATTACTCATCCCTTGTACTTTAATTAAGAAGTAAATATGTTATTTTAGCTAAACTGTCACAGCTGAGACAAATCTAGCCACAAATCCATACATAGCTTGCCCTTTCCTGGTACCATTTTAGGTAAGGGTGGTGTCACAAAGCTCATCCATGTTTTTCTGAAGTTGTGCTGGCTTTCTCCACAAATTCTGATTATTCTTTGCATCTTAACAGATATGCTAAGCTTAGTACAAATGCCAGTGTAATTCAGAGTACTTGGAGCAAATGCAAGCTGAGAAAACAGTAAACTGCAAGAAGCAAAACAAAGAGGAAAAGAGAGAAAAAAGCCTAGGAGCTCTCAAGTAAAGGTGCCTCAACCTCTGACCACTGGGTAGCATGCTGCAGGATTCACTGAGCTTGATTTTGGAAGAGGAAGAAAAGAGGTTATCCCCTTGACAGAACTTTAGGAGCAACAGTATTCAGGTGTCCTAAGTTAATTCTTTGCCTAGTTAGTTTTCCACAAATGTCAGGTGTTGGTTGCAGGGGAAATTACTCTTGTCAGAAGCAATATGGGAAAGGCAACTCCTCATCATCACAGCGTCTCCACAGTTCTGTGTACTCTTTTTCTACATTCACAGCCTTACAAAACACAGACATTTAGAACAAGCCTGCTTGCTTACCTTTAGTCTGGTTTGAATCATCATCACACGGTGCAGCTGCCCCTCTCACAGAATGGGGAAGGTCACAGATCATGGAAGTGCTGCTGTCTTGCCTCACTGGACTGCAGCAATTCCTCTCCCCCTACAAAAGCCTAAACCACAGACTTCCCTTTCCCTGCTCCCTTTTAATACCCCTCTGCAGGCCCACCACCCTCTTAGGTGTGAGA
Source organism: Vidua macroura (assembly GCF_024509145.1). NCBI lineage: Eukaryota > Metazoa > Chordata > Aves > Passeriformes > Viduidae > Vidua > Vidua macroura. The sequence continues at coordinate 4,929,554 of NC_071579.1, forward strand.
CTGCCATGGGGAGTGCTGGTTTGTTAACCCTTCCATGGCCATCTGGCAGGAGGAGCCTGTCCTGCCACAAGGCAGCTCTACTAGAAAACCAGGGCTTTTAAAGAATTCATCAGCAAATCTGGGGGTTTTGAGAGGTAATTTGTTTGGGCCCTTGTGGAAACTGTCCCAAGTGTTATTAAATCAGCAAATGTGCAGCTCAGACAGGGTGCACTGTGCTGGCCTTGCTTTCTGTATCTGAGTCCCTGACACATCCAAGAGCATTCATGTGCTCAGTGTTTGTACCTCTCCAAGATGTGGATTTTCACCAACATCCTTTCCTGTTGATTCCCATAAGTAGTGCTCCAGAAGTGGTATGTGGACTGGAAAAGTGAATCAATCTGGGCGGTCCCCTTAATGGGTGATCTGTTTTGTAATTTGTGCAAAGGAATTTCTCCAAGGAAACTGTTTGCTTTCTTCCCAAACACTTTGTTACCTAACTCGTAGTGGAACAAAACTCTGTCTCTCCAGCTCATCTCAAAGTTGTTTCAACTTGCAGTGCAGTCCCCACATCCTCTGTGTGTTCAGCAGTCCCTGGAAAGCTCCACCCTCCCATCCAGTTAATAACCAGTTAGCCCGGGGCCTGATTTTCCCAGTCTCTGCTTTGCCCGCCCGGCAGCGCTTCCTTTCTCCTTGGCCCCCAGCCTTGTGAGCAGTGACTGCTGTGTGTGGAGCCCTTGTGCTCAGCCCAGGACTTGTGGTGCCAAGCAGCCTCTTTGCTATCTGGGAAGCACAGAATGAGTGTGGGGACAGTCCTCTTCCAGTCCAGCAGCTATGGGAAGGAGGGCAGACTGCTCTGCTGCCTCGGTGAGGGCGGCATGCGCTTCACAGGTAGGATGCTCGGGGGTGTAATGCTGTCCTGTCCCTTTCCTGTGTTTTTCCAAGTGCTTCAAGGAGGATGAGGTCCTTTCAAGTCTGTCTTTGTCTTGTAGTACAAGAGCAGCCAAAGGCAGGTGTAAGATTGCCAGCTTTTATTGGGATTTTCAGATTAGTGAAATGCTTATTTTCTACGAGCGGTTACACAGTATTTCAGAAATAGAGACCACTTCAGTACCTAATTTGACTCTGAAATTTAAAAATTAGCATATTCTACCTCCTGCTCCGAGACCAAAGAGATTGGTAATTGGAGTGTTGGCAGCAAGGATGGAGGACAAAACACCCCTTACATGGTGGCTGGATAGGAAAGCTTTCATATCCGGAGAGAAGCAAGTTGTATTGTGGGAATAAAGAAAAGGAAGGAGATGGATGAAGCATAACCTCCTTGTGTGACTGTGTATTACTTGTTCACTAAGTGGTGATGTAAGTTTTCCACTGCATAGGAAATTAAAGTGATAATATAAGATTTATGATTAGCCTTGAAAAGGAGCTGATATAAAACGGATTTTCCTAGCTCATTTCTTGACTTTTGGTGTGGACTGAGCTCACAAACTGTTCAGCTGGAGGGGCACCATTGGTGACATGCTTTGATTATCTCTGTGATGATCATATTTCACTTCTGTGATGGGTGGTGTAGATCCCACACCGTATGGAACAGCGTGGGCTGTTATGGAATTATAACCTGCAAGAAGTACTTTTGTATCCTGGTAAAAACCCCTTTAGGTGTTGGGTAACCTTTACAGTTACTTAAGCATTCAGGTCACTTTAACATGAAAGTAAAGGAAGTTAGTGAGACCTGAACTCTTAAAAGCATTTGATTTTTAGGTAATGTGATTTTTAGGTAAGCACTGTAACTAAGTGATTGAAGCTTCTCATCAAATATTAACTCCTGCTGGCTTTTTTGTACATCAAGTGGGTGTTAAGAACCTGTGCCAGCCTCCCAGGCATTCCCAAGAAAGTGGTAGGATTCCCACATCTGCTTTGACTCACCACTGCCAGTCCAGCACAGCCCCACACGTTTCCATGTGGGCAGAACTCTTGGTGCTGAACAGAACTTGTCATTTCTGCTGGCTTCACCTTGCCTGCAGCAGCTCTAGAGCTGGGCTGGCCCTGGGCTGCTTCAGGCTATCTGTGGCTGCATGGATAAACAGTTAACTTTGTGCTGTCTGTGGAGCAGGGCTTGGCTGCTCAGTGTGTGAGCTTTTCTGGCTGGAGAAAGAAACCTAAAGGGTGCTTTGACTTAGAATAAATGTTATATTTTTGTTTAAAGCGTTTCACTGGTTGGCAGATACATAATTGAAAGTAAGAAGGTAATTAACACTCTTAAGGGATTTTGGAGCTGAAAAGTTGGGTATTTTTTGGAAACTACCTACTTTTGTGTTTGCTCTCTAGCAGAGATGTGTAAGTCAGGGTTCTCATACAGCACATTTGACTTTGTTTAAAGCATTGAAACACTCATAACACAAGTCACTGTAGGAGTATAAAGAATGTATTATGTAATTAAATACCTTTTTTTACTCCATAAAGAGAGCTGGATTTAGGAACTGGTGTTCTTTCATGGAACTTAGTATGCACACAACCAGCCCCAAGAAAATACAGTGGGATGTTGGCAGCCATGCTGTAATGTAGGTGGCTGAGCATTGAGATTTCTTATTTTCCATGATAGCTTCCAGTCTGATGGGTTAATATCTTGTAAAACTAATTGCAGTTCGGAGTTAGGAATAAGAAATATATGTAAATATTGCATCTGCAGGCAGTGTAATCAAGGAACTGACATTTTGGTGCCTTAGTCTCTAGTCTCTTCTTTTTGTGCTAGGAGAACCCTGACAGAAGGCTACTTTTAGGTTATTAAGTAATTGCAAGACGAACAGGTTATACAAGCAATAGAACTCTGAATAATTACCAGAAATGCAGTCAAAAGCCACTTAGCTATGTTTAAAATGGAAGCAGAACAAACCTCAACCACTTACTTTCTAATATACCTACAATACAGTTTAAAAATTACTTTATAGGCTGGAAATCTCCCATAGTCCTCATTTTCCAGGCTTGAGCTCTGTCCTGTGACACAGATTTTGCATTTTGCTGTGCCTGTTACATGGCACAGGCTTCTTCCTGTTTTGTGTCTCACTGGCTTCCCAATTTTACTGTCCTGTGCTGCATTTGAGCTCTTTGTTCCTTTTTCAAGTGCCTTATAGACCAGCTCTTGCTCATGAGTGTGAGTCTCAGGGGCCTGTGGGGAAGGGGGTGGGTGTAGCCACACACACATTCTCTGACAGTGTCTTCTTAAAAACATCTCAAGCCTGACTACTCAGCCCATCAGAAATGGGCCAAACCAATGACTGTAAAGCAAAGAAAGCCTCAGATTTTTTTAGAGGGAACTTTTTATGTTTAGTGCATTTAATGAAATCTCTTTGCAGTATACATTTCTCTAAGTTCAACTAGAGAATTCAGAAATAGATATTGGGACAGGGGCTTAGATCTGTGCTGACAGAGAAAAAGTATATAACTTTAATAAGTACATAACTTTACAACTCCATGTTTTTGTTCCCTTGAGCAGCCCCCATGTATTAAACCACACCATCACTGTTTTTCTTATCTTAATATTAAAATCTACTCTATTACATATTCCTGGAAAACCTCTCCATGAGTTAGAAAGCCAGTGATGGTCTTGACATAGCACTAGCATGAAGTGTTCACAGTTTTGCTTCTTACTACAGTTCTTCCTAAAACCCTGTGGATTTAGATTAGTTTTAATCATCACAAGAACTGTAGGGAGTTTTTTCTTTTATTGCTAAAAGATGTCTGATTCCTGCCCCCACTCCCTTGGAGTGACAAGTTTTCATCAGTTGTCCACTGAAACAGCAAAACAGAAGTGCTGCTGCTAAATACCCAGCATCACCTGTACTGCCTTCTGTCCCTGCTCCTGTCAGTCTTCCACCTCTGTTTACAGAGTCTTGAAATGTATTACAAATCTCTGTCATTCATGTTAATACTGAATCAGTTACTATGCCAACTTATGCATGTCATTTGTGTCATAATTCAGTCTTACCTGTATTTGTAATGTTGGTTTCAGATCCAGGCTGTGTTCGCCACAGAATCAATAAGGACAAAACATAACATTTTGTGATTGAAAGGTTTCCTTCACTACTTCATGTAATTTTAAAAAGTGTTTTTAATTGTGCACCTATTTTTAATCTATGAAGGCATAAACAATTTTGAATAGAGATGTAGATAAATAAAAGTATATATAATATAACAGATATTAAATATAATTTTTGTATTAAATAGCTTGCTACTTGGCTTATAGCAGCTAAATCACCTTCTCCAGGAGTTGGCCTTGATGATCCTTGTGGGTCCCTTCCAACTCAGGCTATTCCCTGCTTCCATGATTAGAACTGTACACGAAGTGATTGCCTGTCCTATCCTTTCCTCAGAGGCCCTGCACCGCCCCTACGGCTGCGACGTTGAGCCCCAGGCACTGAATGAAGCCATCAGATGGAGCTCCAAGGAGAACCTGCTTGGAGCCACTGAGAGCGATCCCAATCTCTTTGTTGCACTTTACGATTTTGTAGCAAGTGGTGACAACACACTCAGCATCACCAAAGGTAAGACTGGGAGTGTAGAGCAGCTGTGGGCTTGAAAACTTAGCAACAGAAATCAGGAAATGGAATCCCTGCCTGGATAGGAATGGGAATAGTGCACTTAGAGAAGGTGATTCCCTGCAGCAATGGTGGGAAGCAGACAGCCCGTCCCTCGTGGTGGTGGAGGGACACCTGCTGGGCAGTTCTGCTGGGACAGGCACAGTCCAGCCCACTGCTGTGCCAGGCTCCCCACATCACTGGCCCTGTGAGATATCTACTGTAGGAAGGGCAGAGGGAAATGGGTACATCACAGATGGTAACAGAACTTGGCAATTTCAACTGGGGGCAGAATCAAGACTCAGGCTTGCACAGACACTTTCTGATTCTGGTCAGTACATGTGTTAAATCATATGTCATTTAAAACTTCAAGAAAACAAACCTCATTCCTCCAAGAAAATAAAGTCTTCCTAGTCTAATAAGCTGGAGTACAAGAAGCTTTTTGAGTTCATCTCATTGCACTAAATCAGTGAACAGTATCCCTGGTATTCTGTCTGAGCCTTTGCTTCATGAGCACTTTATATGTAGCAGTTCAATTATAAGATGATTTTTTGTGTTAAGCTACAAACCCAGGCTCAACTGATTCTGAGTTTCTCCCTCAAGAAGACACAACAGCTTGCACTGTGCTTATTTTGTGTTTTTCTTTCTGGTCACAGGTGAGAAGTTGCGAGTCCTGGGTTACAACCAGAATGGTGAATGGAGTGAGGTACGTTCGAAGAACGGGCAGGGCTGGGTACCAAGCAACTACATCACTCCAGTGAACAGCCTGGAGAAGCACTCGTGGTACCACGGGCCGGTGTCCCGCAGTGCAGCAGAGTATCTGCTCAGCAGCCTTATCAATGGCAGCTTCCTGGTCCGGGAAAGTGAGAGCAGCCCAGGGCAGTTGTCCATCTCGCTCAGGTATGAAGGACGTGTTTACCACTACAGGATCAACACAACCTCGGATGGCAAGGTAAGGACCCCTGGACAATGCAGTGGGGAGAGGAGATGAAGATATCACCTTGCAGAATCTCAAGTTGCAGATCCAGTATTAATATAAAAGAACATGTGCACCAAGGGTTTGGTGGTGACTCCCCAAACAGCACTTTGGAAGAAGTGCAGACAGTTCTTGTCTGGGTTGAAAGTAGCTGGGTAGCAAGGCAGCTGTGGTTGGAGGTGGGGGTAGCCTTCCACTGATCCCCTTAGAAGCAGCAGAGCTTTGATAAGTCAGCATTTTTAACCAAGATGAAGTAGTGGCATGTTGTGTTGAGAGACATAAAAATTCCAGTTTCTAGTCCTGTAAAGCACAAGGCGGGAGACAGCACAGCTCTTAAGTGATGGCTTATATGTAGTTGCCTTCTGCAGGTAAAAATCCCACAGATTAATAGTTATTTGCCCAAAAGGAAGAGAGCAAATATTTTAAAGTCCTGGTTTTCAGATTTTTTAAAAAAATTAGAATGTTTGTACCTGTTTTCCAACGTTACTGAAAACTTCCAGCTGCCTTCATTTAAGCAGATTCCTGTTTGTTGCTTAACAGGTCTATGTGACAGCAGAAAGCCGTTTCAGCACCCTGGCAGAGCTGGTGCACCATCACTCAACAGTGGCAGATGGCCTGGTGACAACTCTGCATTACCCAGCACCCAAGTGCAATAAGCCCACCGTGTATGGAGTGTCCCCCATCCATGACAAGTGGGAGATGGAGCGTACCGACATCACCATGAAGCACAAGCTCGGGGGAGGGCAGTATGGAGAAGTCTACGTGGGGGTCTGGAAGAAATACAATCTCACAGTGGCTGTGAAAACGTTAAAGGTGAGTTTTCAGATTCCGGGCATTTTTCATTTGGTCACTGTTTATGACACGAGTAAGGAAATTATAATGTTCTCAACTTCACCTCGTGATACAAACATCAGAATGGAGTGTGCTGATCTGCATAAAATCCGTGCTTGGGAATAGCTTTGCAGATCAAAGTGACACTATCAAACTTACACCAGTGCACGTGGCTTAGAAACAAACTGGAATTTTGGCCCAGCAGGAGTTGCATGTCCAAGTCAGACCAATAGAAATGGTTACAAACCCAACTTCCCTTCCTCTAGAGGAGATGTGGAGGCTTTAAGAAATTAAAGATGTAGAAAATACCTTCTATAAGCTGTCCTCCACTCCTGAAAAAAATCAGCTTCTCCATTTCTCTTGCTTTTCAAAACCTTGTTTGTTTCAACATTAACAACTGCAATTCTAAGTGGCCCCTGAATAAGTTAATTTTTATAGCTATATAGGGGAGCTAAGTCATTGATCTTGAGAGTCTTCCTCTCACCAGCCATAACAGCTACCAAATGAGCAAGCCTGGCCCTGCCGGAGTACTGCAGATGGGTCTGCAGGACAGCCAGGCACCTGTTTAGGTCTGTTACTGTTTGCTTTGGTAAAAGCCAAAACAGCAGAATGGAGACAAAGATGCCATCATTTATATTCAACAGGATGTGTGGTGTTAACCAGACCTTGGTCATGAAGGTAAATGTTCCCTTCTTTTGCTTCTCTGTCTGTCTAGGAAGATACCATGGAGGTGGAAGAGTTCTTGAAAGAAGCTGCTGTGATGAAGGAGATCAAGCATCCAAATCTAGTGCAGTTGTTAGGTGCGTGAAATGCTTTGCTCTTTGTGTTCTTACTTAGTCTTCATTTTGACAGAAACTTGCCTGGTTTAAATGCAGTGGCAGCTTTTCTGTATTTATATAACTTTATGAATCAGGTCAGGTTATGGGGTGGTATGTTTGACAGCTTTATGTAATACTGGAGCTAAGAGACACTTAATTTTAAATAAAACATCAAATACAGTCACTTACATTAGTAGACCTTTGCTGTTGAGGCACAACTGTTACATAAAAGTTTGCAATATCATCCTCCTGCTGGTTTATGTCCTTGGCCTTAAACATGCTCCAGGGTTCAGTGATCAGGTTCAGATTCCTTCTCTGCTCTGTTAAATCAGATTTACAAATCATTTTCTGTGGCTTATTTTTCTGAAAGAACAGGAAAAAATTGTAAGAAAATTTAAAGTGAAATGAAAAATTCTGTTGGAAGCACAACAAATACCATTCTCCATACTTCTCAAATCAGAGACATTTACAGAAAAGGCTGCATTGAAAAGAACAAATTAGTCCATAATTAGGCAGAAGACACCAGATTGCTGTTGCTGTGAGGAACTCTGTGTATCACCAAATAAGTACATGAGATCAAATAACTCAGGACTGGAAAAAATCCGCAGGCTTTACATCGTGACTCTGCCCTGTTGTCTCACTGGCAGATGCATGATATGATGACCATTATTAAATACTTTTCATAGCTGTTAAATCTACATGCACAAAGATTCTTAAGAAGACACCCTAAACCTTTACTAGTGTTTAATTGCCTCTGGATTTCTGACACTTTCAGAAGCAGAGCTGTCAAGCCAAGCCTAGGATGAGAGAAGAAATGTGCAGAATGTGAAGGCTTTTACTAATGGCAACTGTTCTGTACCCATTTTTTAAAAAGGGCACAGATGAAGTGTGTGCCAGTCCTGTCTGGTTCCAGGAGCAGGGCTCAGAGTTTTGTCATCAGAGAGCTGCATTTTTACTCTTTCTGATGCACAGTGCTTTACTCCTGAATGTGTAAAGAGCTGCAGCGGGTGTCCCAGAGCTGTGACAAGAGTATCCTGTTGCTCTCCTTCTCCGCCTTGACATGCTTTGTACAGTGACTGTAGCAAGGAGTCATCCCAGGAATGTGTGAGAATGCTGCTCTAGGAGCAGGTCCCACCGTGCTGATTCCTTACCCAGCACATGGGAGTGCTTCACATTACTCTGTAGTGACATTTCAGTCTGGAAATCTTGCCAGCTGACAGGTACCTGCTTCCAGTTGGCCAGTCTTCAGCTTTATGAAGGCAGAGGGGGGAAGAAAAGCAAACTGCATGTTCATAATTCTCCTTTTTCTTTCTGTAACCTTTCAAAGAACAGAACTACTGTTTCATGAATATTAGATAGGAATAGTGGTGCTTTTATAGACATGTTTCTCTCTATTCATAAAGTGCATGGAGAGAAAAACAGACAGAAACTCTGAGTTTGGGCTGCACTGACCTGGTCTTGTTCATGGAAGTCTTCACTTTCCCAGAAAAACACTCAGTGGTACAAAATGCAATGGTACACAAATAAATGGCTGTTAAATCAGGAACAGTGGTGAGAAAAGGAAGCTTTATTCACATGCTGCCTGCTCCTCCCTGGCAGGTGTGTGCACCCTGGAGCCCCCCTTTTACATCGTGACAGAGTACATGCCCTACGGGAACCTGCTGGACTACCTGCGCGAGTGTAACCGCGAGGAGGTCAGCGCTGTTGTGCTGCTCTACATGGCCACCCAGATCTCCTCTGCCATGGAGTACCTGGAGAAGAAGAACTTCATCCACAGGTGGGTGAAGTCATGTTGAGCTGGTACAGATTCAGATTGCAATGATAAACAGGCCACCAGAATGATGGGCTGGGAATTCCAGCTTTTGAGGAGGTTTCTTCCACGGTTGGGATTCGCACTGGCTTATCCATTGGCTGTGTTGGCTTCAGTACTGTCTTGCAATAGCTTCTCCCCAGGACTTTCATAGCAATCTTGTGCCCAACTGCCTGGTATCACCTGTGTGCAGACAGTGCCCATCCAAAGCCCTGTTTAAATGCAGAAAACGCTGTGCCATAAGCCTGTTACCACAGTGTGATGAGCTGCTGATCCCATCCTATCCTCAGGAAACATAAACTTGGCACCGTAACAGCCACCATTACTGAAAAATTAATAGAATTTAAAAAGTTAATCCTAATCCAGATTTACGTCATTGCTCCTAAGAATAAGTCAACTCAGTTTTTGACACTGTTCAGGGCAAAGCTCACCTTGCTACCTACTGTATACAGAGAGCACTTCCTGATTGAGGGGAGCAGGGCCCCAAAACTGCATTCAAAAGCCCTGCTGCTGCTGTAGTGGTGTCCTTTGTTCCTTTGTGCAGGGACCTGGCAGCACGGAACTGCTTAGTTGGAGAAAACCACGTGGTGAAGGTGGCTGACTTTGGCTTAAGTCGACTCATGACTGGTGATACCTACACAGCCCATGCTGGGGCCAAGTTCCCAATCAAATGGACAGCTCCTGAGAGCCTGGCCTACAACACCTTTTCAATCAAATCAGATGTGTGGGGTAAGAAAACTCACCTTCAGCATCCTTTTCTTGTTAATTTTGGTTTTCTTCTGCCAGTCCAGACAACAACTTACTTTCTGGCCTGGGCAGAAACCCTTGTGAAGATAGTCACATGCCAGGCCAGAACTTCATGAATCAATAACATTTTTAGCATGTGATGTCTCCACGTAGACCAGCCTGAAATACCTGCAAGGAAACAATGCTGCTTCAAGCTGCACTGAAGGCCACATATTAATGAGCAACAAAAGGGCAGACTTATGACCTGGAATTCTGTTTTCTTCCTTTTGCAGCCTTTGGGGTGCTGTTATGGGAAATTGCTACCTATGGGATGTCACCATATCCAGGCATTGACCTCTCTCAGGTGTATGATCTGCTGGAAAAGGGCTATCGGATGGAGCAACCAGAGGGGTGCCCTCCCAAGGTGTATGAACTGATGAGGGCATGTGAGTATCTTCTTCCACTTTTGGGGACAAAGCGTGGGAAGGTGGGAGGAATCTGTAATTAACAGCAATACCTGATCCTCAGCATGCCAAAGTTAGGGTGGGCTTCAGTTATGAAACAAAGAAGGTGGGGAATGATGAAGGATATTACTGCTTAAAAAACCTTAAGGAAGCTGACAAAAGCTCAAAAGCTGGGAATTTATATGATCATAATGCAAAACAAGCAGAATGCCAGTCACTTTCCAGACCCTATGGTGATACCAGCAGACAGTGCTTCCAAAGTACATTCTTCTAGTGCAGATTTCTAGCTACAGAAATTACACTTTTCATCATGATACTCTTCTGTAACTTCCCAAGCTCCATCTAGGATCAAGGCACTCCCCTCCTCTTTCCCCCAGAAGGTCCACACATCCTTCTTTTGGAAGGGTCTGCCTGAAATTCAGTATTAAGAGCATGGGAGCAGGATGCTGCCTGAAGCTTTACACACTCAGTTATCTGTGACTGGGCTAGATGTGTTCAGTCCAAGCAGCCAGGGTAGCAAATACAGAATTGTCCTTTGCCCAAACAATTCAGAAAGGGGGGATAGGGGAGATCAGAAAAGAGCTAGGATTTTTAGAATTGGTTCCTTCTTCTCATGATTTTTTTCTGAGGATACAGTAGGGTACTAACTGCTGCCATGAATCAGTACCTGTGAATGACTCTAAAGCCTGTTTAGCAGTAGGTCAGAGTCTGACTACTTTCTGTCTGCTTGGACAGAAGAAAAATTCATCTCCGTGTTTCAGGCACTGAGACTTACTCTGCTTTCTGGCATTGCAGGCTGGAAGTGGAACCCACCAGACCGACCTTCCTTTGCTGAGACCCACCAGGCTTTTGAAACCATGTTCCATGACTCGAGCATCTCAGAGGGTGAGAGCTGCTGTTGTTTTCTTCCTGAAACAGCACTGGAGGTTATCCCTAGAGTGCTGTGTTTCATGGATGGGCCCTTAAGGCTCATCTGCTGGCAGTGGGGTTGAAATGGGAGCTTCATTCCTTATTCTTTTAGCCATAATTGGGATAAATACATTTTCTTACTTGTTTCACAAATACTGAATCAACTTCAGACATGTTCCAGTGCAAGGAACAGTGTCATTTCATTTGAGCAGTAAATGCCAAAGAGCTGATTTAAAGAATATTGTCTCCTCTATCAGAGGAAATCTCTTGTTTTCCAGGCTGAAGAGTGAGGAATAGTAAGTGATGGAGAGAAAGATGCGTGCCTATCACAGTCCCTTGCTGACTGCAGCAATTAGGTCATGAAATATTATTCTACCAGCCTCCACTTTTAAAAAAGTGTGCTTTAATCTCTGGATTTTCTGCTTAGCTACTTCTAGGAGCAAATCTGTGCAGCTCAAGTCTGAAATATAATCTACCAGGAGGTAAATACTGGTGAGAAATGTGATACTATTCATCAGACAAGAAGAAATGTCAGAGCATTTTGCTCAATTTTTAAATTAAATATGCAGCTGATCCATCAACTTCCCTACTACAGAGAAAACACACCAAATGGAATTTTACCAGTGAGGATCTATAATAGACACATCCAGTGGCCACACAAATGCCAAGCTGGGTGTGGCCAGGAGGTTGTGGGGTTTTTTTCTGTATTTGTTTTCTTTTTCTTTTTGTTAACCTATTGTTGACATGTAATTTTCATTTCTTCATCTAGAGAGATGCAGTGCTTTGCCTCAAGCAAAGCAACTTAGACCCAAATTCCAGGGAGGGCAAAACTTTGGGGGTGCATCAGTAGGACGCACCTTGACTGAAAACAGGCAAATGCATGCAGTGCTGCCTTTAGCTCTTGAGCAGCCTTTAATAGACCCCTTGTACAGATCCTACCACTGCTTTTTTTTTTTTTTTTTGGTTGAATTGATAAAAATGTAAATGAGTTTGAAATGGTTAGGAAAAATGTCTGACCCTGAATAGCTCTAGATCTGAACAAAGATTAAATCCATAAATTATGTATTTCTCAGTCATGGATCTCTTCCTGCCAGTCTGTGTTTCCAGCAAAGACTCGGGTTTTTTTATTTTCCTCTTCCTTTGCTAGTCTCTGTTTTGATTATTCCATATTTTTCCTTACAGAGGTAGCAGAGGAGCTTGGAAGAACAGCCTTGTCCTCATCCATCATTCCTTACCTGCCCCGCTTACCCATGCTTCCCTCCAAAACAAGAACACTGAAGAAACAGGCAGAGAACAAGGAGAACATTGAAGGAACACAGGACACTGTGGAGCACTCAGCATCCAGCTCAGCACCAGGTGTGGGCACAGGGTGTAAATTCTCAGAGAAACAAAGAGCAATGTGACCATGGGCATGCTTTGTGCTGCTGTGATAATTATTTACTAGCAAATAGAAAATACTGTAGTTTTTTCAGTGTTCTTTTAGTAAATCCCATTGTATTTTTTCTTTCAAATTCAGTTTTGCTACTCTTTTTTAAGGGACAGCTTCAAAACGAAATACAGCAATAGATTTCCTCCTATACATAGGGTATTTGGAAAGGAGCAGAAAATTACAGGAAAAGAGCTAAAAGTGAAAGAAAAGAGCAACTCTTTTCTGATCTCTCTCCAAAGTGGCCTCCTCAGTACAGACAACAGACAAGTCACATACAGAAATGAAAGAAAGTAAAGAAAAAATAAAATGCAAGTGCTCGCTTCTTCCCTCATTATATCTCTGCAGCACCTGGGCAGGTAAATACACCAGGCCTATAAAACCCAGTGCAGGTCAGGGAGGTGAAAATGGAATTAGATTGTCCAGATTGACACCTGTTTCTCCTGCCCAGGTTTCTTCAGAAGCACACAGCCAACAGGCGGGTCCCCCGCGCTGCCCCGCAAGCAGAGGGACAAGTCCCCCAGCAGCCTCCTGGAGGATGCCAAAGAGACCATGTTCACCAGGGACAGGAAAGGGGGCTTCTTCAGCTCCTTCATGAAGAAGAGGAATGCTCCCACGCCTCCCAAGCGCAGCAGCTCCTTCCGGGAGATGGAGAACCAGCCTCATAAGAAATATGAGCTGACGGGTAACTTTTCCTCTGTTGCTTCCTTGCAGCACGTGGACGGGTTCTCCTTTGCTCCCGCACAGCAGGACACGAGCCTGACTCCCCCCAAGTGCTACGGAGGGGGCTTTGTACAGAGGACCTTCTACAGCGAGGAGGGCACTGGGCCCAGCAATGCTGGGGCTGTGAGCACTGGTGGAGGGTGGTCGGGCATCACTGGCTTCTTCACGCCACGCCTGATTAAAAAGACGCTGGGTTTACGAGCAGGAAAACCCACTGGCAATGAAGAAGCTTCAAAGCCTTTTCCAAGGTCAAACTCTACATCTTCCATGTCCTCAGGGCTTCCAGAACAGGATAGGATGGCAATGACCCTTCCCAGAAATTCCCAGAGGTCAAAAATTCAGCTGGAACGGACTGTATCCACCTCCTCCCAGCCCGATGAGAGCACAGAGAGGGCCAGTGACCTGATTCCCAAAAGGTTTGAAGAAGGCCCTGCTTTGACCAGAGAGAGACCAAAAGCAAAACTCTTGCCAAGGGGTGCCACAGCACTCCCTTTTCGAACTCCCTCCATGTCAGAAGAAAAGGAGGGTCCAGGGCTAGTGGCAGCTCCTAAGGGCAAGGAAAAAAACAGTGGCCCACGACAAGGAGCCCTTGAGGATGGCGAGAGGCCGGGGTGGTCATCTCCAGTAAAGGCTGCAGCAATACTTCCAACCACTCATAACCACAAAGTGCCAGTCCTAATCTCACCCACTCTAAAACACACTCCAGCAGACGTGCAGCTCATTGGCACAGACTCTCAGGGTAATAAATTTAAGCTCTTATCTGAGCATCAGGTCACTTCTTCTGGCGACAGGGACCGGCCCAGACGGGTAAAACCAAAGTGTGCTCCACCTCCACCACCGGTGATGCGGCTCCTCCAGCAGCCAGCTGCCTGCTCGGATGCAGCAGAAGAGCTGAGCGGCGTGGCGGGAGCGCAGCACGGACTGGAATCCAATGAAGGGAGTAAGAAGGCAGCAGCAGCACCTGTTGGTGGAAAATCTGGGAGGCCCGTGATGCCTCCGCCCCAAGTGCCTCTGTCATCGTCTTCCACCTCCCCAGTGAAAATGGCCAATGGCACGGCCGGCACCAAGGTAGCGCTGAGAAAGACCAAACAGGCGGCTGAGAAAATCCCCGCAGACAAGATCAGCAAGGAGGCACTGCTGGAGTGCGCGGGTCTCCTCTCAAGCGCCATCGCCGAGCCCACGCCCAACAGCCAGCTGGTGGACACGGGGCACCAGCTGCTGGATTACTGCTCAGGCTACGTGGACTGCATCCCGCACACGCGCAACAAATTTGCCTTCCGGGAAGCCGTGAGCAAACTGGAACTCAGCCTGCAGGAGCTGCAGGTGTCCTCGACAGCTGCTGGCATCCATGGGGCGAGCCCCGTCCTTAATAACTTATTGTCATGTGTCCAAGAAATCAGTGATGTGGTGCAGAGGTAGCTACTGTCAATCTGGGTAAGAGAAACACACACGGGGAGGGAGGGACTGTTTTTCTGTACTGATGCTTTCAAAAGGAAAGACTGATACTTGAGTATGTGAAGTACCTCAGATCACTGAGTTCTCCTCACGTTTACAGGTTCATCTCAAAAAATTGGGGATGGAGAGGATAGATTAAAGCTGTAAGGGGCAGAATATCAAAGATCTGTCCCCACCTAGTCAGGCTGATCTGCTTGGTATGGCAAGGGAAAGAAAGTTCCTTCTCCTCCCCTACAGAGGCAGGAGAACCCATGGCAGGTTCTCCCTCTGGGCAGGATGGTGGTGACAGCCAGAATCCTGGGGTGGCTGCAGCTGTCTGGCAGAGCAGCCGGAGCAGCTTGGGAGGGGGGTCATGTACAGCTGGGGAAAAGGTCTAATGCACTGACAGTATTCAGAGCTGCTGGAGGTGGATGCACTGGTCTGGATGGCTTAACTTCCACAGCACTGTTGCTGCTGTAATGAGAACTGCAAGATTAGTTAATATATGAAACTGTCCCCTTTCCCTCCTGTCCACCTCATCCACCATGTTCTCATTGTCATTGTATTGGAAGTGTCAGGGATACTGGGCATACTTACCACTGGAATTCCCCCTTCCCACCACACAGCCTTCACTCAGCTGATACCTATTTCTAGTGGTCTAGCACAGGTGCTGCTTGATGGTCATTTTTGAGTAGTTTGGGGCTCTTGCAGAACCTGCCAGTGTTGTTGGTGGGGTGGGTGGGTTCTTCCTTTTTTTTAAGTTCTAGATTGTTTTAAACTTGTTACCAGGTTGACTGCCCAGTTCAGTTTGATCACTGTGAGGACCCATGGTAGGTAAGGCAGAGCCTCTGCTCTGCCCCCCTGGCTGTTCTCCACATTCCTTTAGCAGTCACAGCACTGCAGGGCCAGCTGGAGAACCAGAAAGTACAGCCCAGCCTGCCCACCATATGTCCTTACTGCTGCAGGATTCCCTGGACCTGTCCCTAACCCTTCACACTACCAGATTCCTGGGATTTGTTCTGGTGTTTACCTGTCTCACAGGCTTCCAGCTTCTCTACATCCCAAGGTGATAAAGTATGGCAGCACACAGGAAACACCAGAGGTATCTCCATTTATTTATTCCTGTATTTTAAAGGCTAGACCAGAATCCTGTGCTGTGGTGTAGGGAATGTGCCCATAACTTGTGCACTTCTGTGCCTGAGGTGTGGCAACAAAAAGCTGTGGCTCTGCCTTGAAGGGTTCCCACTGGGTCTCTAATGCCTTCTAACAACCCCAGAATGAGAGCAGCTGAGTGGTTTGCATTGTCATTCTTGGTTCTTGTGCTGTTTGCAGACTGTTGTGGCCTCAAAAAGCTGGTCTGTGTCTATGCACAACTCCCCAAGGTGTAAATGTAGGAAGAGCTCAGTTGCTGGTTTGTGAAAGGAAAGGAAACAGGCCTGAAACCTGGCTCCAAATACAGCTTACCTGCATGCTGCTGCTCACTTCACACTGCTGCTGATAGAGGATCTCACTTGCTTTGCACCTTAAGTCTTTTTTTTTTTTGGCTGAAATGCTTTCTAAACTTGTTTTTCAAGTGTGGCTGTGCTGCCTTTAGTCTGAGCATTTCGAGTGGAGCTGTGGCACAGGTGTGACTTTAGAAGGTGGGCACTTTGTTTCTGTCTAGAAGCACATGTTGGTGCTTGGAAGCAGGCTGGGTGTCTCAGCAAGTGTCCCTGTTTTTTCCACAGAGCATAGTGAGACAGGCCTGGAAAAATCTTTAGAAATGGGCTGAGAATCCTCATTTCATTACTGGTCTGAGCTAAGCAAAGTTGTTTCAGGGTGTGTGGCGGCACAGCAGAGGAGCAGCACATGAGGTACAATGGACCAATGAGCTTCTGTAGCCCAGTAAGTGAAGTGGTGAGGGGGAAAAAGAACCAAGCAACCCCTGGTGCTGGCAAGTCCTGATCCCCTGCAGCCCTCAGGGCTGTCCCAAGGCTCTTCCACAGGCAGAGCACCAACCCCTAATCTCCTAGACTTTACTGAGGGCTTTTGTGGTTTACCTTATCTCTTTCAGTCATCTTCATGGAAGGTGTGCATCCAAACTGACTGCCTTTGGAAAGGTGACCTGCAAAGGGAAGGTGGCTTGTGGCATTGCTTCACATGGCCTGTCAAACAATCAGAAGGATTTAGAAGGTGGGGGGGCTCTCTTTTCTTCAGGGCAGAAGGATAGGTCTTGCTTACCCTGGCAGGCCATCACATGGTTCCATGATTGTACTGCTGCTCAGCCTGGGACAAAGGGGCTGGAACTGAAGGGATTCCAGGGGAAAGGAATCTTAACCAGAACATTTTAAAGTTTTGCCCAATTCTGATGAGTATTTTGAAAGAAACTTTTTTTTTTTCCCCTAAATGCCAGTCTTCCAGAAAAGCTGCAGCAAAAGTGGTAGAATAGCAACATGGAATTTCTAACTACTAGAACTACTAGAACTCCCCTCTTGCAGCCCTTTCTGAAGAAAGCACCTGTGTCCCAATGAACACTGTGGGCCGTCCCCACTTCCTTTCAGGTGCCCCATTTTCTCCTTGCCACCGCAGCAGGAGATGGGCAGTGGGACAGGGCAGCATCCAACTGCTTTTCCAGAGTCACAGAATGGCTGAGGTTGGAGGGTACTTTGGAGGTCACCTGGTCCAAACACTCCTCCCAAGCAGGGCCACCAAGAGTCACCTGTGAGGACCATGTCCAGGCAGCTTTTGGGCATCTCCAAGCACAGAGACTCTACAACCCCTGTGCCCAATACAGGAGCCCCTTTAGTGCTGACCCCTCCTGTGGTGCAAAATCAAAGGCCGGTGGAATTTGGGGATTTGCCTGTTGTCATGGGAAGGGTTTTCCCTGCCCTTACCTATCATCTAACATCAGGTAGGCACATTGTGGCAGAGGCAGTGCTGACTTGACAGGGTTTCTTTTCCCCCTAAAGTGGAGGCTGCAGAATTGCTGGGACTTCTGCTGCCCTGGAGCAGATTCCCAAACTGCAATGTTCCCCTGCCCTCTGGCAGGATAGCAAGAGGAATCTGGGAAAGCTGGTTCTGCTGTAAATTACCATCCAGTTGTCCTTCCTTCCACTGCTGCTTCTGAAACTTTTACCATTCCCTCTCCCTTTAGCTAGGTCTGCCTTTCTCTTCAGCCTTAAAGGTCTCCACTGTGGCCAGTTCTCTGTTTTCAGCCTGGCACCAGACGTGCAAAGGAATGTGTGGGTGCTGACACCCCATTATTTGTCTCAGTGAAGAGCACTTCATGCTCCATGGTTTGGGGAGGGGACAAGGCAGAAGTCCTGTTATTTCTTCCCCTCAGCACTGTCAGACAGATGTGGGGGCACAGCTGGAGCTGGGCTCTCTCTCTTGCACTGCTGTGGGCCAGAATTTAAAGCAGTTGTCTTTGCCATGGGAATGGCACCCACGGGCCTGGTACCGCCAAGCACAAAGCACAGAGTGAGCTCAGGGGGCCACATTCTCTTCCTACCATTGTGGGAATTAGCTGACTCACAGGTGCAATTCTCTCTTCTTCCTGCACTGTACACCCTTAACCCAAGTGGTGCACTTGATTTAGTCATGTTCTTCATTAGTGTGGGCAGGGGTGAAGCTGAGCTAGGAGTCGGGGTCTTGGGACTGCATCAGCTTCAGCAGTGGGAAAGGGGAATTGAAGGGAGCAGCGTTGCTGATGCAGAACAAGCAGGGAGGGAGAGAGGAAGGTTTTGCTTGTCCTCCTCAGGATTTTCTCCTGGGTGCCACTGGCCCTGTGTCTGTGAACCATGGCCAAACACGAAGGCTGACATCTGTCAGTGTGTTTTTGCAGGAGTTGTGGGGCACAGGGAACCAAACCCCACAGTGGAGACAGGGCAGCCCCTCCCCACCAGGCAGAGGTGTGGGGTGGGTTACACTGCAGCCACAGAGCAGTCCCAACCCTCATGTCCTACACTTACCTGAGGCAGGCTTTTCCTCCAGGGCATCCACAGCACTGACAGGCACCAGTGACTCCACAGAATGGTGGTTAGAAAGCCATCAGGCTGCTGCCTTCTCTGTGACACAGCTCAGCCCTGCTGCTCACCAGGAGCTGGCAGGGAGACTTAAAGGTAACTGCAGCACATGTGGAAACCTCCCAGGGCACTGTCCAGCACGGTGGTTGCTGGGGTGGTGCTGCACATCCCTGGAGTGTGGAACAAAGCCCTCAGCCCATTCTCTGGTAGCAGGCCACAGGAGGTTCTGGGACACTGACTCGTTTCTCACAGCTCCAGGCTAAGCAATGTCTGTACCAAAGGAGGTCGTTCTTCCCCATGTGTCTGTTGTGCACGGGAGGCGGAGCCTGCTTGGCTCACATGGCACTGTTTGTGTTAGTAGTGAACTCGCTGAGGGCAGGAATGGATTGAAATGAATCACGTTAATCACCATCACTCTTAGCAGTGTTGTCAACTGTTTTTGTTTTTTAATTGTTACTGTAATATATTTTGGTTGTTTTTCTAATTTAATTCTCTCACTATCGTCTGACTGTGAACTGCGAACAGTGTTAAACGTGATGTAAATAAGGCCCTTGGAAGGGCCTCTTTGCCTGTCGTTCCACAAAGTTTTGCCAATTAGCATTTTGTTTTAAATAAAGGTTGCAATATTTTATTGGCAAAAACCACTTGAGTAGATGCTGGGTGGTTTTTTTTTCCCTTAATGAATATTTGAAGCTGTTCAGTCCTAACCAGAAGCTCTTGAATTTGGGTAGAAAAAATTGTTAAAAAGAGAAACAATTTAATTCCACCAGGTTGCAAGAAAATCAGTATCTTTATTTATGCAGTATCTATTTAGAACCAAACTGTTGCCCTGGCACGGTAAGAGAGCAGCTCTTGCTGTTGTGGGCCTGGTCAGAGCTGACCCAAATGTGACACACATGCTCGTGATCCAGCGGAGTGCAGCTCTTGCCTTGCCCTCCTCAATGTCTCCACCACCTCCCTCAGCTGAACACTTCTTGACATTTAGAAAAAATCCCGGGTTATCCTGGCTTGCACACACAACCTTTTGGCTACTAACCTTCAGCACACAGCTTGCTGAACTTTCTGCCCAGGTGCCCAAACACACACCCAGTTGTGTCCTGTGAGGCAGCAGCCTCCCTGCCCCAGCTGGCGGCGACGCCCCGATGGTTCCCAGGTTTCTGACACCTGAGATTAACCATAAACCAAGTCTCAGAAATGCCTGATCCTGGCACAGCCCAAAGGTCCATTCCACACAGCAGGGCTAAGCCACCTGCACTAGCTGAGCAGTGGGAGAGCAGCTGGCTCATCTCCGCCTTGGACTGTGAAGCCTCCTGAGATAACAGAGCCAGCATGACTGGAGGGAAGCAGGGACTCAAAGTCTGCAGGGCTCGGACGTGTCTGCCTGGTCAATCTTTCCCAGAGGTCACACTGCTCAGCACTGGCACCGCAAAATTGGTCAGAGCTTAAAATAGATCAAAGGTCCCTTCGTGGGGGTGGCTGGGAAGCCCAGCCCTGTCCTTGACAGGGGATGTTTCACTCCTTGCCAGCACAGCCCCGTTGGAAGGGAGTTTTGACCCAGAGGTCACAGAGTGATTCCTGTAACACTGATGAAATTTTTTGGAGCTGCTGCAACACACTTATCACCTGGCGAGTACCCGACAGCAAACAGCCCCTTGTGATAATACTAATAATAATAATAATAATAATAATAATAATAATAATAATAATAATGCTGATACCAGCCAAAAAGCCACAGCATGAAATGTACTGAAGAGAAAAACAAAAAAAGGAAAAAAAACAAGCTTTTACTGCATCCATGAAAACTCACGTTCAGCTGCAGCCTGATGCTTCAGCTACCATCCTCCTCGCCTGCCCTTCACCTTTGGGCAGAAGAGTTCTCTTCCGTTTTTTGGTTTCGCAGTGAAGGAAACGGGCTCTTCACCAACCTGCTTAGTAAAATAACTGCAGCAGAAGTTCCCCTCATCCCCGCAGCTGCTTCCATACAACAGAAGAAGTGGACACTCCAAGGTGAGAGCTATGGATTTGGCATCTCCAGAGGAAATTATTCAGTCTTTTTCTCCCTGCACAGACTACGATCCTGGCCCGTGGGTCCCTGAGCAGCAGACACCGTAGACAGGCATGAGAGCAACAGAGGGAAAAAACTCAACTCCAGCAAAAGAGTTCTGGGTGATCTAGTAAAATGACAGAGAAAAATGGGGATGGGGATGTGGCTTCGGCCACACTGTCCCAACAGAACCAGCCTGTCCAAGCCCTCCCTTCTCCACACAGCAACAAACCAAGAACTTGGACATTCCCAGTCCCCACTCACATGGAACAGCATCTGTCAGCAGAACCACATCACCCCTCCAGCTAAAATAAGGGACTTAGAACATCAGACAGGCTCCAAAAGCAGCCAAGCACAGGCTGTCCCCATATTCCAGGAGTAAGGGATGCACCTCCTTCGCTGCAACAGCTCTGGGAGTAATGGGGAGTTTAAGTCTCTGGTAAGTCCCTGTGCAAGTGCCTGGCTGGGTCATCTGCCTCTGACCCTGTGTCAAGAGAGCAGCTCCTAGAGTTCTCCAAGAGTGCAGAACCAACTTCAGCACAGGTCTGGTCCCCCTGGTGTTCAAGGAAGGAAATAATTTATGCGCTGGGGCACGGATTTGCAGCCCTGTGCAGAGAAAAGCTTCTCCTCTTTGGGGACAAACACCATCATCTGGGCCACCTGGTCGAGCGTTGCCTCGGTGTAGGGAAGCCCACGGGCCAGGAAGGCATCCCGTGCACAGAGCTTCACGTGGTGATACTCCAGAGGCAGGAACGGCACCACGAAATCAATCAGGTTCTCTCTGAGGAGCTGGCTGTGGGCATAACTGTTCTCTGGAGCAGAGCACAAGACAAGGCAAACTCAGAAGCTTCACCTGAGAGCACGATCCCTCTGTGAGGCCAGGCTTGGCTCCAAGGGGCTCATCCAGTGGGACCCACTTGTACAGAGCTGCTCAGCACTCTGAGCACAGAGCATCTCTAAGAGTCACACCAAGAGATGCCTGGAGCCCCAGAGAAGCCTCAGCAGTGCCCTGTGAGGTTGAGCTACCTCTTGCCCCCAGCCATTTTTAGGGCTGAAGGGGGCCTGAAGGCCTCTTGTCTCAGAGACCAAGGATGGGGCTCTTATTATCAACAACCGTGGGCTGGGGTGGAGCGAGGGCTTGTTCCCCCAGGCACAGCCCTGTGTGGCACATGGTGCATGGGACACTGCAGAGGGGCAGCCTTGCAGGCAGCCTGCCCACAGCCCCCCCGAGCAAGCCCAGCTCTTACCTGCAGCCTCCTGTAGCTCCAGCCGCAGCCGCTGCTCCAGGAGCTCCAAGGAGATCTCCTCCCGTGCCCGGCCGGCTCGCCAGAAGTCCAGGGCCACCTCATTGATGGTGTTGCCACCAAGATTGCTGTGGACACAAGGAAGTCACTCAAGATTTCCCCCAGAGGTGAACTGCTGAGAGCTGCCAGCACCTTCCCTGCAGACAGGCCCCAGCAGTTCTGTTGGCAACAAAGGATTTGCTGTCTAGGATCAGCACATGGACAGCCAGCCTTCTTCCCAAAGAGCCCTTTCCATAGGTATCCATGCAGCTGTCTGCCATCCTGCCAGCTCAGACCCAGGGGCAGCAGAGTCCTCCATCTCCCTCAGTCCCCTGTCCTGGCTTGGGAAGCCATCAACCTCGCAGGTGACACTTGGCTCTACACCAAACGTTGAACAAACCACCACAAAGTCCAGGTTAAAGGGCAGAGCACATGGCAGGAATCCCACTGGAAGTAAAGGTCCAGGGCAGGGATTCAAGTGGCAGCTGAGGACTTGGCAAAGCTCCCACCTAAGGGCTCTTCTGAACACCTATGGGAGCAGCTCTGTGGTGGGGTTTGCAAGATTCTAGCAGCTGTTGAGGGTCCCAGGACAGCCCTACACCTTGGAAAGCAGGTCCAGGAAAAGTGTCCCCCCTCCCCAGGCACTGGTGAGGGGCTTGCCCCCAGCCTTGAATGCCTTGGGAAACTGGGAACCAGTGGAGGCAGAGCTTGTGTGGGTGGGAGGCAGAGAGGCAGGGGGAGGCACAGATCTTGCATCCCATCCTCATGTCAGAGGCTCTGGACCCCAAATGGAAGGCAGGGAAAATTAGAAAGCCGCCACTGTTTCCCACCATGCCCCACCCCTTGTCAGGGAGAAAACAGCTTGTACTGATCCTGCTCCCAACCCAAACAGCCCCTTTTGGCTGGACAGGCAGCCAGTCCTACCCCATCTGTAGGACCGTGCCAGTGTCACAGGAGCCCTGAGGCAGAGCCATCCCTCCTAAAGCAGGTCAGTGTCACACACTGCCACCAGGAATGATGGAAGCCCTGGGATTACACACTGTTCAAGGCACCCTGCTCCCCTCTGCTTGCTGACACAGTGTCCATTCCTGACCTTCATGGCTTGCCAAGCAGGACACCAGGTCAGCCCCATGCAGCTGGCAGCACGTCCACCCCGTGCTGAGCAACAGGGCAGGACCTGCCCCTTCCACCACGGCTCCTTACACGCAGGAGGGACCAGAGTGTGGCGAGTTCCATGGGCACTGACTGGGCACACAGACAGGTCCTCCACAGGCAGGGAAACCTCTCTGAGGGAACCACCAAGCTTGGAGGTTGGAACACTTGCCTGGATGGTGGGAGGTGGAAGAGGAATGCTCTGCTCACCTCCAACCACTGGGAACAGCTTATGCCAGAGCCAAGCTCAAGGTTGCAATTCCTAAACTGAAGTGGGACCAAGATGCTTTTGGGGCACTTTAGTCAGATGCTTGCCTCAC
Organism: Vidua macroura; assembly: GCF_024509145.1. Classification (NCBI taxonomy): domain Eukaryota; kingdom Metazoa; phylum Chordata; class Aves; order Passeriformes; family Viduidae; genus Vidua; species Vidua macroura. The sequence goes on from NC_071579.1 coordinate 4,953,024, forward strand.
ATCCTGGTTTTGAGATGCCCCATTTCTCCCTCCAGCTGCATCCCACACAGAGACAGTGCTGGGGTGCACATGTGCCTAACTCCTGGGAAAGGAACCAACTAAACCAGGCTGTGCTGATGCCAGGATCAGCCTCACAGCACCTCAGTCTGCAGCCACAGCCAGGCACTGGGAACTCTCCAGCTCCTAACAGTGCATGGGAACTTCCAACCAAGACCTTCAGCCCCAGCTCAGCTCCCTGGAGGGTGACATCTGCTCAGCTGGGCAGGGTGACACTTTGTTAACTTACTGTGCTTCCCTGCCTCCAAATCTAGACTCTGGCTCAGATGTCCCAACTCAGCTGGACCTCAGCTCCTCCTGCAGATGCCTTGTTCCCAGGGAGGATGCCCAGCATCCATAGGTAAAACTGAACATGGAGGCAACCACCACGAGGGAACAAAGCATCTGTGTCCTCCCCTGCATTACACACCTCTGGGGATAAACACCATTAATTGGTTCCTCCCCATCCCTTCAGGGGACCAGAAATGACCTGAGGAAGACGAAGATGGATCTCTGCTGATCCACCTGGCCCTTGCTGCCGTGTTGAGCCATGAAGGGCTTGATGGCATCCAGGAGGTTGGAGTGCAGCTTCTCAGCCTCGTCGAAGATGAGCAGGGCCTGCCTGCAGCGCTGCAGGGTCTCGCTGATCTGCCTCTGCAGCTGGGCCTGCACAGCGGCAGCGAGGAGAGTCAGGAGCCCCCGGGCTGCTCTGGGATCACCCAGCCAGGCATCACAGCTGCTCCATCTCCTCCCACCCAGCAGGACAGGGCAGAGAACAGGAAAAGCAAAGGCAGGAAGATGAGTGAGGTGAGGTAGATTAGTTTAGGAAGTGAAGGAAAGAGGAAAGAAAGACATCAAGTGATGCAAAGGCAGCCACCCATCCTGCCACAAACAGACTGATGCCCAGCCAGTCTCTGAGCAATGGCTTCCTGCCCCTAAACCCCCCTCCTTGCAGCTTTTACTCCTGAGCATGGCAGTAAATGACATGGAATATCCCTTTGGCACTAGGACTCAGCTCTTTGGTGTGTCCCAAACTTCTTGTACTGACCTCAGGGGCTGAGTGGGAGAGGGGTGGAGGCCTTGAGGCTGCACAAGCACTGCTCAGCAGTAACCAGCCAGTGCTGTGGGATGTAGTTTCACTCACAAACCCAAGGCACAGCCCCACATGGGCTGCTGGGAAGGACATGAACTCCAGCCCAGTTCACTGGACCATCTTGTGTTGTTGGCTCTCACCTTGTAGGAGTCCATGTAGTTGTGATGTGGGAAGTGGAGGAGGGACACGAACACCCTGACACAGTCACTCCTCAGCCCGTCCCGGTACAGGTGACTGGCCACCATCCGAGCCACAAAGTTCTTCCCTGTGCCAGACCAGCCATGGAAGGACAGGACCAGAGCCTTGCGGGGCCGTGGGTTCTGCAGGAACCCCTGCACCGCCTGCACCACCACATCCTTAGCCAGGTGCTGCCCATGGAGCTGCCCACTGAAGTCTGCCTCCAGCCCTGCACAGAGAGAGCATGAGCTCAGCCTCCACCTGCCAGGACAGCTACTGCAGGTGGGAGTAAGAGGAGAAAACGTGGCAGGGCTGCCTGGCCAAGAGGACTGTGAAGTGACATTAAAGCCACAGGCTGCCTGTGCCCTGCCTACATCAGCCTCTGGCCCCAAAAAGACACAAATCTTCCACCAACTCCTTTTTTTCTTTAGGAAAAGGCAGAGATGCTTGGCAGCTGCAGAGAGCACCAATGCCCAAAGGCCCTCCCAAGCTCCCAGCACAGGGTTTGCATACCAGGAATCTCAGGGACAGCAAAACACAAAGACATCTACTCATGGCTTACACACAGGTAAGTGTGCCCTCCCGACCTAGGGCAGGCTTCTGGGCCAGTTTGGATCCCACTATATGTGCCTGGAAGCTCTGGGATGCAGGCAGGGCTCGTGGCAAGCTGGAGCAGATATGCTGTGCAGTAAGGAACAAATTATCTTTGGCCTCAGAACTTCAGAAGGGACACAGGACTGAGCTCAGCTTCACCCTCCCACAGCTCAGCACCCTACCCAGAAAAGCCCTTTACTAACATCACTTTGTAGAACACACTTTAACAGGAAAAAAGCCCCAAAACAAGCCACACAAGCACTACAGCCCTACCTGTGATGTTGTTGATTATCCTGCAGTCTCCTGTCTCACAGCACTTGCCAAAACTGCAATACCAGGCAGAGAGGATCTCCAGGTAATCCTGGCCCACCAGAGGAAAGCCCCAGCCTGGAAACGAGAGCAGAAAGGTGCCAGGAAAGGCTTTTTTACGTTTTGGGCTTAGCTGAGTCCTATTACAGCAATCTTCTCTCAGGTGCACGCACTCAGCCATGTCCCTGCGGGCAGCCCTGGCTGTGCGGAGGGACAATGAGCTCGGAACCGGCAGCAGCCGGTTCGAGAGGGCTCCAATGCCCAAGAAGTGCAAGAGCACTCCCCTCATCCCGGGGAATGCCAAGGAGGGAGATGCCCGGGGCAGGAACCCTCGGGAAGGAAGGGCAGCGCCACAGGAACCGGGGCCACAGCAGGGTGTCCGGACCTGCTGCTCCTTCCTGGGCACGGGAGAGGGAGAGAACAGAGCGAGGTGCTTACCTGGGATGGGACTGGCCTCTCGCTCTTCTTGCTGTTTCTCCTCCTCCTCGCAGCCCTCCTGCCACACCTTGCACGCCAGGTACTGCCAATACTGCTTGGAGAGAGCACTCACAGCTCCCAGATGTTTCTTCACGGTTTCGTACCTCACCCTGCCCCAGGGTCCCCCCTCCGGGACGGCTCCCTGCTCCTCTGCCCAGGGCGCCCGGGGCGGTGGCGTTGTCCCGGGGCTGCCCGAGCCGCCCAGGAGCAGCAGCAGCACCAGCACGCAGCAGCTGAGCCCGCGGGGAGCCGGGAGCCTGGCCTGGCCCATGGCAGCGATGCGGGCCCCGGGAATGGAGCGGGCCCCGGGAATGGAGCGGGCCCGGCCCGGCTCCGCTGGGACCCGCAGCCCGGCCCGGCCCGAGCTGATCTCACTTCCTGAGGCGTCGCTGGGCAGCAGCCGCGGGCGGTGCCGGCCCCAGCCAGACGCGGCTTCCCTGTCGCCGTCCCAGCCACGGGGACGTGACAAAAGCCGAGCCCGTGGCCGAGCAGAGGCTCCGAGCCCGCCCCGCGCCCGGCCGGCCCTGGCTGGGAGGGGAAGGAGCTGGGGAGAGCGCCGGGGAGGCTCCCGGACACCCCCGCAGAGCTGCGGCACCACAACGAGCGCCTGGGGACGCGAATAATCTGGTTTTTAAAGTAGCCCAGGCTCGGCCGAGGTTTTGCAGCCACGGACGCAAGAGCAAATGGCAGCTGTTCGTCGGTGTCTTTTCAAAGGGAACACAAAAATAAGAGGCGAAGAAATAAAAACAAGGGAGCAGCGGGGGAGCAGCATGGCTGTTCAAGCTGCGTTTGCTGCCTGTTATCCTGATATCCTAACTGAGACCAAGGCCAAAATGCTTTGGAAATGGAAAGGATTTCAAGGTTATCCCACATGCTCAGAAAAAGTAAAAAATAAAAGTAAGAAGGATCATAAATAGAATTAATCCAGCCTGGTCCGGGTGGATGCAGCCCAGGCGTGGAGCAGAGTGCATCACCATCTACAGGTGCCTGGAAATATTACACAGCAGCATTTCACATACCGGGAGTAGCAAACCGGCCCCTTCAGCTACAAAAACAGTGAGGCTGAAACCTGAACACCACTGGCTACAATTTAAATAGAACTAAAAATCGTGCATTAAAGAAATAAATTAAAACTCAAACTTGCGGTATTCATAGCAAAATAAACTGCTGTCAGCCTTCCTGAAAACTAGTTGAGGCACCTCAAGCATTTATGCAGATATATAAAAAAATGGATAGCTGAAACATTCAAACTTTGCCCACCAAGGATAACTGCTCTAGTTGAAAAGGGTTTATTAAAAGGGACAAATGCTGTAAAAAAATAGATGGTTATGTGTTTCAAAAATTTGAAGGATAAATTGACTCTCCAACACTGCACCAGATCATGGTATAACTCCTGGGGATGTCAGCCTTGCCCAAGTGCAGCACATAGTAAAAGCCAGAAGGAAAAACAGTTCTTTAGGCACAGGATGCCCAGAGAAGCTGTGTCTGCCCCAGCCCTGGAAGTGTCCAAGGCCAGGCTGGGCCTTGGAGCAACCTGGTCTCGTGGAAGATGTCCCTGCTTATGGCAAGGGCTTGGAAGCACATGGTTTTTTTCCTTCCTTTGCTGAAACCCAAACTGCAGTTTGCTGATCTTGAGGTGAGGCTGGCAGCAGAGGCAGCTGCAGGGACCTGCACAGCCTTAGAGTTGATGGGAGGATGCTCAGCTTGTCACTCACAGCTGGTTATTCCCAGCAGTCGGTCCTGGTGAGCAGCAAGCACCTGATTAAGGCTCCACCACCTCGGCTCAGCTCAGCTCAGGTGCCATCTGAAGAGAAAACAGCACCACAAGACATGGTGGTGGCTTATTCCACACCCCAATGCAGCTCGGGAGAAGCAAACACTCAGAGGGAACCTCACAATCCAGAATTTAATTTACAGGCTCTCCAGGGAAATGCCATGCACCCATCTTTTAGTTTTTAAATAAAAGGAAGATCTAGAATAAAGGGTATGAGAGGAGTCCTTTCCCCTCCTTCCTTTTCCCCCCACAAAATTCCTATCTATCCCCAGTCTTTTAAAAATATTGAGATTCTACAAAGAACAAATCACCAGTCCCACACTTGGGATATATGAACTAAGAACTTATTTTCCTAATTTTTAGATAAAAAAAAAAATAGAGGGAAAGATTTGGGGACTTCAGGGAAAGTGCTTACTTTCAACCCCCTTTGGTTCTCCATTGGCTCAAAGTTGTTTGTGGTAATTCTTTTGTAAAACTACATTCATTACATAATCAGAAACACTAAAATCTCCCAGTTATACAAATTCTCACTCTGTTACTATGGCAAACCACTCCAAAAATACAGAGCAGCAGCACAACAAAGTGCTTGGAACAACAGCTCTCAACTGCCAGTTTCTGCCTGTCAGACCTTAAAAGCATCTGTAGCTGTTGAACTGTTCATACACAAGCAAGAATCCTGTCCTGCTCCCTGAGCAAACTGGCACCTCAAAAATAGAGATGGAGGAAAGGAAAAGTTACTGTCAGCACACAATGCTAGGAAACAAAAAAACCCCCAGAATATCCTCCCCCACAAAACCCTCAAAATAACCCCCAGAAAGCAGTTCTTGCAGAATTCAACAATGCTGAAATCTGAAGTTTCAAGTGAGAAACTTTAGTTTAAAGAAAAACACATTTCACACCACCAGTTGATGCTACAGAGCAGGTCAAAGATCCCTGAATTCAGAAGTACTTCACCTCCTGCCTCTGAAACACTCCCTGTTGGGGCATTAAGAAAAACTCTGCTGCAGCCCAAGTAAAGCTCAGCTCCCAGGGAGAGCAGTGACCTGCCCATCCCAATAAAAGCTCAGCAAAGGCAGCCACAAGCACTTGCCAGCTCTACAGCCACCCCTCACAACCCCTCACAACCCAGTTCCACGGAACCAGCTCCTGGGACACTGCCAAGGGCTCAGCTCACGTGCCCAGCAGATGCAGGGCCACGGGATACATGGGCAGACGACCACCTCAATCTAGGAGTGTTTTATTTCTGTAACCCTTTGGGACACTCTCGTTACCTACAAGGTTCTGGCAAACAAGCTGCATTTTTTAGATATACATGACTGGAGTAAATGCCATTGACAACCATTAGCAGAGGAGTAACTGGGAGACAGCAGCAGCAAAACACTTCACACATTCAGCCCACCACATGTTGGAACTCGAGAGAGACAGGGGAGGGAGGGAGAGACTTAGGCAATCCATCAATGTTGCTTTATTAAAATCGTTATTCACACAATGTTGCTTTATGTGGGATCTGACCCCAGGGTATAGGAGTAGAAAGTCCTGATTGCATTCTGTTTGCTTATTAGCAACTCCATTTGTGCAGTAGCTCCCAGGGGCCTCCTCTGGTACATCCTCGAGGGGGGTCTGTTTCCAGCATCCTGCTCCAGCTGCTGCAGTAAATAAATTACCTTCTTAATAAATTAGTACTTTTGAGTTGAAGTTTGTTTGGCAAGACACACTCCAGTTCATCAGCTGCTGGAAGAAGAGCTGACTCGAGTGTCTCCTCCCTCTGATGGCTGACTTGGGAAGGAGGAGGTAAATAGCAGATGGCTGATGAGGCTCTTTAATTAGTTCTTGATTTGTGTGCTTCCAGTGCTCTGATGTCATTGATAACCATGACACAACCAGTGTGTAACATCTGGGGCCAGTGGGTGACACGTGCACAGTGAACAAGAATCAGAAGGTGTCTGGAAAACCTCCTCCACAGAGCACCTGCCTTGCAAACAGTGTTATTCTTCAGATTCAAGCAGACCCTGTTGGTACGTGGATGCTGCTCATTTCCTTTGCAATGGTTACAATTTAAAATCTCTCAGGGTTCTGTGTTCAAGCAGAACGACCATCACTGCCAAAAGGGCAGAAATTGTCACAAGGCCAAAACCAGATCTTCCTGATTTTGGTTTAAGAGAGGAATTTATTTTTCTTTCCTGATGCAGAACACCAACCTCCAGTAGTGTTTACAGCAACCAGAAACATCAATATCACAAATAAAAAAAACAATCCCAAAAAACAACCATTTCTTGCTTCCTTCTATTGATAATGCTGGACTTCATGCCCTTTGTCCACAAGTAAACCAAAATAAACCAATACCCTGCTTTCAATCTTTAACATTTATACTGGGAAAAAACACATCCCCAGGTTCCATCTGACAGCAAAAGCTTTAGCTTAGAGCAATATGTAAGTCCTCAACACTAATTTAATTTCAAAGACTGAAAGATCTTTTTTGGAGCCATTAAATCAAATGTAAATATCAAGAGTGATCATATAGAAATCAAATATTAAATTTTGGTAGATCCCTCCCAAAACATTAAGAACTCATGTTTAAGCTCAAAGAGAAGAATATGCTTTTAGAAATGCTACAAGCCACCAATCATGTACTTCACTATCTCCTCTTTGGGTAAGTAATCTGAAATTTCCTGGGAAACATCTTAAACCAGCACTTGCTCCTGCCCCACAGGCACCACCCACAGCTTCTAAATCATGTTCTGTTATCAGGTGATAGAGGCACGAGCTTCAGTGTCCTCAAAGCTGGCTGTGTGTCACCATCCTGACTAAGAACTCCAGTAACTCACTCCAGATCCCATCCCATCATCTCACTGCTCTATGGCATCTATGACTCTGGCCAAGTCCAGAAGAGAGCAAGAATAACACAGAATTCAGTCTCAGGTAAACAGTCAGATTCTACTTTCAAGATACTCTGCTCATGCAATGAGAAAAAGACTTCAAGAAAATAAACCAATGCCTGCATTTTTCAGATAAACTCTCTCCCTGACACCTCCTGGATCAGGTGTGGCCAAGGTGCAAGAACAGAAAACAGCTCTTTACCTGCCTGCCACACTGCAGTCAGAGAAATCCCGACAGGAAAATCAAGGAAAAGGGCTCAAACTGACATTTTGGTGCTCTTGCTCTCAAGTTCAGTAACCTGTAATCACTTGGGGAAGGGAGCTCCTTCCTTACGTTAAGGACCATGCTGGCTGAACACTGATGCAAAGCTGTTCAATTTGGAAATAGTGATGAAGCTGTTTCTCTTCTGGAGACACAAGTGAGACCTGCACCAAGGTGATCAGTTCTATGACACAAACTCATTGGCAGCACAGGTTGCAGTGCTGAATGACAACAGGACTAGCATGAGTGCTGCAAAGCCTGCCCTGAGAAGCAACCTTTCTCTATCTATGGCAAAACCATTAATGAGGACTCCAGGATGACCATCCCAGACAGAACATTGCAGTGGAGGTTGCAGGAAGCAACTGGGGAAGGCAGAAAACCTCCTGGAAGAGGTCACAGCTTCTGAGCTCAGCCACAGCCAAACCAGGTGAACATGGGACCCCAACACTGGTGTTCCCAGAAAGCAGTGCTGAGCTGGTCACAGGGAGCAGCAGAAAGCTCTCTCAGGTGAGACGAAAAAGACAGACCACAGCTCAGGGCTGTCTGCACACCTCAGGTTACTGCTGGTGACTGGGGAAGTCCAGCAAACACCTCTTCCCCCAGTCCCACATGCCCAGAGGCTCCACAGCACTCAGGGCTCACAGTAAAGCAGTAAAGCCTGACCTCGCTACACAGAACTGCTTCCAAGGACAGATTCTGTCCTCCTCAGCTACAAGAGAATAAACATTTGGTTATAAAGGACACAGGACTGCAAGGATATTTTCTCTACTCAGACCTTGCCAGATTAATTAAAAAAAAAATGACAAGACACATGGAAACTTACTATAACCCCTTAATTATCAAGTGCTGTATAACCACCCTGTCCTCTCCCAGATCTCCAACCCTGTGGATAAACCTTTGATAGAACTTCAGCAAAAACACTGAAGCATTATCACATAGAAGGCAGCCCCCTTTCCCAGCCTTTTATCAAGGAAAAGCCAAGTGAGCAGCAGAAATCCCCTCTCCCACCCCTCAGACAATCAGAAGAACATCCCACCCCTGGCGGGGGTGGCACAACTCTTCAGTCCAATAGTTATTTTATTCACCCCTGATTGTTCTCTAAAGAAGCAGTAAAATGCCCAACCAGCTCAGAGCTGATTGTGTACAACCCTGAATCAGATGAACTCGCCAGAGTATAAGGGGAAGAGAAGGGGAGGGGACTGTACTGTTCATCTCTGTTCATCCCCTCCAGATCCAGTCCACAAAGGAGTTCTGTATTCCACACGCTGCACAAGCACCCAGAGCCATTTTTATCCAGCGCAACGCCCACTGCCGGCAATGGACATGCTACAGTGGCCACGATGCCACCACGGGGGCTGAGCCATCCCAGGCCTCCTTCCCACCTCTCACTGATGCCAGCCCAAGGAAAAAGCTAGTGTCACTTCCCTTCCTCTGGCTCGGCAGCTTTCCTGTTCATGTCAGTCCATCTTGGCCACAGCCCTTCTGAACTGATTGTGCTGTTTTTCTATCACTTTTTTGTTTGTTTATTTTTTAGAAAAGGAGTTTCATCTCGTGTTCTGCTACGATTACAAATGAGACAGAGTCATCCTGTCTTCCACCAGCACAACATCTGGTCCAAATTGGTCTGTGCACTGCTTCACTGTAGCCAGGATGCTGAGGAGCCGCTGGTCCAGGGCATCCAGGTGAGGGGTGGAGAGCACAGGTGAGATGGGGTCATGCAACATGGCAGTTTTTAAGGCAGACTTCAGGACTCCGTTCTTCAGGTAATTCAGCCTGTTCCAGGTAGAAACCCGGATGCTGCAAAAGAAGCAAACACACATCACCACACCAGGGTCCTGCTGCATCCCACTGGGAATACCAGCTCATCAAGAATGGAGACTCATTGCAGAAGTGGGTTTGGGATAGCAGGGTCCATGTGGAACTACATCACAGACAGGATCTAATGAAACTTGAAAGTTAAAGGTGATGAAGAATCAATCTGGTGTGACATAACTGATGTTACACAGGAACACTTCCAGCTGAGATCACAGAAGGTCTTCAGTCCTGAGGCCTCCCAGACACAGTTTGGGAAGGAAAGAAAAAGAAGGGAAATGAACAAATTCAAACAAAGGTCACCTCAGGAAGAGCATCACTGACCAATAATGAATCACAAAGGACAAAAGGCAGTTGACCAAACTTCAAAGAAAGAGAACACAGCAGTGACCTTTCCTCTTCACTGGCCACTGAGCTGGTTCATGTCAGCCCATCTCAACTCTCGTGTTCTGTGAAGTCTCTTGGGATTCTCCCCTAAATCCTTCAGGGCCAAATCTTTAGCACCGCTGGTCTAAACTCTTGGGTTTGATGGCTTCTAATAAAACCAGCAAAATAAGCAAGTGTTGTAACAAACCTACAGTTAAAACAACTATGCTAATTAATTCTTATATGGCATTTGCCTGGTACCAGAAAGAAGGAAAATCTGAAAAGCAGGAAATTGCAAAGTCTCTTACAGAGATAAACTTCTCCTCTGGTTGTATTTGGAGGAATCAAGATGACAAAGACTCCAGAAGAATCACAATAAAGCACAAAATTAAACATACGTTTAACATTAATGTAGGAAAACGAAAGAATTTAAAAGTTCTTTAACTGCTCTCCATATGACTTTTAAAAGGATTTGCAGAATATAGGCCAGGTGTACTGCAACATGCAGGGAGCTGTGCTTAGTGCAAGCAAGATGAGAGCTCAGGCTTTCTGCAAAGGTCCCAGGTTTCAAAGGTCCCAGAGAACTTGGAAGACAGAACCTTTCAAGGACAAGCTTCACAGACAAGCTCCATCTGGAAGGCTTGAAGGAATTCATATTGAAGTATCAGAGTCAGGAAATTGATATCTCAGTGTTTTTTGTCATGGAGATTTTCACAGAATCCCAGAACGGCTTGGACTGGAAGGGACCTTAAAGAAATCTCATTCCACTCCCCCCTGCCATGGGCAGGGACACCTTCCACTAGATCAAGTTGTTCCAGGCCCTGTCCAACCTGGCCTTGGACATTTCCAGAGATGGGGCAGCCACAGCTTCTCTGGGCAACCTGTGCCAGGGCCTCCTCATAGGGAAGAATTTCTTCCCAATATCCCATCTAACTCTGTCCTCTGTCAGTGTGAAGTCATTCCCCCTTGTCCTGTCACTGCAGGCCCTTGTCCCAAGTCCCTCTCCAGCTCTCTTGGAGCCCCTTTAGACATTGGAAGAGGCTCTGAGGTCTCCTCAGGGCCTTCTCTTCTCCAGGTTGAACACCCCAGCTCTCAGGCTGTTCCAGAGGAGAGGTATTCCAGCCCTTGGAGCATCTATTTCCTAATGAGAAGTAGCAATGGCCTGGTAAGAGAGTGGACACAGAACAGAAATCAAAAAGTCACAGCCTCTGAAAATAACACCACAGCTCACAAGGCCAAAGCAGAAACAAAACTCTAAAAAGAAACAACAAATTTTACTTGAGAGGAGCCCCCTGAGCAGGGCTGCAGTTTTCTTTAGAAACCATGTTTGAAATGATTGAATTGCCATCCTTCACTGCTGTCAGGGAGAACTCAAGCTGGGATGTGAACATTGATTTGTCAGAAGCTGGATGGGGACAGCTGCAGATGCTAAGTGCCTGTCACACTGACTCTGTGCATAGAGCTGAACCAGCGACCTGGAGGTGAGAACACTTTCTGCAGCTAAACCTCTGCCTTCATGAAAATGGATTCCTCAGCTTCTTGGGCAGTGACCAACCGTCAAACAGACAATATCTCAAAAAAGTACAGCACTGTGGACCCGAGCAAACCTTTTCAGGTTGCCAGAAGGCTCCCAAGTTAATGATACTGCAAACCTAAGGACAGCAATTACATAAGTAAAGTGAGCAGCACCTCTGTGTTTCACTTACATGCAGCACTGATAGAGAGGAGCTAAGATGCTTCTTTCATCCAGGGCAGGGTTTCCAAAGCTGAAAAGCAAAATGAAAACCAAGTGAACCAGCTGAACTCCTAAGGTTGTTCTCAACATAAAGAGCTTTGTAAAGAATTCAGAGAAATCAGTACTAGGCAATTTCATGCTCCAAGAGATCAAATCCTTTAAATTAAAATATAAACAGGCCATAACCAGTCACAGATATAACTTTCATCAGCATCAGCTAAGCAGGTAAACAGAAGCAGCACAGTATACCCAGGTCTTTATCAGACCAAGACACCTTAGAAAGGCATTTCAGAGGAGTTTAGAAATGATGCAGGGGTAAGGAATAACTGGTATTCTGGGCATGCAGAATGGGAGCTTTGCCTATCTGACACAGCTGGGCAGGGAAGGAATCAAACAGCAGCAACAGTTTACTAACAAGGTGATCAACAAACATTTCAAGCCAGAAGGCTTCCATAGTATTTCAAGCTTCATCTAAACATATGCTGGATTTATTTTTCATAGTTTCATCTTCCTCACAATACTGTTTCCAACTAAGAACTTTCCCCTCAATAAAGATAAGTTGCTGTAGGGGCCTGGCATTATGCTGCCCAAATAATTCTGTTATTTGTAGCTTTAAAACTAAATAAGCTCCAGGGAAGTGGTCATGGCACCAAGGAGTATCTGCTCTTACTCACATGCTTTAGTTTTAGGTAGCCCTGTAGGAAACAAGGAGTTGGGGTCAATGATCCTTATGGGTCCCTTCCAAATTGAGTTCTACCATGGTTCTATGAAAAACTGTCCCCTACCCATTATTTCAAAGGAGCTGAAAGTAATTTAAAATTTTAATATAAATAAATTACTTAAATTTTCAAGAAAACAATTTACTGTCAGCCTGCAAAGCCCCACCAAAAAAATTTTCATAATGCCATAGGAAAGTACCATAACAAAAGGAGTTGACCATCAAACCCCATATTCACTTCCAATGACTAATCCATTACCTTCCTTCCTCCTAGCACATTGTCAGTGAGGAACAGAAAGAGCATTTTTGCCAAATTCACCTAAAGCAGCAGTAATTAAGCAGTCCAAGGTGGAATGCATCCTGCTGTCATACTGGAGTATTACTGAACAGGCTGATGACAGGAAGGATGGATGAAAAAATGGAAGGAATCCACTATACAAAAGATAAGTGGGAAAAGAAAGGTAACTCCAAGCCTTCCAAGGATCTCCAAGGTCTCAAGTGCTGTGTACACTTGGTACAAGTGGTGTGCAAAGCCAGAGCAGAGCCTGCCATAGGAACTGCTGGTTCTTCACAGAAGGGATACTCACTTCCATTGCACATAGGAGTGCCCACCAGAAAAATATATCATCCAGAATTGCTGGACTAAATTATGAGAAAGGCAAGTAGATGACCTTTATGGTTTTAAGAAAAATTAATCAAATTGTTATGATTTAAATAAGGGTGTGTCTTCAATATGATTTTTAACCTAAACTATAGTGGACAACATACAAAAAAACTATAGCAAGGACAGAAGAACTCATATTCTAAACACATTTTTAAAACATTTTTGTTCAGGTAAGAATTAATGTCCACATTTAGAACATCATCATTTTTGTGTTTGGTATCATTTCTACCTCTATTCTAACCTTTTAACCTTTCAAAGCCAGAGTAGGTATATCCAGAAGGCAGGGAATGCCAAATTATTCAGAAACACATTTTAGAAAGATCTGTTTTTATTAAAGCACTCACTTATACTGACTGGCGATAAATAAAAAAGCCAAAGTTTTCAATCTTCCCTTAATTAAAAGCCTAAAAGGAAAGGGTATTTCTGGGGATAGGAGGAGAGACTTGAGCAAACGTTTGAAAGTTGCTTTTGGAAATACTGTGTTAATTGGGGAGTTTCGTAGCTTGAGTAGGACTTTGCCAAGACAGAAGAGTATCTAGAGCACAGGGTAGAATCTTAAAGAGTCCTGGAATGGTTTGGGTTGGAAGAGCTGGGTTAAAGCTCATCTTGTTCCACCACCCTGCCATAGGCAGGGACACCTCCCACTAGACCAGGTTGCTCCAAGCCCCATCCAACCTGTCCTTGGACACTTCCAGGGATGGGGCAGCCACAGCTTCTCTGAGCAACCTGTGTCAGGGCCTCCCCACCCTCAGAGGGAAGAATTGCTTCTACTATCTCATCTAAACCCACTTTCTTTCAGTTTGAATCCATTCCCCCTTGTCCTGTCAGCACCACAGCCTTTGAAGGGTTGAAGGACCCTAAGATTTGGTGAGTAATTTCTGATAAAAAGGAAAGACTATTTAAAAAGATATTAAAGAATAAATTAGAGAGAGAGAGAAAACAGAGAGAGACAGAGCAAATAAATGTGTGCCCTTGCACTCACCACTGCCAGGCCACCAGGACTGTGCCCAGGCTCACCTTTTGGCATTGTCCAGCAGGATGAGCATGCTGGCTCCCTCATCATCCTGGAAACTCTCGTAGTGGTGCCGGTCGGCGTTGCCAATCAGGTAGTCAAAGATGGCCGTGTCGATGATGTCGAGCAGGCGCGGGCCCGAGTCGTACGGGGACGTTTTCTTCACAGCGTCGCAGTAGCTCTCGTCATACTCCCACCTGCAGCCAGAGAGGAACCAAGCAGCCCTTCAGGGAACCACCCCTGCACAGCAACAGCAGCTACAGCTGCCCTCAGTCACCTTCGTGTGCACCAAGAAAGGGGAGCAGCCCAGGCCAAACAAAGAAGGAAGAGCGGGACAACAGTGTTTCATGAGAAGAGTAAACCCTGCATTAACATCCCAGCCTATGGAGCAAGCTGTAGTTTCAGTTCAAAGACACACAAAGATCATCTTCCTACAGAAAACAAAGTCAGTGTTTGCTTCCTCATCACTCCACAGTGGCCAGGCTATGTTATGGGAAAATTACTGCCATGCCTTGCCTCCAACTTCCCAAGGAACACTTCAGTACTGTGTCTGTTTCCATTGCCTTAAGCTGTTTCCAGCTATCCTCTTCCTTTTATATTTTTAATGCAAATATCCTCATCTGGTTAGTGAAGAGCCATTCTGCCCCCAGGAGAAGGGCTTCACAGTGTTCACTCTCCTTCACTCACAGTTGTCTCTTTCCTCCCAACTTCCTTTCAGAGTATCTCACCTTCTTCTCCACTGACATGATTTCAAGCTTCCCTCTTATTTCCTTCTCCTTCTACACATAATCTCATAACACGGATGTCAAGTCTCAGTTCTCCAAAGCTAGGATTTTAAATTTTCTCGTTTTCTTCTTTACAGCTTTCAAAGCTATTCAACACCACCACCAAAACAGCCAAATCTCTGGTGTATATCCTTTCCATCTGTCAACCTAAATAACAAGGACATCTTCCATGTAAGGACTGAAACAATCCTTCACAAAATAGCAGTTAAATTGGAAATGCCTTAAACCATCTGTGATTTGGAAACAGAGATGGAAGCAACACAAGCTGGAGAGACTTGCTGACATGCTCAAAACTGCAGATAGTCATAAAAGTAGGAAGATCAGAATTTAATTACTACAACTGCCACATATCCCACTTCATCTTTTAATGGTCTGGAACTAGAGATCCCAATATCCCGCTTTCTTCCAGGAACCCAAATCAGAGAGCTTAAAAATTTATCTTCTCAATGTTCCTAATAACAGGTGACACATGTTCCTCAAATGCTGTGCCTAAATCCCCCTAGAAGAGGGATCTTTGCACCAAGGTCCAACTCACACTCATTGTGCAGCACAATCCACACAGCAACAGTCTCAGAACCTCTTCTCCTTGTTCTGGATACATTTCTTATGCTGCATCCCACTCTCCCTCAAGTGTTTTTCTCTCATTTTACTTCAGAACAGTACTTAATCTCCTTGACACAATTTTTCAGATATGCTCTCTCTCAGTTTCCATGCAGTCTTTCAAGAGAGACTTTTATCCAACACTCATTTCTGATAATTTATATTTTATTAGCACAGGCCTTGGAAGGTCAGGGATTTTGTCTATTACACCGCCATTAAAAATTACATACACTAATGTGCCTGTGTGAATTATGTTCAAAAGGTCAACTCAAAACAGAAGCTAGAGCAGGAAAAAATTCTTACAGAGTTATTTTTTCACAATTACCAGGCACAAAAAAAGGAGAGCATTGACACCAAGAACCAGTTCTGATCTTTCAAAGTCAAATGTGCAGCATGACATGGTGAAAAACATCAGAACCTTGTAACCTCATCTGAAGGAGGCAAGTGTGAGTTTAAATATACCAAATATCAAATCAGCACAGGAATCAAGGTAAACCCCTGTGTAAGCAGGCAGGGTGTGATGAGAAGGAGCGTCTCAATAGGAGGAATACCTTGTTCATCACTGCAATGTACCATGTACTGAACACAGCTGATTTTGACCTGCTGGGAAAGAAAAAACATCTGCTGCTCAAAATTCAGTCTGTGCATTTTATACCCTAAAACAATTCAACAGAGCCTTTGGATGAGATTCTTTCTGAGAACAATCACATCATCGGAAATCAATGAATACTTTAGATAAAGGACTGAAAATCTCTTCTAATCTCTTTCAAGTTCAAGACAGATTTGGAAAAATTTACTAAGCTCAAACCCATTTGTTCTGGTCATGGCAAAAACATCCCCACCTCAGGAACTCAGATGTGTTACATCTATTGTAGAATGCTGCTTAAAGAAGAACAAATGTGGGATTTAGCATTCTTTACATGCTGAGCATGGTCACCAAATACCGATGGCATTCAAAGTAAAGGACTTTCCAGGGTGTGTTGATGTGGCACAGCCTGATTTTTTGGTAACAGAGGAAGGCCACAGGTGTGGCTTCTGTGAGAAACTGCTGGAAGCTTCCACCATGTATGACAGAGCCAATCTCTGATGGCCAGCAGTGGAAGCATGACAAGTGACTCCCCAACACAGAACATAGATGGGATTTACCTCTGGGCACTGTGGGATCTTGCAACAATCTTTGAATTGGTGGAAGTACCATTGACAGTGGTACCTACAAGCAGCAGTTTTTCTTCTAGTCAGAGAAGAGGAGGAAGTGAGGACATGTGAGGGAAAACAACATGGAGACACCAAGGTCAGTGGAAAAGAAAGAAGGGGAGGAGGTGCTCCAGGCGTCACAGCCAAGATTCCTCTGCAGGCTGTGGGGAGGACTATGATAAAACAAACTGTCCCCTTGGAATGCCTGAAGTCCATGGGGAATGCAGAGATCCACACACAGCCCATGGGAAAAGTGTTCATGGCAGAGTGGGTGGATGCCGGAGAAAGCTGTGGTCTAGTGAGAGACCTGAATAGAGAAAGAGGGCCCCTGCTTCCAGAGAAAGAGAGAGCTTGCTTACTCTCTCCTTGCTCCCAAACTGGAGCAGCATATCTTTAAAAGACTGCACCCCATGGGCAAGTGACCCACGCCACAACAGTTTTAGGACAACTGTTTGCCCGTAGGGGAGACTCATGGCATAGCAGAGAACACTCCTCTCCCTGAGTGAACAGGAAAAGATCTCCAATGATGAACTGACCAAAACTCCCACATCCTGTCATCCTGTGCTGTTGGTGGGAAGGAAGGAGGGGCTGGGGAGAAAAAAATGTGTTTTAAAGGCTTATTTTACTTCTCATTATCCTTCTCTGACTCTGTTAATAATAATTTTACTATATACCTTTAAATTTGGACCTGTTTTGCCCTTAGAGTGTTTTTTTTTTCCTCCTACTTACTATCTCAACTCATGAGCCCTTTGTTAATTTTCTTCCCTCTTCTCTGCCCAGCTGTAACAGAAGAGGGTAAGTGAACAACTTTCTTGAGTGCCTGGTGTTTGGCCAGTGTCAAACCATGACACAGGGCCTAGCTTAAGTTAAACCAGTTCCACAACTCTGAAAACAAACCACAAGGATCATGAAATTAGGTATGGCACAGTGCTGCCACATTTCAGGGGCCACATCATTAACAGAAGGTCCACTGGCACAAGAGAAGAATCTTAGTTTGCCTGCAGACAAGATTTTCAGAGCTTAGATTGACTGCATTATGGAGTTCTGTTCCAGCCAAAATACAGGAAAAGGACAGTGCTTAGTATTGTAGAAAAGAACGAAGATTTTTTTTTTTTCTTCCTCATTTTAAATTTTATTCTGGACTTCTAGGCTTCTACTGTTGTGCTAAGAAAGCTGTTGACACAACTGTAGGTTTTGAAAGCATTTAGAGCTGTTTAATTAACCACTGTATTTGCAAGGGTCATTTTAGTGCAAATTATCATCTATAAAGAATAACACTGCATGTTCTCATACCTGGCTAGTTTGCCCTCCCGGTAAGTCCTGCCCCAGGGGTGCCGGTGTTTCTGGAGTGGCCAAACGTCTGGCAGCCACAGGGTCACTGAGCCCTCCATGATGTCTCCATCTGCGCAGGCTGGCTCTGTTTCCCGACAATAGTAGCACTTCCCATAGAAACAAGTGTTATTGCCTTAATAATAAAAATTAAGAGGTATCAAATTAAGAAGTATTAATCCAAGGAATCCAATTGAAATTCAGGAGCATGTTGTTGCAGCAGAGGCTTCCCCATGACAGGATTTCACTGCACTTGTCTTTGTGGTTCCTCCTGTCTCTGAAAGGGAGAGGCTCAAAAGAGATTACACAGAAATCCATTCATTCAGAGCAATTAAAGAGTAATATGAAAAGGAAAGAGCAATTATATTTTCTAATAACTTTATCACTCTGAGAATTAATACAACATTACACTCTCAACAAGTTTTTGTGATACTTTCCTAGTCCCAGGGACCCTGAATTTTTAATGTTAACACTGCTTGTTCACATTTCATACTTCATGTGTCAGATTTCCCACTTACTTGAAAAAGCTGACCAAAAAGAGGTAAGTGAAAAGAGACACATCAGAACTCGAAGGGATTTGGTGCCCTGGGACTTGCCACACTTCTCAGCTACTTGAGCCGACTCGGCAGAGGAGACATAAACAAGTATCATTCTCACAGGATCTGGGAATGCAGATCTGTCAAAGCTTCATCAGTGTCTTCTGACAGGAGAGGAGCAACAAAATGCTGCAGCCTTTAGTCCACTAACACTGATGCATCCTGTAGCATCAAGTAATCTGGAGCAGCCTGCATTAGTAGTTTTAGTTTAACATTTTCTATTTACCCCTTCTTAACCCACCTTTGTTTGATCCTCGGCAAGTTAAATCCAGTTCCATGCTCACAGATGTTCTTCCAAAATATTCTTTAACTATGACTCACTTAGTTGTGATTACTCTCTGTCCTTTCTTCCTTTGGTTCTACATCCAATATCCTCCCCAGAGCAGGCTCAGCTCTCCAAATGCCATATTCTTCCCTTTCCATCCTCACAAATCCCCGCCTCTCAGCCAGCACTCCTTTGGAGCTCTCCATCCAGACCCTGTGCTCCCAGTATCCTGTCAGACAACCTGAGGATGTCACAGATCATTACCAACACAGAGCTTGCAGACCAGATCTCTTATTTGTATGGAAAGCCTGCAAGTCTCTCTTCCCATCCAGAGGCTGCAGCAGGTCTAGCAAGAGACAGAATTCTTTGAGATTCTAGCTGTAACTCCTGCAGCTGTAACTCCTGCAGCTGTAAACCTGCACTGAGTATGAATGAATTCTCTCTTCTTCAAAACCTCAGGATCTTGGTCAAATTTGGCCTGACAAAAGAGCAAAACCTCTTCCACAGATCCACCCATTTCTTTAGTTCCTGCTTTGCAGAACAGCAGTTCCAAGGAATCTAAGGAAGAGCAATGAAAATTTCTGGAGCTTTATTTCTCAAGACAACACTGCTGCTAGCAAACAGCTTGGTTATCTTGGCTGAAATTGGAAAATGTAAAGCCTGCCTGAAGCAGGCACCCCATGTGAATGCCAGGAGAGGCTGGAGAAGCTGAGCTGAAACTTTCATCTGGAAGTTGCACCTTGTAAGGGGCAGTGTCAGGCAGCAGGTGAGACTGCTAGCAGTGCTGCTGACAGGAACGTTACCAGCGGTAAGGAACAATCATCTCTGCAGCCTTCTGATTAGGAAATGAAATAAACAAACAAAAGAGTAATAATTGGATGGTTTAGGAAAGCCTGAGGGAGTTAAGGCTGCAGCATAAGTAATTTCTTGGTGCTTAATGACCACCTGGTAGGAGTTCACATTAATAGCTTCTATTATGTGTCCTTCACAGCATTATTACTGTAAACAACACAGGGAAGTTCTGCCATTGGTTGTAAATGCTCTGCAGGCTCTGATGCAGCACAAACAACATCTAACACCAACCAGTGTGTCAGCTCTATAAATTATCCCAAATCACCACTCCCTTCACATTAAATACAACTTTATTCTTTTCTTTTCAGGTCTAATCACAGACTTTTCTAATCATCTCTGACAGCAGAGAGAAAATTCTTACTCAAAAAATAAAAATCCCATCTGTAACAGCAGCATGTGGGAACACTACTTGAAGAAAACCAAGTCCTCCTCCCCCTCCAAATGGGGTTATCCAAGATCTCTCCTGGCACAGAAAGAGCTTCCTGCATCATGGTTAACTGCTCTATAGCTGTGTCAGGCTCCCACGGCTCTTTTTTCCCATTAAGCATTTTTAAGCATTTTAAGCATGGGCAGCACGGTCCATGGAATGCACTTACCCACAGTCATGAAGGTGCCCAGGAGCTGCTCCGTGGCCACTGGTTTGATCTCTGTGCGCAGATTCACAAACCTGCCAACCACCAGCGGGGCTCGGCGGAAACCCAGGATTCTGATTTGGGGTGAAAAAATACGACCTGAGAATTTGCAACAGAGGCAGCAGTTCAAAATCAAAACAAAAAAACCCTCACAGTCTCTGTCCAAAGAGTAAAGCTGAAGCCCTGCAGCAACCTCCTCTTTTCTCCAAGGCAAAGTAAGGAAACTCATCTTTCTTATGTGTCTGGATGTTAAACTTAATTTATAGGCCATCAGTGACACTCCTTTATTAAAGCATTTGCAGCAGAGCAACAGAGGATGCACCACGCTCCAACTCTCAGAATTCAGACCTCACACCAGAAATATCCATCATGTGTCTGAAGCAGGCTTGAAACAGTAAAACCATATGGCCCGTGGGCTGTCACCTGGAAAGATCATTTCTAATTTGTGGGAACCACTATCTATTAAAATGTTATGCTTAAGCCCAATGCAATTACACTTTAAAGCAACCAATCCAAGAGTTGTTTTGTTTGGCACAAGGAAGGAGAAGGGAAGAGAGAATGGTAGTACAAAAGTGAATGCCTGAGAAGTGCCTGGAAAAACAGAGGTGGGAAGAACAACCATAAAACTTGCAGTTTCAAGATCCAGGTTCCACTCCCATGCCTGCCACAGCCTTTGCTCTGTGACCACAAATGACTCCGGTGTTTGTAATGGAATTTTAAAAGTGCTTAAAGAAGTACAAAGATCAAAGGAGTGTCAACCCCAACTCTCTTAATGCACTTTTGACACCCTTTGGATAGTCTTTGTATCTCAGAAAAAGATCCTGAAAAGGCTCTTCTGGAAAAGGGACAATTGACATTCCACAGATGTATTGGGACAGTCACTCCAAAAAGTGAAAAGGATTTGTTTTAGATATTCAATGAGTAAATCCCCTTCCATCAGTATAAAATAACTCCAAGAAAGGGGAACACAGAACGTCTGTCTGAACAAGTCATGTGCATTAGGACAAAACTCAGAGCCAATACTAAGCTATGCACAGCCTGAGCAAAAGCAGGTGTTCCAACAAAACAAACCCACAGCTTCGATGTGGAAAACCTGCCCCTGTATTTTCAGACCCACAGCTGAGATGACATCATCCTGGAAGGCACAGCCTCCCCATCAGTGGTAAACACACAAAATGATCCAGGATCCTCCTTGAAACAATGGCATCCTTGGACAACATATTCCTGAAGAATAAAGAGCTGCAGAGCCACAGAGAAAGGCCAGAGAAAAAAAGCACAAAATCATGACCAAATGGACAGCAAAGAAGAGTTATGTGAGATTTGGACACTTGAAAGAGGCTTTGATTGAATGTTCAATCACTATTTTTTCAGGGAATCTGAAGTCTGTATGCTTCTTGAAAGCACAAATGGACTGACATCTGGCTACATTATCTTTTTTTTGTCTTAATATACCCTGATTTTGGCCCACCAGCACAAGCTGGCTGTAGCAGCAATGGGTGTTACTCAACTAGTTATCATCCTAGATCTTCTAATTCTTCCTAGAATTACTGATTTCTACTGCCTGAGTTCCACAGGTGAATCAGGACTAACAAACATCCCTGTCACCACCTATAAGTTTAATCACAGTGATAAGGCTTTTATCTATGTACTGAGAAACCTCTGTTTCAGTTCAACCATTCTATCCTTTGTTACATTTGTCCCTCCTTATTCCTTTTCTCAAGATTTTATGTGTCTTCACCTCCAAATCTTCCTATGAGGAAACAGAGACTGTGCTCATTTAAGTTATGTGAAATTGCAGCCCTAACAGCATTTCAAAACTATTGACATTCAGTGTTTGGTGTTTTCTGTCCCATTATTTGAACATCCTATAATTTTCATTTTTTCCTGTAATTGCACCTCCAGCACAGGTCTACAAAACCACGTGGGTACCCCAAGCACAATTAGTATATGACTAGCTGGTTTTCCTCTAGGATGCACTGATTCATATTTAGTGTAGACTAAATTGTTAGTCTAGACGTTAGTCTTGACTTTTTAGTGAACTGGATATGAACTTAGCATATACATTTAATATTTCAGACTCTTCCATGGCATTTGGCTAAGGTCTTTCTCCCTGCAATATCAGAGTGGTTTCAGGGCTGGTTCTTGTTTCCAAACTTTTCACAAGTATCTAAAATGTTACACTCTTGAACAGATCTTAGAAACAAAGTTTCACAGAATAAATTCAGTGTTCTTTTGGCTTCAATGTGGTATATTGGCAGGTTAGAGGTAGCTCCCATCTGAGGTGCATTCTTCAAAGAACCCCTTTTTTCTGGTATTTTCCAAAGACAATAAAACCAGATAAAGCAGTAATTCCATACCTATCCAAGTGAAAGGCTGCCACTTCTGCATTGTGTCTGTCATAGCCAGCGTAGGGTTCTCCTTCCACTATATAATCCCTGGCATATCTGGAATTGAAATAAATCAAATAAAGTGAGTCTATGTAGAATCCCTGTCAATTTTGTTGTTCAGAGTAACAATTTAATAATAATTTAATAATAGTTTAAGAGTCTCTGGGTCACTCTGCAAGTGACTGCCAATGGGAGAATGGAAAAACATCAACAAGATTGAAGTGTCCAGACTGTTGAAGTAGTAAAAAAGGAGGAAAGGTCAGTGATGTACAGTGGTCTCCAGAGCTCGGGAAGCAGTTCACATTCCAACTAATAAATTTTAATCCAAGCATATGCCAAGTCACATCTTAGAACAAAGAGCACAGACCCTGCTATGGAACAGGGGGATATTTATACTGGAAAGCAGCAATTCCACAGATGATTTTGGGGTTAGAAAGAATTGTACATTAACAGCTCTCAAATACAATCTTATATTGTGGAAGAGATGGCAAATGCAATCTTTAGTAGATAGAAATTCAGCAAGTGTAAACCTGAGGACAACACTGGGTATAAACAGAGCCTTTATCCCGGCAGAGAAAAGACATAATGAACAGCAAAAAATAGAAATTACGCACTAATTGCAACAACAATGGCGTATTTTGGTGAAGTGCAAGGCTTTTTGCTCCCTTTTTTATCTTTTAGTACTTGGTACTTAATCAAGGCAAACACCAATTTCTCAGCTGCCTGACATTTGGATCAGTGTAGATACTGCTTTAGCACCACACTGCAGCTGAGTGTGAAATACCACAATCAATACCGAGCAAACGGGTGAAATGCAACAGGTTTTCAAATAAAATAAGGCCAAATTAGGTTACCTATTATTTCATTTCCATCTATGTAGCAAATTGTGCAAACTGGATTACTTCCAGCAGAATTTGTGTTCAAGCAGTAGCAACAACAATGTAAGAGAAGGCACCGAGCTGGACCCCAATTTTTTAGCCTTGCTCAGGGAGGATGTGGGGTGACAAGACATTCCACTTCCCTAACCTGGGCAAATGCTTCAGCTTCTCTGCAAGGCAGCGCAAAAGAGAATTCACCAGTGCAGGATTCCTGCCAAATGGGAGCTTTCACCAATGCAGGATCTTCTGTCACATATACCACCAGATGTGATGATGGCAAGTATTATATGTTAGTAAATTAGGCTGAATTTCAAGTAAATCTGAAGCGAGACAGCTAATCCTCTGAATATATCCTCAAAGGCAGGTCTTTGGTACGTACTTACAGGTGGCTTTTGGAAACATGGTCATATTTTGAAAGCTGCAGAGCTGAAATTTATTAGTAAATCCTGACCAAACTCTTTGTTTCCATGCACAGTAGGCATCTAGTCCTTTCCAGAGCAAAAGTCATGAGGAATTCTGGTAAGTTTGGCCAGAACTGTTTTAAGCAGTAACTTTGACAGAGCTTTCACGTCTAAAGCTGGTTAAATAGACTCTCTTGCAGTGCCAGAACAGGACTCTGCCCACAAGCCTGGCTATTCAGCAGTCACAAACAAAACATGGGACTAGCAGGATGGCCAAGGCCACCCTCTCTAGTGCTCCTATAAACACTCCCAGCTGCACATGTCCTTGCTGGAGCACAGAGGCTGTGTTTGCCTGCACAGACAGGGCATTACAGAACGCAGTTTAACTCTCAGCGAAACGCTTGACTGCAGTCCATGACACAGAGAGCTCTACAGGAATGCTGTGAACCCACAGTGCCTCCATTGGAGATGCCGCTGGTACCACCAGGACTTTGTGTGCAAAGCTCATGCTGCCTGGGCCTGCAGGGGAGCTCCAGCCAGAGCAGGAATTGGCTGTACAGAGATTTCTTTTCTCATTCTCTGATCATAAAATCAGAGACTGCTTTGGGCTAGAAGAACATTTCATTCCAATTCTGCTGCCATGGGCAGGAACACCTTCCACTAGACCAGGCTGTTCCAAGCCCTGTCCAACCTGGCCTTTGAACATTTCCAGGGATGAGACAGCCACAGCTTCTCTGGACAACCTGTGCCAGGGCGTCCCCACCCTCACAGGGAAGAATTTCTTCCCACTATCCTATCAATCCCCGCCCTCTGTCAGTGTGAAACCATTCCCCTTGGACTTGTCACTGCAGGCCCTTGTCCCAAGTCATCTCTCTTGAGCCCCTTTAGGCACAGGAAGGGGCTCTAAAGTCTCCCTGAAGCCTTCTCTTTTCCAGCCCTAGCTGTCTCAATCTGTCTCCAAGCAGAGGTGCTCCAACCCTCAGAGCATCTTTGCGGCCTCTCCACTCACTCATTAACAGGACAGGAAACCTTAATGCCTGTTTAACCCAAAATCTTTTTCTGTGATGACACTTCTCATTTGCAGTGAAATCTCCTACAACACACCTGGCCTTACTTTTTAACATCTTTCTTCTCCTTTTCCCCAAAGACAAACAGTTCAAAAAGCTTTACAGCCAAGACTCTTCAGAAACATTCAATCATGTCAGTTTTTTCTGAGGATCACTGCAAACTGAGGCGATACCAAGGAAGGAACACTACCCTCCATTCTCCAGTACTCACTGCTGGCAGACTGGAGGCTCAGGGGCTCTCACTCTGACCTACCCAAACCATTTTACAGCCTACATTCAACTATACCAAACACAGAGATGTACTTTTGAGGCCACTGCCAAGTTTCCTTCCTTCCCTGCTCCTGAACTGCACCCCCTCCTGACAGTCTGACACAACAAGGAGGCAAAGCTTGTCTCCAAACTGCCAGAAGCTGCACTTCCACACAGGAAGATATGGCCCAGAAACACCAGGTGTAACCAACATCCCCTCAGGACTGAACACAGTGATTATTCTTTTAATCTAAAGACAGGCTGTATTGAGCATCAAGGCTGTACAGCCTGAGAGACAGCTAATGTTACTAGAGCACCAGCAAGGTTCTGTTCTGTCTCAAAAATAACAGGACGGTCTTTCCACTTACAGAAAAATTTGTAACTTAAACATTAATGAGACATCATGGAGAAAAAATGAATAACATTAATGAGACATCATGGAGAAAAAAATGAATATTTTATGAAAATATATAAATGAAGCAGTTATTAATACAGCCACTGAAAGCAGTATTTACCTCTTGGGCTTGAAGACAACCTTCTGTCCTCCTTCAAGTATCAGCAAAGCTTTCAGCTGTGTCCCTTTGTACCCCACATCAGCTTTGATGATCTTCTTGGTGGTCATGGCGTGCATGATAGCGCCCAGCTCGGGGGTGTCCTCGGGGTACACCTCGCGGGGCACCACCCACTGCGCCGCGATCTCCCAGGGCGACTGCAGCGTGTGCTCCAGGCGCGGGTCCAGCGCCACGCGCAGCCCCGCCAGCATCCGCTGGAACGCGCGCTGGTCCTCCCGGTTGGCAGCTGAGGTGTCCAGGTTGTCGATGAGGAAAACCTTGGTGAAAATGAAGATGACGAGGAGGATGGCCAACAGCACAACTCGCTGCTTCAGCTTCATGGTGCCTTTCAGCCCTTCTCCCCTGACCCTTTCTTCCAAGCGTTACGGGAAGTCTGTTGGAGATCAGGGTGAGGAAGGGGATGTTAGCTGATGAATTTCATGCCTAACTTGCACTGTAAAAGATGTCTCACCACTGAAGCATCTCCTGGTACCCCTAAAAATAAACAAAACACAAACTTACAATCCTGCAGATCCCACCAAACTCAAAATCAATTTTATGGTTGGAACATAAGCCTGCATTCGTGGAAACCTGTATCCTAAAGGCTGAACATTTAAAACACACTGGGTTTGCTGCCTTCCTGCAGCCTTTCTGTGATTTGCATGGAAGGGGAAATTGCCAGATAGCATCTCTGCACAGCTGAAATCATAGCAGCTGCAACCACAATGGGCAAGACTTTTGCAGGGAACTATAGTTTAATATGATTGCTCCAATTTCACATGCACTTTTCCACTAGTGCGAGATCCCATGATTGCTGGTGTCCTAAAGACCTATCCCTCAGAAAAGCTCCCAGGTCGATTTTAAGACAGCTTACAACAGTGAGAACAGCTGCACAAGGTACAAGAAGGTACTTGAAGGTAC
The DNA here is from genome assembly GCF_024509145.1 of Vidua macroura. Taxonomy (NCBI): domain Eukaryota; kingdom Metazoa; phylum Chordata; class Aves; order Passeriformes; family Viduidae; genus Vidua; species Vidua macroura. Next base: position 4,979,636 of record NC_071579.1, read on the forward strand.
AAGACATAAGGACAGAATAGACTTAATTGTTTATTGCCTTTAATTTGCTGCCACTCTAACTGACTCCGTTTTTTTTCCAGTCTTAAAAAAAAATGAGCTGGGGTGGGGGATGGCATCTTTACTTCCTTGTAGTTAGTTAAGTTCCTTCTGCATTCAACTGCAAAACCCATAACCACAGAAAACAACTGTTTTCTGCAATCTCAACCAAATTAACTAGAAAAAATATCACAGACCACTAACCCTTGCCTGTTCTCAGCATCCTCACCTACAACAGTTAAAACCACATCTGTTTCTATATTGGGCTGCAAAATACATCTGGCCCCTCAAGAAGCCTTGGGCAGGGCAATATTTGCATGTAAGGACCAGAGAACGCACCATCAACTGTATTCAGTTATAAAGACAGAATTACCTTCCTAGTATTAGCTGAATGCAGTCAAAAGCCAAACAGAAAGGGGACATGAGGCACACCTCTGAGGGGCACTGGGAGCCAGCAGGAATTTCTCTTCACCAGCCACACTGATCATGCAAACCCCAAACAGCACCCTGAGCTGGGGGAGGACTGACACAGAAAAGCCTTCTCATGCGATTTAACAATAACTGTACAAATCAGCCATAATTAATCATGGCACTGGAAAAAATGAGCTGCCACAGGCTGATTTACCAACAGCAACCACAGGACAGCCAGGCCATGCCTGGCAAGGCACACACAGGTCACAGCCATCAATGCAGAATCAGGCTGGCACAGTCTAAGAGTGTTGGTATAAAAGGACATGCAAACCCACAGAGGACTCCACAGCACCCAGAACAAATTTCCATGAGGTCTAGAGCAGACCCACCCAGCCACACGGCTCTCCCACATCCCTGTTAGCACTCACAGCAGGACAGAGACCCCAGCAAGGGCAGAGAGTAGAAGCCTCTGGGATGCTTCAAACTAGAACCACGGTCTCCTGTTAACTGTGTAATACTGATTTTAATCTGTTGGAAAATAAGTGCTTGTGCTCATACTGAAAGAGAACAAATCACATATTTATATGGAAATTAGAGCATATTATTCTTCTTCATCTAGTTTTGTTTTGGCAGCCTGTTCTTCTCCAGACAGGACTGCCACCTTGCACATTACCCACATTACATTCTATGTATTCACATTCTATGTGAAGCACAGACAACGAAGTTGCACCTGACCCAAAAGCTCTCATTCCTGCAGATACAGACTCACCCAGGAAGAGATCCTTAAATAATAATCACATTATTCTTAAACTTAAGCAGACAAGCAAAGCGGATTGGCTGCACCTGCACCCTCTCATTTTAACTGCATAATTCACCTCTTTAAAACTACTAATTCTGAATCATTTTGAGCACTGCTTCCATTCATTTTTAAAATCCATTAGAGTTTGTAAGGAGCTAGGCAGAAGAACAGAGGTCATTTCAGAACAGTTACTCCTCACTATGGGATATGTGTATGTACACACACATTTAAAGAAAGCCTCACAGCTCAGTGCTGGCTGACTAAAGCACTAAAGCTCAGGGCAGGATGTTCCACACCTCTGGAGCTCAAGATGAGCACTCACTTTTCTAGACTGATTTCCAGGAATGCTGAGTTTCTCTAGGGATATTCTTCCTGAGGCTCAGGGAGAATACAACTACAGTCACTTAAATTAAAGGTAATTTACTTAGTTTATCTTTTGTGAGGGTTTTGAAACTACTTTTGGCTGAAACCCTCCAACAAGGTAAACAGAATGTACAAAAATAAATAAAATTCAATATTTAACTATTTGCTGGTGAGTTGGCTCTCACTTTTTAGCAACATCTGAGGACATGAGTCATCTGCTGCTTTCCTTCAACAAACACCAAAGCACCCCCGAGGTTGCCATGCAATCAATTTCCCAGTGCTCCATGCACAGCCTGCACTTTGCTCCTTGGTGCCAACATTACACTCTCTGCTCTGCAAGCCAAGGGAACTGAATCCTTTTATGAACAAGTTTAGCACGGACAGCAAGAACTTGAGTTTACTGTTTTAAATTGAAGATGGCAAGGGTGACAGTGTTGAGGCAATGTAAGAAAATATTTATCCCATTTTGGAAGAAAGTAATTTGAAAAAGACAAGCCTTTGGCAAAGTCTTGGAATGGAAAGGAAGATTATGAGAACTCCACAAGTGTCAAGCTGGAATGAGGAATGGCCCTGGAATGAGGTCAGAGATGAGAAAAGTGAAATAACAATACACCATCAAAATTTTAAAAAGGAAAAAATAAGGTGAGTGTGAGCAGAACTCTGTGGAATGAACGGCAAAAGGGTCTTGGACAATGACAAAAGTAAACCCAGCCAAAAAGAGAAAACGGCCAGAAATAAACAGCCCTAGCAGCTTTTTAATGCTGTAGTCAACTGCAAGGTTTGCATAAGAAATGCTTCTTGTTTTTCACTACCTCTTTGGGAAATTTCCTGATCAATTCTTTCTCTTATTACAACCAGGTCTGTATTCTCAGCAAGTATGAGTCTTCCAACTCACTATACAAATAACAGCATCTCCTCAGTATCATGGTGGGGTCACTGTGCACACAAACACACAAATTAAAGCATGTCTTCTGGCATTAAATACCTACATCAGACCACTTCACTCCCAGTTCAAAAAACAGCATGCAATTTGCCTGTTACAAAAATTACAGCTACTATAAGCAGCCTACAAAATTACCAGAAAAATCCCACATGACATTTTTTATTGGAGTCACAAAATCAATGGCATGCCTCATATTACAATCTTATTTTTATATCATAAAGCTTTTTAGCTGCTATGTCAAAAATACTTGTGTGTACAACTTGCCAGGATTTCATTATGCTCCAAGTCACAAATCAGGTCTGGGGGCAGGCAAAGGTTTAATTTGGCAGCACAAGTACACAAGAAATCATAGCTCAAGCAGACACTGATCTGAAATGGATATGGTGGAAGTAGAGTCTAATTCCTGTTTAATGCATGGGGTTTTTCTTATATACACTATACCTTTTGGGATCACCTATTAAAAGGCCTTTAGAAGTTCTCCAGTAAATCCTGGAAAACGCCTTGAAAAAACATCGTATACAGTAGTGACATTTTCCTCTTCCCAAAACATCCTTCAGTCTCACCAGATCAATCTTCCTATCCTCCCCTCTCTGGCCAGCTCCTTGGTGGCTCATGCTTCCCTTCTCTGTGTGAGCCTTGTTATTCCAGTATCCACAGGCAGGCTCCCACAGACCTCTCCTTGGATTTCTCAGACTCATTCTGTCACTTCCACTCTCTGTGTGCTGCCTGCCTTGTGTACAAGTTTAGTCATCTAGCGCTCAAGGCTTCCCACGTATTTACTTGTCTGCTGTTTCTCCATCTCCTTTCCTCTTAAAACCCTCGTTATCTACAGGCAAAATCTGTCACAGTCTACACTCAAACTTTCCACAAATACAACTGCACCCCTGGTTGAGAGCTACAATACTGATAAATATGAAAGACCACAAGCATTTTAACCACTGCAATATCTCTGCCTGCATCTGCAACAATCAGGAACCGCCTGAAATATTCTCACAGAGCTTTGGAAAGAAACAGAATCATTTTGTCCATCTGTCTGCCCACCTTGGCCTGTTATAACTTTAGAATCTGTCACCGGCATTTCTGCCAAATTTGTCAGAGGACTACTTGCATGAGCTTTATAAAAACCACAGGCCAGATAGAGGACAGAAGCCTTGAGAAGCCAAGGACAAGTGGGTAAATATCCTGAGTCTTTCCCAGCTGCTGGAACAGCAAACAGGAACACCTGACTCAGCTGGCTGCACAAATAAGGACAGGGGGGATTGGGATACAAGCAGCTCCTGGGTGCAGCCCTGAGGAAGGAGAAGCCACCATGCACTGAGGCCCATGGGAGCCAGGCAGGAGTTGCTGGGGTAGGATGTGGCAAACAACTCCTCAGGAAACCAGGCTGCATTAATCCTCCTTGCAGAATGACTTTCCACCAAGTGCCATTTCCTATGGAAACAAAGTTTATATAATCACACTTTTCACTTAGATCCACCAGCTAATTCCAAACACATCTGAGAGGACAGTAGATGTTTTGAAGACAGGGTTTATGTGTTTACTGGAAGGTGGGAGCTGGGGGTGCTGCAGCAAGGGCTGCAGTGTTGGCTGAACAGTTGTCTGCTTGCCTTGGCCATGTGGGCAACCCAGGAGCACACAGCTGGTAGGGGCAGGGAGCTGGAAATGCTACATGGGCAGGGAGGGATTGGGAGCACTGAAATGGGGAATGGTACAGGACAGGGGCTGGAGCCAAGGGCACTGATACAGAGGGTGCTGGGACCTGGTCAGAAGACAACCAGAACAACTCTCCCTTGTTCCCATCCCAGTTACTGACATTCCACCTGACCACTACAGGTCAATAAAGCCAGCTGGAAATGCTTTAGGGAGCCTTGTTCCACTTGGAAATGAAGCCAAGGCAGTGAGAAAATTCTGCAGTTTCCCTTCTCCACTTGACGTATTTATTCATCTCCTACATAAGACTGACATTAAAAATTTAATAAGGGTCCATGTACGCATCTGGATTTTAGCAGTGCTGTAGGATGGTGCTAATCAGCCTCCCCCACTCCTGAGGAGGAGAAGCAGTGGGATTCTGGTGTCAGAACCAAGCTGACAACTTTGTATCACAAAGCAAAATAAACTTTGTACCTCAAATGGAGGCAAATCTTGTAGTGACTATGTAGGTCAGACTTAAGGACACAACGGGTGCATGGAGTCATTTTCAAATTAAAACAAGACACAAGAATGCCTGTTCTGTAATAAATACTAGATGGGCTCACAGTGAATCCACTGCAAACCTAGGATCTACATTTTGCAGTTTACTCCGTTTGCTCAGCCCCTAAAGCACTATGGATGTTGTAGGGCCTCATAAGATACAACAAAACAGCTGCAGTGCTTATGCACATCTGTATCCAGAAAGGATCCAAAGAGAGATATCCTTTAAAAGGGGTTAATCCCATGCCTTTGATAACCACAGTCAGCACTTCTATGGACACACAGTGTATTTTTCCACCAGTGGACAATGACCTTTGCCAAGCTGCGACTGGCACTCGGTGAGAGCCCACGGTGCAGACAGCTGTTCCCAAGGGTTAACAGATGGCCAAAGAGGCTTCACAGCTGTACGGGGCTCCGTCCCCAGCTCAAAGCGAGCATCCAGAACAGGAACGAACCGCAGGAGTGTAGATAAAAATTCCCATCTGCCAGAGCTGCGTCCGTGCAGCCCCTGCCGACCACGGGCGAAGCCGGGGGGTGTCCGGGGCCGGAGCCGCGGCTCAGGCCGGACCTGTCAGGAAGGACGTGGAGGTGCTGGAGCGAGTCCAGAGAAGGGAACAGAGCTGGGGAAGGGTCTGGAGCACAAATCTGGTGCTGAGGGAGCTGGGGGAGCTCAGCCTGGAGAAAAGGAGGCTCGAGGGGACCTCTTCGCTCTCCACAACTCCCTGACAGGAGGTTGTGGCCAGGTAAGGGTGGGCTCTTCTCTCAGCTAAAAAGCCATAGGACAAGAGTACGGAGCCTCAACCTGCGCCAGTGGAGGTTCGGGTTGGACACAGGGAGGAATTTTTTCACGGTAAGGGTGATTAGACATTGGAACGGGCTGCCCAGGGAGGCGGCGGAGTCACCGTCCCCGGAGGCGGGTAAGGAAAACCTGGACGTGGCACTTGGTGCCATGGTCTGGTTGACACTGTGCTTTGGGTCAGCACCTAGACTCGCCGATCTCGGAGGTCTTTTCCAGCCTCACTGACTCCCCGATCCTGTGATTCTCCCGCCGCCGGTCCGGCCGCAGGGGCCGGTCCGGCCGCAGGGGCCCCTCCGGCGCTCCGCGGGGCGCAGCCGCCCCTCCGCCGCCAGGCCCGGGAGTCCCTGCTGTACCCGCCCCGGGCCACGGCAGCGCCGCGTCCCGTCCCGTCCCGTCCCACTCCCGTCCCTCAGGCGCCGCCGGCCCGGCCCCGCCACACTCACCGCGCCCGCCGCCCGCCCGCCATGGCCCGGCCACCGCCGGCCCCCGCCAGCCGCACAACATGGTGCCGCCCAGAGCCCCGCTCCCGCCCTCCAGCCAATGGGTGCCCGCCCCGCCCGCCGCGCGCCGCCCGCCCGCCAATCAGCCGCCAGCATTGCCCTGGCCGGGGAGACGCGGCCGGGCGCCTCCAATGGGAACGGCGGGGGGGCACCCGCCAATGGGGCGGCGGCAGCGGCGGTGGGGTTAACCCCGACCCGCCCGCCGCCGGTGCCGCTGCAAGGCTGCGGGGAAGACCCCTGGCTTTAGGGTGGAAGCAAGCGAAGACACATTTGTCACGTTTTTCAAATGCATATGGAAAATACTGTGGCTGCGCGCAGCAGCACTCCGCGGGAGCAGGATGCTTTGGCAACGGGTCCTGTAACAACGCGCGCCGCCGTCACAGGCACTTGGCTCCTCGGACTTCGGAATTACGGAATTATAATTTAGAATTACAGCCCTCTTAAACAGTATTATTATACTATATAGCCATATTATACCACACATTATGACTATATGCAATCCTGGGCAATACACCTCCTTTTATAATCTAGCACCAATAAACTGGATGCTATTCAGCCATAACATCAATAGAATTTTATCTCTCCCCGTTCAACTACAAACAACATATTAATTTAAAATTTTCCCCCCGTTCAACTACAAATAACATAATAATTTAAATTTCCCCTCTACGCTCACACACTCCCAGTATAAAATAACGCTCCAGTGTCAATTCAATCTGGCAGGCAGCGCTGGAAGTTTGGCAGGGAATGCGCAGCTGGTGCAATGCCAGCCTGTCTCAGCAGGAGCCTCCACCCAACAGCACCGAAATGTGCTCGCAGAAACACCACGGCAGAGCCGAGCGGGGCTCACGGATATTCCAGTCCTGCACACACCCACCACAGCTACAGCCCGTGCATCCCCTTCCTCCACAGCCCCTCACTGTCCAGAACGTTTTCTCCATTGTTTCTGCTCCACTTGCTGTTCCTCATCATTTTTTGGTCCGTTTTCACAGAATCATTTTGGAAAAGACCTCTCAGATCATTGTGTCCAACGTAGTTGACTGCAGTATCTTGGGCTACTTTAACACTGCAACAAATACTGCACTTGCAGACTGGCCTGAAGTGGAAAATAAATGTATTTCTTTCCAGGAATTTTCCCTTTCCCTCCTCCATTTTTAGGACTCGGAATGAAAACTTTTAATGGGTCTTTTAAAAACCCCTTAAAAAAAAAAAACAACAACAAAAAAAAACCAAAAACAAACAAACCATACCTAGTGCTTTATGACTTCCTGCTGCAAGGTTCCAAGTGCCTCAAGCAAACATCTTTGCAGACATCCACACTCAGGCTACTTGTCTTGTGCAATGCTATTGCTAGAGGGAAAGATACTTAAACACATGGATATATAGATATATAGTTTCATTGTTATGGACTGCTCCTCTGCCAGCTCCTCACCCAATTAAAGTTTTAAACCTAACTACAATCTCAGCTTTCATTATTAATTAGCATGTTAATATTTAAGTGCTGAGCAATCATCTACAGCTATAGAAATATTAAGAGCTAAGCAGTGGCCAAGTGCATCAGGTTACAGACAAGGCATGGGGCTGGGGGTGTTGGATGGCCAGGGGACCAGCAGGACACAGGGTGGTCATGAAGGGCCATCATCTTCCAAAGCTGACAGGCAGAAGAGCTTTGTTATCCCTTGCCAAGAGCAGAGCCCAGGAAGATGAAGAGAAAGAGCTGGGATAAGGACTGTCTCAGGCTGCAAAACAAGGTCTGGCTGGGGAAGAACAGCAGTCAAAGGGCCATCTCAAAAGCTGTGGGAAGGAAGCCATAGAAGCTGTGAAATAATTCTATCTGCTCCAGGAAAACCTCTCCATGTTCAAAAGGAGAAAGCTTTAAATCAACATACACTCTCACCAGATACTGCACAGATCTTCCTATTCAAAGAGCTGTGTGATCCTGGCAGCAGGCTGAAATCAGATTTATACAATACAGAAGAGATTCCTGAGTCAAGGATGGCACTTAGACCTCACAAAGCATGTTAAGCATGGCTTTGCAGAAGATACCTGTATAAAATAAAGCCATGTGTCAATAAGCTGAAGGCACAGAAATAACTTGAGGCAGGGTGCCCCTGAGGTCAGATATCAAACACTGACTCTTGGATGGAAACTCTTCAGCTGAAAAGGTGCCACCCCTAACTCTCTTCCTCCCTGCCAGGCAGTGGAGAGACAAACAGGGGTCATTGCTTTGACTTACCCAGGAGGAGGAGTTCTTGGATCCTGTGAAGTGGCAAGAGTGAAAGAACATAAGAGACATGAGACAGACATCAGGGAAGGACAGGGAAGGTGAGCTGAGGAACACTTAATGTGCAGCAAGACTTCTCACACCAGTGTGAGAAGTTCACTCAACTCAGAACCCAACTCAGTGCCCACTTTCCCCTGCCTTGCCTGCAGTGTGACCTGTGGGGAAAAGGAAGGGCCACTGCTCAGTGGAAAGGTGCCACAAGAAAGCTTTCACTGGGACTACAGAATGGCAAAGGGGTCCCTCAGCACATTGTCAAAAAGTCCAGATCCTTAGTACTGGGATTGGATGGATGGAACCCAGGTTTGGACTATGTGTAAACCCTCAGGAGTCCCCCAAGAATAAACCCCCAAGCACGGCTGTGCTGACTCAGTCCAGGTGACCTCATAATCAGCTGACAGCAGCTTTGCCCGTGCCTGAGGAGAAGACAGGCCAGGTCAGGCTGGCTCCTCTCTCCTGGACCTGTCCAGAGACATGGACAGCAAGAGACTTCCCTCTGCAGATCCAGCCCAAGGTACTGCAGCCTCCAGCTGCTGGAGCTCCATCACTTCATCAGATAGCATATGAAGTCACTAGGCCCAAATGTCTGCTGATGAGAACTTCTGCCTTGTGACTCCTTAATCTGTTTCAGGGAAAAATCAACAGGGTTAGTTTGTATAGGTGCTTTGAGACACCTGGGTGATTTTGCCTGGAGCAGATTAGGAAATGCACACCCCAGTTGCACCCAGACGATGCTGGATACAGGAGTTACAATAAGAAACTACATGTGTCATTATTTTAACAGAGCACCACACCCTGAACATGAAGTTAAAGCAGTTACGCGAGGCATTAAAAATCTTTTTTTAAACTGTCAGGCTTATTTATACAGTTGTAAGCATGTAATTAAATATTTGGGATATTTTTTTTCCTCCAAAACTGTTTAACTGGAAAGACAAAAACACATATTTAACATTTAAACTTCCTTAATTGCTTTTGAATGTCACCACAAATTAAACAGCGTTTATTCTCTGTCTAATTGGCAGCACCAGAAGACTTCACCTCTCCACCTGATCACAAAGGCTTTAAGGGAACAGCAATGCACATTTGCATTGCACAAAGCTGATTTTATTCTCCCTGCCTCCTCATCAGCACCTCTGTGTACCTTTGGTGGCCCTGTGCCTGCTCCTGCCTGTTCTCCTGCATGAGAGCTGATCATTCCAACTTCATCTGCTGGAGGAGCAGCACCAGCTCACTACAGACAAAGTCTCCTTGTGGAGAGGGGGAAGAGTCCTGGTCCCTTGGGAGAAGGACACCAAGAGCAGTTAAACAAAGCCCAGATGTTTATTGGGGTCCCATGGAGGACAACTAACTCCCCTCTGCATCCTTTCACCAGAGACTGCCAGGAGAAGACAGAGAACTTGGGGATCCTTAACATCTCATCAGAGCTGCATGTACTGGAAACCTGACAAGGGCACTGGAGTGGCCATTTCAAATTCACTGAAACTGGATAAAATAATAAATAAATTTTAAAAATATCTTTTTAAAATTCAGAGTAATTTTAAGTTAAAGTGCAAGACTAGTTTGGCAATTTCATGAAGCATCAGTGCCCAAAATCAACTTTTGGAAAGTAGAATCCATGCCCATGGCAAGGGGCTGGAACTAGAGGATCCTTTAGGTCCTGTTCCAACTGAAACCATTCTGTGATTCTATGAATAAAAGCAGTGGGCATTGTTCTGAGCCTTCTGTAAAATATTAGGGTTCAGCACATGCTGGGAAAAAGAAAGGGAGAAGAGAGACTGCCTTCCTTGGAAAGCAAACTCCACAGAGACAGATGGTGCGAAAGAAAAGAGGCAGTAACCATAGTACCAAGATTTTACCTTTCTTTCACTCTAGAAACAATAGAAGTATTTGAGATACTTGATTAAAGCAATTCTCAAGCTTCTCACAACAAATCAAGCTCTGTTCAGCTGAAGTCACTGTGCTGTGACAACATGCTACCCAGGCTGTTGTGCATCTTATCTTGTACCTGGGTATTAGTCCAAAATAACTCAAGATATTTAAATCACAACTAGCTGACTTCAGAGCAAGCCAAGTAAGCTGTGCAGAGACTCTTATGGTTCTTCCTGTCACTTTCTCAGGCTGTGACCAGAACATGGAGATTTATTTTTAATGTGTGACCTTTATCAGATTCCTGGTATGAAAGTCCTTCCTTCTTCATGTGAGCCTTGTGAAAGAGAGGGGTCACAGCAAGGATCCTGAACACAGCATTAAGAACTGACCTGGAGAACTTCTAAGTCATTTAACCTTGACCCCAACTTGGCTGCTAATACAACAGCTACAGAACGAGAACTGCTTTCATGAAAAAGGCTTCTAATTCCTCTCCTGGTGATTCAAGACATCACTGAAATTTACCCAACCTTACTAAAGGAGTAATTGATGCTGAGAGTCCTCCATGGCTACTAGCTGACACTTCCTTACAGATAACCACCTTGATGGTTTCCCTTCAGGGCTGTAGGCAACTGCTGCAGAATGCAGGGTGAATTCCCCTTTTGCTCAGACAGTTGTGGTGTTGTTGAGTGGCAGCAAATTCCAGAGACAACTGAAAGGAAATGCCCCTTTGTGAACAGCAACCCTCAGGACCAAAGGTGGTTTGGCAGAGGGGCAGCCCATGTGACCCCCATGCAAAGCTGTGGATATTGCTGTGGATATTGCATCTGGAGCACAATCAGGACAGCTTTCAGTGGGGTATAGATAAGGAGGGAGCAAGCCCAGTCTTTCTGGAGCTAAGCTATTCACATGTCAAGTCTAATTCTATTTCCATGAACACCTCCTGTCTTGGAAGCTGGATCTATCTGTAAGAATTTTTTCAGTGTCTATAAATACTTTTAATCTCAAAGGTTTTTCTGAATGGACATACTGGGTCTGTGCAGAAATCCCTTCCTTGTTCACTGGGATGGAATCTCTCCTGAAAATGAGGGGACTGCTTGACCAGATCACTGCTCCCAGGGCTGCAGCTCTGCTCACTGATCTCAGCAGGATGAAAGCACAGAGCTCAGGGAGGGGTGACTTAGCTGAAGGTGAAGGAAAACCATACCACAGTCTGAAATTGCTGTGATTTTGAGATGGGAGATGGTATCTTTATAGTCACTGATATACTGGAGCTCAAACTTCCTCTAGGGTGGAGTGAGGGTCTAGAACTGAGGCTGATCAACCAGCACCATTCCTTCAGTGGGAAAATGGTTCCTGAAGTGTTAGACTAATGATATCCAACCTTGCTCACCCACAAAGATCAACAACTCCAGCTCTAGCAAACTGAGTATATGGCAGCTCATTTCTACTGCACATTCTGGGTCTGCTCAGCCCAGTTTATCTCAGTTTCCCCTTCTGCAGACAATGTAAACATCTGGGGATTAAACATCCTATCACCCTTGGAGGAAATCAATTAGACCAGGCAACTCTCAAGGTGAAGAGTGCACTTGCAGCACTCAGGTGTTCCAGCCAGCACATGAGGAATGGGACAGCTCTCAGGCTGCCATGCCTTCCCCTGCACGCACATCACCAGGAGCCTCCTCAAACACCCCCCTCCTCTTTTTGATCTTTAATCCTGCACGGGAAGGGGATCCTGTGCTCAGCCTGGAGTGAGAAGGGAAACTGATCCCTTATTAACTAGGATGCTCTCTGCCCAGAGTCAGTCCAGAACACAAGCACAGGAAGACATCCAGGACATGTTCCTAAGAGCCAGACCATCCTCTGAGTGACCTGCAGCATGAACAAACACAAAGCTGCTGCTCTGCATATTCACAGTGTACATTTACCATTAAACTTTGCAGCTCTTACATCTTTAAATAAGAGTCCAGACTGGAAAGGAAATTATTACCATCCTGTCTTCACCTTGCCATGAAGCAGCTCCCTCCAATGCTTCCAGCTGTGCAGAAGAAAGTCCTTCAGGAAACTCAACCCACTGCAGGTGCATTCTTCAGATCTTGCCTCATCATCCTCTTTTTGGTAAATGAGCTTTTGTGGTTTAGCCAAAGGATTAAGGAAATATTTATAATAGAAAAGATACAAAGGATTTTTACTTTTTAATCTGACTTTGAAGACAACAACACCTTCATTGGAAAAAGAAAAAGTTTCTCTAAAAGATGGCATGAACTGATCTAATCACTGGCCTATAGTATCAGAAACAAGGATCAGCAAGACCTGGAGAAGGTCCCTCCAAACATCTCCACAGGGTGTCAGTGTTATTTCAAATTTGGGTCATTTTATGCTGGAAAAAGACTAATTTCTCACCACATTATTTTTATGAGTCTGTTCCTCAGAGAGCAGCTGCCACCACAGAATTTTGCCCATATTTTTCATTCTATTTAAATTAAATTCATTTAATTAAAACAAAACATCTTAAAATGAGGAGATGGAAACACATATTCACCGTGGTCTGGAGACAACGGGATATTTCAGAAGGATCTGCAATGGGATCACCACTGTAAATCTGCTCCCAGTTTGCTGGTGGGATTCCCAGTTGCTGCTGGGCAATGATCTTCCAGCAGGTGATCCAGAGCCATTCCACAGGCACCAGCCCAGGGCTCCATGTCCTTTCCCTGACACGACCCTCACAAGCATCCCTGGCACTTCAAGAGTCTGCCACGACCCATTCAGCAATTGAGAGCTGTTCGAGAGCTGACTCTGAGGCAGAACAAAGCTGTTTAAGTTGACCCTTGCCAAAAATTATTTTCCAGACACGTTACTACCATGGCTGTGCTGGAACAAGGTCCCACTGTGCTCTGGCAGCTGTGGCAGATGTGTCTGTGACACACAATATCCCCACCGACACGTCAGTGCCCTGAGTGACCGCACGAGGCAGCTCTAGTGCCTCTGCAGGGCTCTGCTGGGATGTCCTGGCATCTCGTTGATCCTTGTTTCTGATCCAATACTTCTCTTCCCAGCAGCTTTCTTCATCTTCCAGTGGTCCAGCCTTCTACAACACTCCTATAACAGCTCCCCTTCTAACCTGGAATTATGAGAGTTACTGGAAGCACTGTTGGATGTCCAACAGGGATGAATCCTGAGTCAGGAAGCTTTTACAACTACCTAGTATTCAGCATTTCAGTTCTTTATCATATTATTCTAAAATTTGCCATTTCTTATCAGTGTTAGGGACATCATCCCAAAGAACTTCTCCTGAAAGCAACGCTCAGAAACATGCCTGTAACAGGCAGCAAACAGGCAGCACATTGTGTTAGCTCTGCACAGAACATGTTCTGCCTCAGATATCAGGCAGCAGTTTGACAAACAGGGGTGTTTTTCAACAGGACCATCCATTTAAGCTGCCCCTGCCATACTCTGCAATTTATCCTCCCACCCCTCTACCAGCCTTTCAGATGTGCCAATACCATAGCCTGTGAGGCTGGGCAATAAGTTGAGTTGCAGAACTGACCTAAATGAAAAATAATCTGGCACCAAAATCAGTATATATTTAACTCAGATTAATGTTTCCATCCAATTCCCCAGCTGCCCAGTAGTTGTGCCACCCGGACCAAGTGTGGGAGGAGCACCAGGTGGGAAGGAGGCGCTGGACATTTAAATCAGTGCAGTTCAATTTATACTCCTGGACTCTGACTTGCCTTAAAGTAACAAAGAGATGAAACCCCAGATCTCCAAAAATGCCTAAAAATTCAACTTTCCATACACCACAGAATGGTTTGGGTTGGAAGTGACCTTAAAGATCCTCTCATTCCATCCTCCTGATATGGGCAGAGATACCTTCCATTATCCCATGTTGCTCCAAGCCCCATCCAGCCTGGCCTTGAACACTTTCAGGGATGGGGCAGCCACAGCTTGTCTGGGCAACCTGTGCTAGTGCCTCCCCACCCTTATAGGGGAGAATTTCTTCCCAGATTTCAGGATTTTCTTGTTCTAACATTTTTTGTGTTTATGTCCTACATAAGCAAAGAAGGGCAACAAACAGGAACATGTCCAGAGGAGGAAAACAGAGCTGGGGAAGGAGCTGGAGCACTCCAGGACCTCCAGGAGGAGGAGGGAGCTGGGGCTGTTAAGTCTGGAGAAAAGGAGCTTCAGGGGACACCCTATTACTCTCTACAACCACCTGACAGGCAGTTATAACCACGTGGGGGTCAGGCTCTTCTCCCAGGTTAATAAGTGATGGGACAAGAGGAAATGGCCTCAAGTTGCACCAAGGGAGGTTTCCATCGGGTATTAGGAAACATTTCTTCATGGAAAGGGTTGTCAAGCCATGGACCACACTGCCCAGGAGAGTGGTAGAACCATCATCCCTGAAACTGTTCAAAAACCGTGTATGTGGCACTTGAGGACACAGTCCAGAGGTGAACACTGTGGGGTGTTGGGGGAACAGTTGGACTTGATGATCTTAGAGGTCTTTTCCAACCTTAGCAATTCCATGACTCTAAGACAGCTGGTTCTTTCTGCTTTCCCCCACCACAGAGAGCAGGGCACCAGGCAGGGGACCAGCCTCACAGCAAGCCCAGCTCCTGCTCAAAGCTACCTGGTGGTCTGAAGAACATAAAAATATTTTGGAACAGCTGCACTGGATGATGGCAGAGAAGGAATATTGACTGGGACCGCTGCGGCTATTTCTTAAGTCTTTAAAAATGAAACATTATGGCAGCTATTTAGTATGGCTTTTGAAAATTCAAATATTGACAGAAGGAAGTTTTCCAAAGGATGCCAGCTTTTGCAGGAACCCCAGCAGTCGAAACACTGTGGTGTCAGATGTGGGCAGCAGCACAACCAAACCCACAAGCTCCACACAAGCAGGAGAACTTCCAGCACTTTGCCCTCTGCAAGGCATGCACTGGAGCTGGGGTGGCAGGGCTGCAGGGTGGAAGGGAGAGGCTAAAATGCCCCGAGGAACTACAACCACACATGCCAAATCCTGCATTTTACTGGGAGAGAGTGACTTCACTCTTTACCTCCCCTTCCCCTACCCCAAATGGACAGATGTGGATTTGCAAGAAATTAATTACAGATGGAGGCTAAAAAAAAGGGGAACCCCCCCTCCCCCATCTCTCAACCACAAGGATTTTTCCTCTGCAGACTTGAGGATGGATGGGGCAACCTGGGAAAATTGTCAGATGGAAAACCCATTACAGATGTGAGGTTTGGAGAATAAGGCTGAGGGACAATTTGAGAGTTGTAAATTTTAACTTTGGGAGTTTAAATGCATTGCTTAGCAACACAAAACAAATAGGAAACAAGAAGCCTCATGAGAGACATGCTTAAATATTTTTAAATCCCTATTTGAGCTGAAGACTACATTACCAGAGACCTGAGGGGCTGCAATTTTTAACAACTTCAGTCAAGTCAAAAAGAAAATGAGGTCTGTAATCTCATTTCCACACCAAAATGTACATAATTTATTTTGGTCAAATAAAATAGTTATTTGTTTGTTCCCGTTCCTGTTTTGCTTGGTACGAACCTGAATAAGATCAGAATGCACAATGAAATTTTAAGCATATTGCTGCCCAGGAAAAGATATCATAACGTGTTCAAATACAGGCAGGGAAGCTGTTTTATTGGGCATGTATATATTGTATATGATCATTGCTACCATATGTCTGACCCTCACTACATGGTCCAATGCCATTTTATGCTGCTGCATAAATCATCTCCTAAAACTCCTGACATCTCAAAGGATGGCAGGGGCCTCCATCTCCAGGGAGAGAAGGAGAAGGATGAAAAAGAACAGATCACCTGGAAACAAATGTTGAACATTTTACACTATTTCTTCACCATGAAAAGGGTAAGAGGGAAGGAAAAACAACAACAAAAAAAGACATTACCAGATTTTAAAGGTCAAATATTAGTAAACAGTAGAAATACCAAGTAAAGCAAAGTATGAAGCTTCCGAACAAGCCTGTGGCCAAAGCCTCACCTTCTGCAGCAAACATGAAGGAAAAATTCATTAAAGATTAAAAAAGGACTTCCCAAGGAACCAAAACTTTCAAAAATTCTCTTCTTCTCAGAGCCTGTAAAAGCAGTTCTTCAAATGCATACATACATTTTTAAATACAAAAAAAAAAGCAAACATCAGGTAGTTCTCTGCCTTATTCTGGGGCATCAGCCTGCAGTGTTACCTCTGGGGTGTGCTGAGCTGGATGCAGCATGCACTGATCCTCTCCTGAACTGCTGAATGTGACATCATCCCGCTGCTTTCATGAAGGAGGGCCACATCAGTGGAGTTCAGAAATAACCCAGACATTCCCACTTCGTTCTGCTGCTTGAGCAAGAAGGAATGTGGCAGGTCCACAGTTTTGGAGGTTTTTTCCTTTTTTTTTTTTTTTTTTTCCTTATCTGAAAGAAGCCAAGCACAGAAGCCCAACCATAAATAACTAATGCTTGCAAGAGTTAAAATCAGTAGAAAAGCTCCTCAGTGGCTTAGAACTCCAGGCCAATAAAACCAGCTGTTCATATAAATACTTAACCTTCAAAATCAATGAAAATGCTAGAAGTATAACAGACACATCTTGCTTAATCTAATGGCCAGAAATATGGAGAGCAAAGAGCACTGAGAGAAAAGGCATTCTGACATAGAATCGTGGAATGATTTGGGTTGGAGAGGACCCTAAAGATCTAATCTAAGCCATCCCAATCCTAGTGGACACCTTCCACTATCCCAGGTTGCTCCAAGCCTTGTCCAGCCTGGCCTTGGACACTTCCAGGGATGGGTCATCCACAGCTTCTCTGGGCAACCTGTGCCAGGGCCTCAGCACCCTCACAGGGAAGAATTTCTTCCTAATATCCAGTTTAAATCTAGTCTCTGTTAGTTTGAAACCATTCCCCCTTATCCTGTCACTCCACACCTTTTTAAATAGTCTCTCCCCATCTTTCCTGCAGCTTCCCTTCAGGTACTGAAAGGCCACCATGAGGTCACCCCAAAGCCTTCTCTTCTCCAGGCTGAACAATCCCAATTCCCTCAGCCTTTCCTCATAGCAGAGCTGCCCCATCCCCCTGACCACCCTGGTGCCTCCTCTGGATACTCCAACAGGTCCTTATCCTTCCTGTGCTGGGACCCCAGGGCTGGAGGCAGCTCTGCAGGTGGGAAGTATTTCTGTACAGATCCTCAGCAGTTTATAAGTAGCACTACATCAGTTGAAATTACCAGATCTAAAGACCACAGAGAAGACCCAAAACACCAACTCCAAATGTGGTTCATCTCCTGGCAGCAAAAGATGTTCAAAATGCAACTAAATACTGTTTTGTGGGCATGCCACAATGATGGTATAAATCAGCAGTGTCTGCTGTCTGTACACCTGACTGAAAGCCAGCACTAACCCATGCCTGGAACAGAGGCTTTTGGGAAACAGCTTGATCCTGGGCCAAAAGAGGCATGTATGAAAATCTCCACCAGGAAGGATTTTAGATGGATAACTTTTAGCTTGACCAGGGACAGGAGCAGAGACCACAGGCAGGCTGATGGTAGAAACAGTGTGTATGGTGGGTGAGTGTTAACCTTTTCTCATGTTCTATTTTCCCATCTCCCTATCCAAACCCATGGCACCTTCTTTCCTCCACTGCCCTTGCAAGGCTCTCTTTTTTTTTTTTTTTTTTTTTTTTTTTTTTTTTTTTTTTTTTTTTTCTTTTTTCTTTTTTCTTTGCAGATTGAAAAAGTGAAGGGGCATCTTTCCAGTCCCTGAATTATATATTAGGTTATTAAATCACCCTCATTTACCAGACCTAATTTGAAAAAATACCTATTGAAAAAATCACTTGGTGGACAGCACCAGCAGATGACCTTAAACAAGGCCCCAGCAGCTCCCAGGAGGTTTTTTTACAATCAGTTAAAACTACTTGTCAAGATGGTAAATACATGCCAGAAACTGATGGTCCCATCTAAGCACTGACTCCCTGCTGCTGCTGGTACCACCCCTAACCTGGTGTAACATTGGCTGGAAGGTTTTCCAAAATTCCTTTGGATAGCTAAGGGTCTAGTTTTCCAGGATTAAAAAGGCAAGGAAGCCTGGCATCTTACACCATAAAAAAGTCCTTATATTTTCCTTTATTCTACTCTCCGCAGAATTCTCATGGGTATTTGATGCACAACATGGAAAGCAAAACGAAACACAAAATAATTATTTCCCCTTTGCCAGCTGCTTTTCCTTACAAAGAAACTTCCCGTCATGCTTTCATCACAGATGTGTTGTGAGACTGGCCTGCTGCAGCACTGCTGCTCAGCTTGGCTTTGCATTTTTTTGGAAGAGAGTGGCACAGAGAAGGCATAGTGAAAAGTGAGCCTTGCTTTGTTGGATTCTTTCCTGGATAAAGGCAGGAGTTCCTAGCAAACCCCACTGTTTGTGGCCAGAAGGTTCCCCTAGCCAAGGATATGACACCAGGTCACTTGACACAGGGAACTTAACAAAGGGAAAAAGCCCTCAGAGTTTACTCGTGCTCTTGGCTGAAAACAGGCTGCTAAAAACTGCAAAGGGCATTGTGGTGTGGAAACTGAAATCTCATCAGATGTTCCACTGGAAAACTGAAGGAGCAGCTTCTCCAGGCACGAGGCAGCGCTGCTGCTCTTAGAGCGCCAGAGGCAGCAAGAGAGCCAAGGGGATGAGCAGGCCCGCCCGGCTGAACAAGACTCGCTTCTCTGGATGCTGCTGAAACTTGCTACTGTTGCTGAAACCCTGGCTTTGACATGAGCTTCAGGCAGAGGAGATAGATGTGGGGCAGGAGAGATGACAGGGAAAAAGAGCACGGAGAGAGATAGGAGGGGAAAGGGGCTGCCTTGTTCCCAAGCCACTGCCTGCCCCATCCCTCGTGAAAAGGCCCCTTCAGCCAGACCTGTCAGCCTCTGACCTGCCTTTCAACATCATGATTCTCTTTGATTTTATTCATTCCTGCTGGAGGTTTTGCTTAAACATAAACAGCGCAGCATTTCAGCCGGAATTAAAAAAATACAAATAAAAGAAATGAGAAATTCCCCAAGCCTCCAGGCACATTTTAAAACACATTAAAAAGGATACGACAGTACGAGCTTCATACATACCACAGCTGCAGTGACTCGCAGCAAAAGTAAGGAAGGTTGAATGTGCTAGTGTTTTGTTTTAAAATATGGGCTTCACATTCAGAGAGATCTCTACAACACCAAAACCTGAAGGAGAGAGTGAGAAATTCAGTGATTACCACCTTGATATTTCTGTTTTCCCATATACAGGGCAGGCTGGACTGCGGGAGAGCAGAAGCTTTTGTGAGGTCCCCAGGACTCCGGGAAACACAGGCAGCTTTACACTAGGATTTACAACCAGTAGGTAAAGAACAACTCCAAAGGTGTTTTACTACTTGTGATGAGGGACTATCAAAGAAGCCACAGGCTACTTTGCCAACTGTTTGGTGTTACTCCTTCAGCTCTTATTGGCAACCCTCTAGGCTATTGCTCTATTTTTCTTTCCCACTCCCACTCGCTTATCTTTCATCTTCCAGTTACCAATATTAGCTCAATTTCATGTTGGAAATTAATCTGCACAAACACTAAAGAAGTTCAGCTGCTAAAAAGGAAAAATAGAAAAGAAAAAAGGTAGCAGGTCAAGTACCCGACACATACAGAGGCCAGGATAAATTACACACACACAGAGTCCAGGATGCTACTCCAGCACTTTATCACAACACTGGTTGTGCAAACAGAAATTGAGTTCTTGAGTTCTTTTAAATGAGTCACCAGTAAAGGCAGAAAGCTTTTTTGCACAGATTTTGACGTTCCTATTTTCTGGTTTGAAACATGGCCAAAGGATGAACATGGATGATTTTCCTTTGGTAAGCACAGGGCTTTAATGACATGCCCCACCTTGTGATTAACAGTAATGTCTGGGTTTCTTGATTCTTCTGACACGAAGACCAAACAGTGTTGGAAACTGTGTATATTTACCATATCCTTCTGCTTTTAGCAGTTTTCAAATACTGCCCAGAACAGAAGTTCAGACTTGCCTGTGATTGACACTTGTACAATCACTGTGGGAGACAAAAGATTAAAAAATGTAAGTGAATATTGACTGACACTTGTTTGCCTTGTATGAAAATAAAGAGGCCCAGGCCAGGGCAGTTATGTGCTACAGCATCAGTAGAGATGTACTGGCTGCCTGTTTAACTTAAACAAAAATGGGGAGAGAGAGGTGATCTATGCTACTAATCTATACTGGAGGATTTAGAAGCAAATAAAGCTCTATTAATCTTTTCTAGCTTGTACATACAGATGTTTTACTTTTTGTAACACTATTTCAAGTTAAACCCAGATGGTGTAAATGCTGTAATGCTCACTAAATATATTTTCAAAAAAAGCATTTATTCCATCCCTTCAGCATTCCAAGGAGTTCAGCAGGGCAGAGCACCCACCCTGAGCAAGGACTGCACATGGCATACTTGACTCTGGCAAGGGAACACAGTTCCAGCAGTGATTCTCTGCAAATGGCTCCTGCAGCCAAGACTGAGACTTCCAGACCAAGAGTCACTGGTGGATGTAAAATGCACCCAATTTCTAAGCTGGCAACAGCCACAAATACTGGACCACTAAGGTACATCTTTTTAGAACCAAATACATTTTTTTTTTCTCTCAACAGAGAGTTACAAGGCATTTTGGGAACCAGAATGGAATCTTTAAAGTAGTAACAATTTTTCTTCTTTTTTTCTTCTCTTTGTAAATTGTACCTTCACCAAGAATTCTTTATGTTTATGAAACTGCCTATACATCTTTTCTATGGATTACACTGTTTATAGTGACCATTAAATTCTACACAGACCACTATATAAATGACCAGTTAAGCCTGGGTAAACATCCACCTTGTTTTTCCAACCCCACCATTACTTTTGCATTTACTCTTGTTTATTTGCTGTCTTGCAATGCCTTTTCTTGGCCTTACAACCACATTAACTTGCTCCTGCAGTCCTTTCTATGAGCAAATTGTTTAAAAGAAATACCTATGTTTTTATGTAATAAAATGTGAAAAAGCAAAACTCCGAAGGTGCAGTCCAGCGTAAATCATGATGGAACACTGATAATAAACGAACCTTATTCATGCCAGATAAAGAAACAAATCCTAATTTAACACATCAAATAATTTATCCTTAGCCAGAAAGACACTCAGACATTCAAAAAGCCGTCTTTGTACATATGGAGAAGCTGCCAAGTCTCCATACCTGAATGATCTCATAGACTCTGTGAAAAAAAAAAAAAAGAAAAACAAAACATTTTACCATACTAGCTGAATACACAGGGGCAGAAAAGGACCAAAATGAAAGCATTTTAGTGGTCTGGGTCCTAGTACAGATCTGCGGAGAAGTGTGGGGAAAAATTACGACCACAGAGTCACAGAGAAAAAATAGAGCTAAGCAAAACCTTCTCTAAGTTTTCTGGCCTGTAATGGTGCTGTCTATGAAGCAATGAGGAATAACCACCCATAAATATCTACTGTTGTTGTTCTGTCCCCAGCTCACATCAAGCTTAACTCATACTTCTTTCTGAAACAAGGAAAAGAGGGACTGTTTACAAAAGCATGGAGTGACAGGACAAGGGGAATGGCTTCACACTGACAGAGGGCAAGGACAGATAGGATATTGGGAAGAAATTCTTCCCTGTGAGGGTAGGGAGGCCCTGGCGCAGGCTGCCCAGAGAAGCTGTGGATTCCCCATCCCTGGAAGTGTTGGATGGGGCTTGGAGCAATCTGGGATAGTGGAAGGTGTCTGCCCATAGCAGGGGGTTGGAAAGAGATGAGGTCTAAGGTCCACTCCAACACAAACCGTTCTGGGATTCTGTGAAAAGGTCTGCAGCAAATGATGACCACTGTTGTAGAAGTTAATGTGTAATGGCAGTTTTCCTCTGAATCATCAGGAAAAGGTGATCAGCTTTCACCTACAATGCCTTTTCCTTTTGGTGTGAGGATTGCTGAGTTAGAAGGGTAAGGAGAACAGAGGACAACAAGGATACAAGCAAACAGGAGGACATTGATCTATGTGCTGCTGCCTAGGAGAAGTATCTGTGTGCAGCCCAGCTGGCTTGGGCTGAGGACTGAGCACAGATAGTTATTGAGCTCAGCTTGGTTCCCAGCTGTGTACACTGGACCTGATCCTCCACTTGGGTAAATTTCCAGCTCAATTAGGCTGTGGATGATGACAATTTTACCAGCTGGAGACTGGCTGCATTTGGGGTTTCCAGAACCACTGCGGTGCCTTTTATTGGGCAGCCGCATGTGTAAAATCAGCTCTGAGAGATCACACGAGGTACACCTTACCCTGCTCAGGTGAGACACAGGCAAGCACAAATCTCAGGTGTAAACAGCAACTGATCAGTCTGGATTTCAGCTTTGTCAGTTGTTAGGTCAGCATGGGCTGAAATTCCAAACGTGCCACATACTCAAACTCCCAGTTGACAAGAGAGACTTAAGCAATCCATTATAGAACTAAAAATGTGGATTGTCTTGAAGCTTTACATCCTGTTTTCTACCTGTAACTCAGTATCTGCCTATACTGCTGTTCATAAATGAGGAGAGTGACCTCAGATGGGAGACCCAACCCTGTCTCAGCATCTCTCACCCCACCTCAGCCTCTCCAGGCTGCTGCCACCAGCGAGGCTTCCAGCATTCCACAACATTCGCTCCAAAGTGGGATGGCACTGTCAGGGCTGTGTTTGGTGTATCTGAGTGTGCAGGGCAGAAGCCCAGCTCTGTGTCTGTGTGGGATGGAGCAGCCCAGCCGGCCATCCCACCCCACCACACACCTGCAGGGACTCCACACTCAGCCCACAGCTCTGAAATCTCTCTCCCCAGCCCTCTCTGCATAAATCAAACAGCAGGGAGGCTCAGAAACATGACGAATACGTTGGCTAGAATATCTCCTGCTGTAAAGACACAGGAGGAAGGGGGATACTAAACTAACCTTGCCTTGGATGGAAAAACAGCTGGAATTTAATGTTCTTGGAAGCCAGCCCTGGCTGTTCAGACATGGATCTGCCAGGGAAGTCCCCAGTGGAGGCATCGCTCATTCTCCAAAACTAAAACGTCAAGAGAAAGCCCTGGAAATCATTAAGCACTCTGTTCAGCATTTCTTGAACAATCTCAGGCAGGGGAAGGGGAAAAAAAAAAATCTCTCAACCAGACAAATTCTCGGTGTTAATATAAAACAGAGGGGGGATCACCAGCAATCTGAAGTGGAATTTTGCTTAATTGTGTCAATCTGAAATGATTGCAACATTAAACCACCTCAAAAAAAAAGAAAAAAAGACAAGAAGGAAAAGAGCAGGAAGAAAGCTAGGAAAAGATAACAAAACAGAAGTGTGTTTGGCTTGGACTTTCAGAGTCTTCACTATCACAGTGCAACTGCCCTGCCCCAGCTGCACCCCCCAAACGTGGCAAACTGTGCTCGGCCACCAGGAACTCCCAGTGGGACAGAAATGGTGCTCAAACAGAAGGCAAAGAAAAAACCTTCCCTGGAGAAGAGCTAGCAGTTCCCAGAGAAGCTGTGCCTCACTGGCACCGGCCCCACTTGGAAGTATGTCACTGCTTTTTCCTAGGTTCAAATTAAAAAGAAAGGAGGTAATTTTCCCATCTGCCACAGAAGCACAGCTCTAGAAAAAGCGTGTGTGAGTTTTAATCCTACACCAATTCAGACACACACTCCAAGTGGCTTTTATGAAAATACATTTCTGGAGTTTGTTCTTTCCAGCCTTTCCAGGGTGAGGGAAGATTTTCTCACAGATGTCCTGCTTCTCCAAACACTTTGCTAGTGAGGTGCCTCCTAAATCACTGACACAGAGTCAGTGTGGAAATACATGCACAAAGCCACCACCACCTTCCATTAGAAACACAAATGATTAAGTCATGCCCACTGAAAGAACTAAAAACCCACTGGCCATTTTTGTAAGAAGAGAAGCAAACTTGGTAAGCAGCAGGTTGAACTGGATAGGGTTTTTTTGTTTAATGTTGTCCTAAGAAAATAAGGTTCTACATTTTATGAGTTGGGTAAACAGGTTGCTTTTTGTTGACTGATCCAGTAGGTGCCAGAAACAATTTCTCTTTTTCTGTATGATCCAGAAAGCATTTGGCAATCTCTTGGATGAAAGCTGTATCAAGGGAAAAAAAAAATCATTATGTACTCAAGTATCAGGATCTCAGGAGGTGAGAGCGTTAAGACCAACTAAGTGCTAAACTTGATTTTTTTTTTTCCATTTAGGATCACTAACATTTCTTACAATGTTGGAAAACACAGATATCAATGGTCCTGCTGAGGACTGCTGCAGGCTGATGAAGCTGTTAACTCTTGTGGCAACAGAAAAATAGACTTTATTCTGTTCCCTGGGTACCTGGACAGGTTCTGCCTAAAAAGCTGCTATGGAGCAGATGGAAGGGGCAGGTTTTGAAGCAGGTTGGAAGACAACGACAAGAAGGATGCCCAAAAGCAGCCCTGAAGGAAGCCCTCACTTCCTTGAGGGCTGGGGAAGGAAAGAGAGAAACACAAGTCTGAGGTACTAGTGAAGATTTCCCAAACTTGCTTATGCACATCTATTATTGGACACATTTCAGCAGAAAAGATAGACATTGCTTTAAAAAAACACAATAAAATGAGAAATAGCCTTTGTGCATTGGGATGAGACACCTCTTCCTAAACCAGGCTTCCAAGCAGAAACTAACCACATTTATTCCAATATCTAGCAGCATACATTGGATTTAAGTTGACAGAAATAAAGAAGTTTTATCTTCCCACAAGTTGACTGCTACAGCAATTTTCATCTAAAGCAGCAGCAAATTACCAGGACAAACATATTCACTGGGATTTCCTTTCAAAAATCACTCTAATACAAACATATTTTAGTGGCAGAAGGGAAAAAAAGCTCACTAGTCACACTAGCAGAATACTATTTCCATTTAAAATTAAGAGCATAGCAGCTCCAGTTTAATGGAAATTAAAGTGTGTTGGCACTGTCAACTAACTGTAAACCACTTGAAAGCTTTGTTTAATTTTTATTTTAAAAAATAATACAGGAACAGGACATACTGTCAATACTTTTACAGATCCAATCCCACTTTCCATGTGTGCTAGTGGAACCCTTACAGTTCTCGATTCACATGACTTCAATTTGAGTTACCACAAGAAATGTGTTACGACTTCAAATCTTCAGCCTGATCTTTTAGGGAAAATTAAAAGAGCATTTTTCTGTAGCTTGTAACTTATTATACAAAGTTAATAGTTTGGCCTAATTTATTGTTTTAATATAAACAAAATATCTGTTTTCCATTAATCTTTAATATAATCTTTAATAATCTGTTCTGATTAATCTTAATACCAACAAAGGAACCATAGTCCAGCTTTGGAGAAACTGTATGAGTTAAAGTTTGTTTTCAGCACAGCTGAGATCACCATGGTTTAAATTAGGATAAACAAAGGCTCAGAGGTATTCCAAACCTCCGATTCTTTGGTGTTCAGATATCATAATGTGAATTCTCATCTTGCAAACTCAGATTTTGATAGAAGTTGTGACTAAAGGAAATTCTGGGCTACTCCCAGTAAGTGGCAGGTTTCAAAGTTGCACCATTTCGCCCTGCAGAATTGGACTCAGTATTTTGTACTAATACATTATTTTAAAAAGAACCTTTAGAAGATTGGTTTTGCTTTGATATTTAACAGTCTGAGTCTGTTCATAAGAGACCAGAGCCCAGACAAGCCTTCTCACATTGCCAAGCTGTGCCTTATGGCACTCCAGACACTTAACTAAGAGTGGCATTTCTCTCATGACCTGATTAAGCTCCACAAAACCCCCCACACTTATGGGTTTGCTCTCCACTATTCCTTTGAGGAGCTGTAACAGAAACTTGCCCTCCTTGCTGGTGTGAAACCTATCTTTTACCTACAGCCAGATTTGCTCATGTGACAGTATTCTCTCATTTTAGATGTTTCTTTTCCATTTCTTGCATTCCAGGATATGCGTAAAGAGCAGCTTTGAGTTTCACAATGTGGGAATAATACATTTTTTAATTACTAAAGTGAATTAGGAAGTAGATTTAAAACACTAACATAACCTTAAAATATGAAGTGTTTGCCTAAATTGCTCTTTTAAAGAACCATGAGAAATTAAAATTCATCTAATTACCAACATTTGAAACAGCATTGACTTAATCCAATTTGTTATTTCCTTGCCAGCAGCATATTTTTACTTTAAGCTTACTGCCTATTACATTTTCATTGCATATCCTTGACATTGAAGGAACAAATGCTGGGTTGATATTATCAGAGCATTCAAAGTCATTATCTAACTAGAAGTGACAGGCAGAACAATATATTAAAGAACTCTTGCTTAACTAAAGGACTGGATGAGCTCAAGGTGAACCAGTCTGATGCATCCCAAAAGCCTCCTTTGGAAGTTCTTGCTACATGCATAGCAGGAGGGAAAACAAACCCCTGTATTTCCTCATTTACATTCAGCACTGAAAAAGCAGCACTTCAAGGATCAAATGGCAACACAAAGCACTGAGTTCGAGGAAATAATAAATGTATAAGCCTTGCAGGATTTGTGACCTCCTTTTACTCTTGAAAAGGATCAGAATATGGGGGTGAATTGAGAGTTTTGCATACTTTCACTTTTAACCTAAAATAGTTAGGTTTGGACCTAATAAATAGTTTTTCCTTACTGTTTTATTTGAATAAAGTATTTTACTCATATTTTCCCTGGCCACTTTTATGCAGACAGAATGGCAAGAGGAACACAAAGAGACTGGCAGGAGACTGAGCAGGAGCAGTGGGCTCAGTCATCCAAATGCAATATTAACCTTGGGAGCATTACTGATGAGCTACTGGAACCCCTTCAGCTCAGTGAGCTTTGTCTAAAGAATTGTTTTTATTTTTGATACTTTAAGCTTCTTTGAGTGCAAGAGATGGTTCTGTCTGCACAGAGCCTCACAAAATCCCTGAGGTTCCACATCCACAGACAACCACCTACAGCCCTGGCACTACCAGGATTTAAATGATTTACCTTGCCCTGAATTTTTCATGGGCTGTCTGAGACACACAGCAAGGTCACTGATGGGCTCTACCTCCACACATCATCTGTGTCAAAAAGTGATTTAAATCAGATTTAAAGCTGATGGGTTTTGGCTAGAAACACCAGAGCAGACCTGCTCTGCCAAGTTCTTTGATTATTTTATGCATTTATGACCCATTGGAAAGTGCTCTGGATATCATTCTCACTATTAGTGCTGCACAATGAACACAGCATTTACTAGTTCTCTGCTGTGCCTCAATTTCTCCATTGTAGCACAAGGACAGGATGATACCAGCTCCCTCTCTGGAAGGCACTCAGACTGATGGATGAACCCCATGGGAAGAGCAAACATATGAACTGCTTGCTGATATTCTGAACTGGGCAGTAAAGCATCACTACATTCTTGAGGAACAGTTTCCCCTGGAATCCTATAACCAACAAGGTACTGAATTTTTCAGCTTTGATTTGGACAAATGGGACTGGAAGAAGAGCAGCACAACAGAGACGATTTAAGCAAGATGCTGTTCAGTAAATATTGATTAGATATCAGAGTAGCAAGCATGGTGTATCTATGTACAATGGCTAGGAGATAGATAACCAAAATGGCCATCTATCCTGAAATAGTTTCCTCATTCCATTTAAGGTCTCTGAAGGAACCTCACAAATGTCCTTCAGAACCTGAAGGGAGCCCATGAGACAGATGGAGAGAGACTATTCACAAGGGTGTGGAGTGACAGGACAAGGGAGAATGGCTTCAGACTGTAAGGGGGCAGGGCTAGATGGGATACTGGGAGGAAATCCTTCCCTAGGAGGGTGGGGAGGCCCTGGCACAAGGTGCCCAGAGAAGTTGTGGCTGCTTCTGGATCCCTGGAAGTTTCCAAGGCCAAGTTGGACAGGGCTTGGAGCACCCTGAGATAGTGGAATGTGTCCTGCCCATGGCAAGGGGTGGAATGAGATGACCTTTAAGGTACCTTCCAATCCAAACCTTTCTGGGATTCTATGAAATTAAATGCAAAGTTGTGTGCAAGAACCCTATGTGTCACTGACATTGCATGAACTATTTTAACTGCCAAAAGTAATAACATGCAGATGTCTCTGACAAGCTGTGAACCAAGACTTAACACAAAGTCTGGGGTACATTTCACATTGGCTCTGTGCTGGTGTGTTCACACCACATTCGTTCTGCTCTTTATCATCTTACAGCTTCTTTTCAAAGAAACCAAAAGATTAGCAAAAACATTTTCACTATTAAGCCATGATCCTATTGAATGAAACTGAGAAGATGAAACTGTAAAGCTTTCAATACACAGAAGTCATTAGGAGTCAGAACTTATTTACCTGGCTAAAAGTTCCCTCACTATAGGCTTACTCTTTCTTCTGAAGCCTCTGATACATGTGTCAGAGTCAGGGAATTAGAACAAAAGCAGCACTGGTGTAACAGCATAGAATTTAATACTGGTGGGGACCTGATTATTGAGGTGAAAGTGACTCAGGTTTGGTAACTCATATACACAGTATTTTAGGTATGTAATTCTAATCAGAAGTTCATAAAATGCTTGCCAACACCAAATACCTCCAAATCAAGAAATTATAATAGATCATAATTAGCCCATTTTAACTGTCTTGCTTTGAGTAAGTCTCAGATTCATGTTTATACTCATTAAAGAGAATCCTGCTGTTCCAGCACCAAGAACTCAGGATTTGCATTTGCTTTTCTCAGTTCTACCATGACACGTTACTGAGCTACTCACACCACCCATCAGTTTGTCTCTGAGCCACTGCTTTGGGACTGCTCCTGTATGAGGGAATGGCTCCCTCCTCTCATGAGCTGTTTCAGTATTCCAGTCACTCTGGAACATGACAGCAGATCTGCAGAGTCAGGCAGTGAGAAACACAGGCCACAGTTTACCCTTGGCTGTGTCATGCCATCTCCAACAAGCAATGCTTTGGTTAAAGGTTTAGCTGCTGTTTTATTTGACCTTAGAACAATTCAGCTTCTTATCCCTTTTCCACAATGAAAGTGACACATTTTCCTACCTGAAAAGAAAATGAAAGATAGATTAGCACTTTGCTGCTGCCTGTGCTCTTGTATGAGGTTTCTCTTTAGCTTAATAAATGGCTTGGACTCACTTTGTCTTTTGATACACATAAACCCCACACTTTCTTAACCTGAAAAAGAAAAAAAAAAAGCTTTTATTTGGCTCTTTGCAGATCTCCTTTGAGCACGCCCTTTCCAATGTTTTAGAATTAAAACAATATCATCTTATACATTAGAATTATTCATCATGCTCTATCACACTATCACACTATACACATCATAGAAAAACCACTTCTCTTACAGAGCAAGATAAAGACATTCAGTAAAGCCAGGTTTTGCACAGTCTCTTGTACCAGGTCAGGGAGACAAGCAGAAGGTTTTATTTAGGATGTGCATTTTGTCCTTAAGCACCAAATTGAACTAAAAATGAGAAACTGAATGAGGCAAAGATAAGTATTACCCATGTAAGGATGTATGTTTCAGTATTAATGCTCAATTAAAGCAAAAACCGAATAAAACTAAGAAAAATATTACAAGTTAGAAGCATGGATTCAATCTTCTGTATTCAATTTATTTGTTGATATAAAAGCCATAACCCTGCTCTGTTCTGTCAAAGCATGTCAAAGCCAAAACAGTATCATCTGTTCACATCTGGCTGTCTTCTGCTCACATTGTTACCTAACATTCTCACTTACAAAACCTAATATTAAAAAAAGGGAAAAAGGTCATCTTCTTTCAGCTGGGTTATTTCATACATCTGTGGTCTGGTTTCTCTGTTTTTCCCACAGATGTGAATCCCTCCCCCAGCACTGTGGCTTCTTCCCATGCAAAAGGAAAAAAAGGTAAACTGAAGATGAAGTTATGAAACCAAGGCAATTTCAATTCTTCCAAATCTTACAGTTTGCCATGAAATAAGCTTTCAAAAGGGAGAGGGGAGGAGAGAGGAGAGAGGAGAGAGGAGAGGAGCCCAAAGCTCACATTCTCTCAAGCATTTCACAGCCTGACCCCACAGCATTTCCCCCAGGGCTGTATGATCAGTAAGGCTTCACAGCATTACAAAGGCACAGAGAGCAGGGAAGCAACACAACAAAGAGCTAAGTAAATACAAGGCTTTGCATGCTATTAATTCGTTCTTCATTTTCAATTTATCTTCCATGTAGTTGCTCCTTAAGAGCCAATCTGCCTGATGACTGCTTTCAGTGAGTTTAAATTTATCACAGCTTTAAGTATAGAAACAACAGAAAAAAAAATCTGATAAACTACCAAGGAGAGAAAAACCACATCATTTAACAGAACAATCTCTGAGACCAGACATATATCTCTTCAATGAACTGTACTTCCCTGCTAGTCTTTAGATTTGTTTTGCACCAGTGGACAACGGTATCTTTACATGCTTCATTTCAAAGGTTCAATGAAAAATGCCACTGAAATCCCAGCTGATCTCAGCACCATTCCAAAAGACAGTCAAATTCCACATTGCAAAACCTAGCTGGAGTTTGGATGCAGTTTTCTGAATGAGAAATTAAAACTTCAGACACAGGCCATCTTTTAAATCATTTATTTCAGTAGGAAAGATTTTTGAAACCCGTTCTTAAATTCAATTAAACTAGCTTATGCAAACACACAATTTTCACACACACACACAGAACAAAGTATTAAAAAAGGTGAAGGAAGAGGCTTGAGGACAGCCAAACTGCACATCACTCAGAGACATCACAGTGCAATCCCTCCATCCCTGGAATGCCTCACGCCAGCAGGGAACATTAAAAATGGCTTGTGTTTACTGCATGACACCTTGATCCCCCTTCCAGCGGTGGTTGGTCCTTACAGGATTATTATAAAACATATTTATGTTTCCTGGTACCTTCCCCACTCCAGTACAGTAGTTTTTGAATGGACACACTCCTGCACACAAGGAGCCAGAAGTGCCAGTAAACCAGGCACCCCAGAACACTTTGTTTCAACACTGAATTGATTTATACTGCTTGTCTGCTTTGCAGTTTCAGCTGTGAACAGCTTTGGAATGGTAAGAAATTACTTCAGCAAATACACATGAAGGCCAGAACCCACCCAAATAAAGAGAAATAATAATAATCAAACACACAAAGGAAACTGAGTATTTATAGTGGTTTTAGTCACTCAAGAGCAAGACCAGGCTACCAGCCAGAGTTGTGCCATGATCTGCAGGAACTTGAATTTCATTACATTTCATACACCTTCTTTTCCTTAGCAACTTAGTAACTTGGAGAAAACTTGTCAGCTCAGCTCTGCAACTGCCAGAGCTACACCAAGTAATTTGTATTTTCACCTTTCAGCTCTCTGAGTAGTCTTAGAAAGAGTAAGATGACTTTTCAAATTAGCCTTCCAACATCTGAATTTATAAAAAGACTATAGTAAAACTGCTGTGTTTTTACAAGGATGTATTCCAGGAAAACAAATATTTACTTGCTTAAGAACAACACATTCTTTCTTTCATTTCCCTTTCCAAAGCTTCTGAAGCCTTTGCTGCTAAAACAGTCTCTAGTAGTTGTTTCAGTGAAGGACAGTGCTCCCTACACAGTGTTGGCACTAGAAACACAACATACAAAACTGAGCTTTTGGGATATTAAGATTTAGCCAAGCCTCCTCTTTCCCCAAGCAGTTTTTCCCTGTGGTGTTTATTTATGACAAAAAGCTTGCAAGATAAATTGTCTCCTAAGAATGCTCCTCAGTGTTTACATTAAAGTGGGACAGACAAAAACAAGCTCCTTTCTAATAATGTGATCTCCTGAGCTCATGTGGTCTAGACCATGACTTAGACTATGCTCTTCATTCCCCCCCCCCCCACTAAATCTACTCAAGAGACATACCAAAATAAAAATAAGTTAATTTTTAAGAAGTCTAAGCTACTTCTGATAAAAGCTGAACAAAAGCCCAAGCTACCAAAAACCTCTGCTTTTTTTCCTAAAAAGAGGCTATTCAAATACAGAAATAATACTAAAGCAACTCAAGCCACAGCTATTTTACACTGACCAAAACAAATGACTGCTGCAGAAATGCAGTGGCTGTCAGGAATGTCACCCCTTGGAACAAGGAGGACACAGCCTGCAAATCTGCCATGGTGGGATTCACCACTGAAATAAAGGAATTGGTCTTCAAGTTAATAATAAGGCACTGACAGAAGTCCTGCTCAAATCCAAGCGCTCACCCTCTTCATGCACTACAAATCAGAATGATGGTTTTTAAAAGAAGGGATAACCCCTAGCACAGAATTCCATGTCCACTCGTACAGATCCTTTTGATGGCAACTTTCCCAAGCCAAACCACCTTATGAACAAGCTGCTTTTAGAGAAAAAATAAAGAAAAAGGCTAATATTAAAGAATAATAACAGAACTTTCACAGCTGTCTCCTTGTAGGAAGAACAGACAATTCACTGATGTGATTTAGTACCAGTCTTGGGGTCTTGATGCTGCAGCAGGCAGCACTAAGAGCTGGCCATGAATAAGGTTGGAACCTAGTGTTGGTTAGTTAGAATACCAAACAATTAAAAAGGACAAGTAATGAAGAAAAAGGCCACTGACAGAGCCAGAAGAAGAAGCATCCCATGTTTTTTACCTTCATTTGGACAAGATTTGTTACAGTTAACCAAAACCGTAAGATCAACTTGCCTTTTGTCAAAAGAGACCCCTGCTTCTCATGTGCCCCAGCAGCACAAAAACCTGCAACTGCTGCTGCTGGGAGAGAGAGCATTTGTCACCATGTGTTGTGTCTGATACCAGTAGAGGAGGACTAGTGTTGAAAATACAGAAATGCAAACACAGGAGGCTGTTGTTGCAAGAAGCATTAAATTTGATGAATTTATTTCTAGTGAGGAGTAGATAACTAATAAAACCCTGCTGTGTTTTTTTATGCTTCTTTTTGTTTCCAGTATGTTTTCCAATGTGCACACTTCTCTAAACATGATTTTAAAGGAGGGTGCTAAAGCTCATTCATTAAGTATTTATGTGACTTCATTTAGCATTTGTAGTTTTAACGCCTCTAACGTGCACCTAAATACTTAATGAATCATAATAGCTTGACTAATGCTCCTCTGGCATGAAACAGACATTTAAAAATGAAAAAGCTATGTTTATTCAAACTACCAGAATGTTTGAAAAATAAAAGTTATAAAAATTATTTGCTTTCTAAGGATACTGGAATAGAAGTCAGGTTTGAAAATCCTAGCCAAAAATAGCAGAGATTAATTAAAGTTAACACTAAGCAGTGCAGTGTTATATATTTTTAATGCAATGCACCAATTTCATAAACCAGACATTCCCTGTTGGTTAACCTTTCCCAAAGCTTGCAGTTTAGCTACAAAGCTGGTTATCAGTCAGCAGATAATTAATATTCATATTTGAAGTCTTGCTAGAAGAGCTACTCTAAAAAGGTTTTGCTCAAATGCAGTCAAAACAAGGAATTGCAAGGGGCATCTTTAGCTTCATCAAAACATTAAGGGATAAAGTGACAAATACTAGCTGAAGTGGTTCAGCAGTTATTAACAACATGAACAATTAGAGCAAGACATTAAAAATGAAAATCAAAGAGAAACTGCCAACTGTCTGAAGCAGTCTAGATGACAGGATGACAGTCTTACCTGAATACCATGAGCTCGCCACTCTCCTTGCTTTCTCAGCAATAATTTCACTTATTTAACTTTTTAAACTCCTTTTTTTTAAAAAAAAAAACAGCATTAGTACATTCTTTACAGTGTGTCATTTAACTTGTCTGAGTCTTTCCATAGCTTAGCTGAGGCAGCTTTCCCTAAGGGAACAAACCTAGCACCTCTTTCTGAGCACCATTTATCTCAAGCTCTAGAAATGTCAGTGTTTGTGTAGAACTATGTGGCCATAAACAAAGGGAAAGTATTGAACTACTCACTGTGACAAGTGCCAAAAATACTTCCTGTGTTGTCATTACTCACTCCAGTTATTCTGGCTACACATTCCAAGAAACTCCTCCCACAATATTCAATCTCTCCCACAAAAACCCAGCAGATCTGAGGGCAGAAAACAAGGAAGAGTAGGAGGCCCAAGGACAATGAAAGCTGTTAACAGCAATTCATTAAAGGACTATTTGTGAATTGTTTTCCCCACCATCCTCCTACCATAAAAACCTAACTCAAAACAGCTGGAAAAATGCAAAAATCCAGTAATAAATGACATGTCCTGACCTGGCTCTATCCTTAGCAAAGCTGAGGGCTCTCAGGCTGTGGCTCCCAGTTGCATGTTTCCTTTCACTAACGAAAGAACAGATACAGTTATGCTGCAATAAACCTAGAATAGCTTATTTAAAAATTCAAAATCCACAGGCTATTATCCACAATGCTTAAAAAAAGGACACAAATTGTTAAAAAAACCCAAACAAACACTTAGTCACTGAGAAGAAACACACATTAGGTGAGTTTTAAAACAGGAAAAAAACCAAACTCAAGTTGTGCAAAGTTTACTAAAGTAACACTGCTGGCTGTCAGGATGCTGTCTTCACTATACACCCAAAGTGGATAAACTTGGGAGATGTGTGAATTGCAGAGGGATTCAGCACAAGCAACCCTTTCCCAAAATTCATGACTCTAGAACAGACTATTCATTCCACATATAAAAACCAGCAACGAAAGAAGTGCAAGGGGAGCCAAATTCTCTTAGTCCTTGTGGTGTAATTCCAACAGAAGCATCCTTCTACTGTTTTTCTTTCTACCAAGAGCCAATTCAGAACAATTCTTGGAAACATAAACCACCCTATTACCCTTCACATCACCAGGTGGTTGGGGTTTTTGTGTTTTGTTTACTGTGAGACTGGATTATCCTTCTTTTTGCTTGCCAGAAATCAAAAACGAATCATTTCCATTACACGATTAATTTGACTCTGGAAAAAAAAAAAACCTCAAATGTGAATTTACAGGCTTCTACTCAGATGCAATAAACAAACTATACATTTTCAAAATAACAACTACTAGTAGAAACCTTTATTAGATAGTCAGAGAACTCTGAAACAGACTGGTAGGTAGCTTGTTTCTGTTTAAAAAGGAGAATTCATGGTGGAATCTGCAAGCATATTTACGGTCACTAAACCACAATGTCAATGGAACAGTTACTACTTTTTCACAGACTTCAGAGTTCCAATATCAGAGTCATATTTTGAACAATGTTTCCTTGCTTTACAAAGATCATATTTTTGAAGATTAAAGAAAGACTAATCATCCAGGAAAGTAGGTGATGTCAAGGAAACCCCAATAAAGCAAGACTCAAAGTCTTAAGCATCAAACACACACATAAAGCACAGCTCCCTTTTTATAACCATTATGTTTTTCTCTGTGAGTAATTTCAGTGACCAAGAATGATTCCTGTCAAGGATGGAATTTTAATGGTCCCACACCTTTTCTCTCCTTAGGTTATCCTACCTTCTAATAAATTAGTTAATTGCCTGAAGATCAAAAGAGCTTCTGTATGCAAGGTCTGCTTTAGGCCATGTTATCAACACCACACAACGTCAACTACTTTGACCGAGACAGATACTAAAATCAATTATTGCCAAATGAGAACATGAAAGCTTGAAATTGTGCCTCTATCTTTTTAAAATGTCCATCTGAAGTGATATTATGAAACACCACACACTAACAGTGGTCCCTAACTGATAATTAGCAGATAACCAAAGTCAAACATCTCAGTGAGCTGTACCCAGGTGTTGATGTTTGTGTAGAAGAGTCACAGGCACAGAAACACATGGGATGAAAACACTCAGTTCTGACCCAACAGTGCTTTCAGTCTTGTCTCGTACACACACCCCCCCGACTGCCCAAAATATGTGTTTTTAACCAGGAATTAGGGGTAAACGTACCAAACTGATTTTTGGCCCAGCCTCTGTGCCACTGTTGGAGTCTGGCTCCCATACAGGACCAAGGTTTGCAAGCTCAGTGCTGCTCTGAACTTGCAGTTGTGTTACATTTCTTACAGCTCTGAGAGAAATAACACTGCTCCAGGCTGTGTGCCTGGGACAAGCTCCCCTCCAGGACTCCTGGGATGGCCTAAACAACATCTCCA
This sequence comes from Vidua macroura, assembly GCF_024509145.1. Classification (NCBI taxonomy): domain Eukaryota; kingdom Metazoa; phylum Chordata; class Aves; order Passeriformes; family Viduidae; genus Vidua; species Vidua macroura. The sequence continues at coordinate 5,016,025 of NC_071579.1, forward strand.
GAACACGTAGTACCTTTTACCTGGCTCATACATAGCTTTTGATACAACTCTTAAATACCAGTTTACCTGTTTTCTTAAGAATGCCTAAAAAGGAGAGTTATTTTCAAAATTAGTATAAAGTTAAAAGAAACTCAAAACTAGCTACAATCTATTTAACTCAAGCACAGCACCGCCAGAAGTTTCACACACACTATTTGGTGTTTCATGTTGTTTTTCCTTTCACTCCTTAAGGCAGTGGTTTCCACAGGTCAGTTCTCAGAACGTAATGAAGCATGGTCCATGGCAATTCATGTTGCAACTCCATTTTTAATTTGGGGGACTCCACTCCCCAACCTTTAGTGGTTTTGTTCAGGGCTCCAGAGTTCAGAGATCGAGTTGACAGGTTCTGTTCTGGCACAGAATACAGCTGGCACGTTTTTCATTAGGACCTTGTTCTCAGTTATGAGATGGTTCAAATTGTCCTTTTTTATTGTTTTGAATTTGCCTGTTATTCAAAGGTCATCAAGTTGGCAGGAACCTGAAAACAAAAATATAAATGATAGAAGAATTTACTTCAGGTAGTAGCTACTTGCATTCAACTATTTCACAGACTAGACACCTTGTTGAAGTGCACACCATTCTGTCTTTAAAAAAAGGGAGAAGGAATGCAACTATCATGCAGTAGTAAAGATATACTTAGAGCTGCAGAAACCCCAGGTATAATAAAAATATTAAACTGCTGTGAGGTTTGTAATTTTCTTATATGGCCGTAGAACTTTCTAATTTTGATGACATTTAAGATTTGTCATCAAAACAATCTTAACATGATAAATCTCAGCTCTGCTAGATAAGGAGAACCCATTCACCTGAGCCCCAGGTAGAAAATTGTCGGCAGATCAGTGATTGATTGGGCCCCTTAGACTGTTTAAGACGAATTTTTAAGAAATGAGGCATAAACACTTGTTTGGGCTTTTCCCATAGCAAACCTGAATGCCTGTTGCAGCTATCACTCCCTTTCATGAAGATTAAATCTAATGTTTGCAATATATTAGTTTATATCCCCATTTTCTCTCCATCAGGAATCTGACACCAACACCTCTCATTTAGTCAGGTTATTAAAGAGCCACCACATTCCTGACAACTGTCATTAAATAGTTTGGTCAGATATGGATCAAGCATTTCTTGCTTTGCACTTACCATTTAGCAAGAATGCTCAACTGGGCTAAAGCTGCACCATTAAAATCACAAATACTATCTATTAAAATAGCTCTTACTATTAAACAGGCTAGGTGTTTATATTCCATTGAGAACACACTTAAACATCCATTTTTTCTAAGGCAGTTACACTGTTAACAGTAATAAACAGTATTGCCAACTCTAACTGAACCAGAGCTGTCTTTAGAGGATAGTTTTTCACCACTTGCTTGCAAACTCTTTACCACTGTTTGCTACCATCCCCACTTTCTTCAGCCAGGAATACAATTTCTCTGCTTTGCACTGTCTCAAATACCTCCACAGGAGCTTCTGGAACCCCCCTTACTTCTTAAGAGCTCTCTCAGAGGCAGAATTGAACAAGAAAGCACAGAAGGATCTGGAAAAACCTTTTTGCTTCCCCTTGAAATTCAGTAGGATTTCTGCTCTGGGAGCTCCATAAACAAACGTGTAAAGAGAAGGCAGAGTTCAGGAAGACAAAGTAACTTAAAAAGGATTTTGCTGATGAAAAAGGTCAATAAGAATTTATATAAGAACTGCATTTAACAGGGTTTGGAGCAGTTTTATCTTTCTTTTCAATTAAACGAAAAAGCTACTTTTGCTTTCAAAGACTGGAAAATGTACCGAGGCCTAAACGACTTTCTATACATTTTAGGAATACAAAATACATACATAGCATACAATATGTATGTCCATGACCTGAAAAAAGACACTTCAGAAGGGTTATCTGGAATTGATATTGAATGCTGCACTTTACAGCTTTTTATATAATTGTGCAATAGCTTTTTCAAATGGGCAAGACAAAAATACTGCACTCCGTCAGATATTTTAGAGCACTCCTTGCATTTCCCAAATTGCTTTAAATTAGTCTCAAGGTAGCCCCAAATCTTTCTTCATTACTCCAGAAGCTCTGAGCTCAAAAGGGCCAAACAGCAAAGCCAAGGTAAATCAATCAGCAGGTGAAAGGGGTGGAGAGGCTGCTCAGGAACACACAAAGCTCTCAGTGACAGCTTGGTCAGCTCGAAGATCCATCACTTCTGAGCCCTTAAAAGCTCACTCATTTTCACTGTCTTGTTCTCACCTGTTGTCTGTTGCTTTGGCAGGCAGCACTCAGGTGTTTAAACCAGAGCATTGCATTCATTCTGTTTCCAGCTTGAAATTTATATGAATTTCCTAAGAAAGAGAAAAAAAACTGATGAAGAAACATAAACAGTGCTCCTTTTAAAACATTTAAATCCTACCATATTCAAGTACCTCTAAACTGAAATATTATGAGGAGATTTACTAACAGATGGTCCATACAACTTTACAATTTGTCTAGAATAAGTACAATTGCTTGACCTATTGAAGAAAAGTTTCAGCTTGCCTCTCTTCCTTTCCAACATTCGAGATTGCAACTAATGCCTGTGTCAACTAGGAAAGAACAAAACATCCCTCAAAACAGAAGTGATTTTGTTCACTGCCATTACTGCAATTTGTTTATAATATCATGTTTTTTTAAAACAAAGTGCAAAATATCACTGAAATGCACCCTGGAAAGCCACGTTTGAAAATATTTGAAAATCACTCCTAAATGTATTGATACATTTCAGAACAGTATTTTCAGTGGCTGGAGTTACACAGTGCTTGTTTGGGTTCAGGAAGGTCAAGTGTTACAAAAATATTTCAGATTGCTGTTGCAGAGTTTAAGCTGACAAGCACTCACAAGTTATACTTCATATCAGCAGGGCTAGGAGAGATGTTTGGAAATAAAATATACTAAGACTTGAAGCAGACAAAGCAATAAATAATTTTAAGCTCCTTTATCAGAACTTCTAATAATGTTCTTTCTGCACAATTTGAAGTGCTATGGAAAAACATTTTCTTCAGAGTTTTCGCTGAAAGCAGGCACTGTGTTGGAGTAACGGACATCCACAGGCTTCTTCACATAACAGTCAAGATCTCTGAGGGGTTTTTCCTGGTAATAGCACCGCATTTGAATAGATGGTTTGGTTTTGGTTTTCACTTGCAGAGAAGGGACTGCTCAAGCAGCTAGTCTCAGCTGAATCTTTTTTTTTATTGTTACATTTTCACACATGTGAAAATGCCTCCAAATGTTCTAAATATATTTTAAAAGAACACAGATGAATACTTATAATTAAAGTCACATCTGGGGCTGTTAAGAGTTTGGAGAGTCTTCCTTACAACTCAAGGAAGACTCTAAGGGTTCTCCATGGGTTGTTGCTCCCACAGCATTCTAAAGGCTAAGATGACATGTTGGAGAGCAGCTGAAACTGGAAGGATGCCACCTTTCACCTGCTGGTTTAGTTGCTGACAAATGACCTCAGCAAAGAAAATGTTTGTTCCGCGCATTGCTTACCCTTCTCAGAATCAGTCAATAAGAAGAGATCTGGATGCTCAGGGTCATCTGCCATCATCACCATCCAGCCCACCACTGAGATGCTCTTACTTGGCGTGGATTTGAACTGGAAATACAAACAGGGCTGAAAATGGAATTAAAATAAGAGGCCAGATCTGCACAGAACAAGCACCCAGCAGTTCCTCTCAGTTAAAGACCAGGTAACTTCAAATGAAGCAGAGCACTTCCCAAAATTAAGAAAATTAACAAAGGCTGTATGAAATTAGTGCAAACAGGATTTAAGACAATCAATGATATTCAAAACAAATTAAAAGGAATATCACAATCTGCAAAAGCTTGTTAGACATCTAATCTGCACTGCATGATTACAGCAGCATTACCACGTTAGTTCACATTTGAATGTACAGAATAGTTTAAAAGTGTATTAATAAATGCAAAACTATTTCCTCCACTGTTCACAAACAGAAGAATTGAACTTGCTTGTCCTATAACTATTCACACTTAGCATGCAGTAATTATTATAGTACTCTGTAATTACAAATAACATGAGTCCTGGGGACAAGATATCACAAATGTGTAATTAAATATGATGACCTGATGAAATAAATGGATGAAATGAGCACATAAATTCAATAAACAAGCACCCAGAAATGGGAAACCATGCTTATTTATTAACAAGATGTTCAAAATAATGTTGTTTTCCTATTCCAGGTGTTAGTCACTTGTTTTTGCTACACCAGTCCCTTTCCTGACAGCTCCTTGACCCCACTGTTTTTCATTCACCTGGTCACAGTATTATTTTCTTCTCATGCTTCTCTCAGTCCCAGGCTCTACTCACCCATTTAATCCAACTCATCTCCAAACCATAAGCTTCCCTTCTCCCTGACCTTTTTACCTATTAGCAGACCCACCCAATTCACTTCTCCCTGCTTCTCAGGCAGTCCCATCCATGCCCTAGCTCCTAATTCATTCAGTTTCTCTTATGTGTTTGGCTGCCTGGTGTCCTCTTCCCATGTTCTTGGGTCTAACACAGACTCTTCCATCAATCCCTGCACTCTCACCCTCTGCAGTGCTTTACCTCACTTCTCTGCCCAGAAAGTCTAATCCTGGTGTATGCTCATCCTCATCAGATGCATCTTCCTTCTATCCTGTGAATCTCCATTCCAACCTCTTTATTAGCACAGCAATTTTGATCTCTCTTTAATTGCATTATTAGAAACAATAAAACATCCTTGAGATTGTTGTGGCTTGACGTCGTTAAAATATATAGTATAGTTCTAAAATACTTTTTATTCTTCATGCTAATGTGTCGTGTCAACCCACTACATAATGCCACAAGGCAGATGCGCAACATAAGCATCAAGTTACTTTTGTTTGTTTTAGAACTATTGTTTTAGTATTACAATCCTGGAACTCCGGTTCAATCAAGGAAAGAGCTACTGGTAATAAGTTTTAGGGTAACATGAGCAAAGTAAGAGTTTATAAGAATGTTTTCTGCATGGGAATACAGTTGCTTTATAAATAAAATTCCACTGCAAGTCTAATGTCAGTTATTCTAATCTGTGCCACAGATTAACTGAAGACCTGGAAGGTTACTGAAGACCTGAAGACCTGGAAGAATCATCATGAAATCACAGAATGTTTGGGGTTGAAAGGACATTAAAGATCATCTCATTCAATCCCTCTGCCACAGGCTGGGAAACCTTCCTCTAGACCAGGGTGCTGCAAGCCCCATCCAGTCTGGCCTTGAACACTTCCAGGGATGGGGCAGCCACAGCTGCTGTGAGTAACCTGTGCCACGGCTTTACCACCCTCATATGGACGAATTTCTCCCCAATATCCCATCTAACCCTGTGAAGCCATTGTCTAGGTAAGTTTATCTGTCTGGGACTTGCACAACTGGCTAAATTTTAAATCCTAGTTTAAAATCCATTAGAACTTGGAATGAACAAATGTTAGACCAGTAGCTGAAAGAAAAAGCATTTAAACCAAACTCAAAATAGTTCAAGAGTCCAGGCTGTTTGTATACACACACTAAGGTTAAGTAACTCACAGAGGTGGACAGATGTGGTAAAGCCTCAGAAGAGAAGGAGGTAAATGATAAAGCTCTATCAGATAACATTTCATTACAGTGAGGGCTGTAACTCATTTTCAAAGAGAAACAAAAATTTCTTTGAGAAGGCAGTAAGTAATGTCAGTCTGAAGTGAAAATTAAGGCATTTTATCTGAAAGAAGTAATTAAGATAGGAAAGAGAATGAAGTTAAGGATAGAGCTCATGATTTCTTTAAAAAAAAGGAAGTGTATATAAAAGATTTGTTAGGGACTCACTGACAACACTGCAAAAGTATGATGACACAACTTAACAGGGACCTGCAAAACTCTAACTTCCAAGTAGTCCAAAAGCAATAATAGGTTTTTTTCACAGAGGTGGAAATTTGAGTCACAAAGCAGTTTTAATGGATTATAGATCAAAATGTACCTTTTGAACAACACTTATTTCTAGGGTTTCATGGAATCAACATATTGGGCTTTCCTATCTAAGCTGTATATCCCAACAGGTATCCAATATGTGACACTGCCATGCAATCCAAACGCTAGAGCTCCTTGCCTTTTCTTTTCACTCAAAGTCATCAGTTAATCATGGTGCTTCTCCATAAAATGAAAAGCTCCACACAAGGAAAGTGTTTCCTGCCAGCATCAATCCGTCATCGCTTGAAACGCATCAGCTTTGCATCCCTGTGCTCAGCTGGATTTTGTATTCCATGTTTACACAGTCCCCAGGGCAGCTCATTCTCTGCTGATGCACAGAGCATTGCAAACAGCACGTCTGCTTTGTTAAAATGAAGGGAATGAAAGCTTCATTGTAATTTAATGTTCCTGGTTCCTATTTGCTTTTTGTAATATAGGCCACTGGAATGACTCTTATTATACACATGGAAAACTGCACAGCTCTGGCACTAGGCTTCACATAATTGATGTTTGCTGTTGTTGTTGTTCTGAGCTCAAACACTTTTACAAGTAAATCTTTGAATCAAAAACTCTAAATTAATATGTGAGCAGACTTTTCACTTTTCACTCCAACATTTTGGCACCTACAAATCTCCTCCTCCACATCTCCTGTTGAGATTCTACAGATTTATAATATTCAAATAATTTTCTCAGTGGCTAAACATCCTTCCCAGAATGATAGTATTCTTCATCAGGGTATTTCAGTGAAAGTGCCTGAGCCATAAGCACCAAGTTTTCTACCCTACAAATAAATCGATCTAATTTTGATTATAGCATGCAATGGAAGGCTTAGAACTAACCAGGGTTTGTGCTCAAGCATGAAGCATAAAAAGTCTCTGTTGCTTTCCAAGTACCTATAAACACAGAAAACTCATGCACGCTATGTTGTCAAAGAAATTGGCAAGGCTCTCAGTCCAATCACTGTAAACAGTTATTTCACAGGTGTATTCACATTTTTCAAAGTGCTTATTTTATGTCTAAGTTCATGTGGCTATTCTTACTGATGCTCTTTTCTCAATGCGAACAAGTGCTGCAGTTTTCCACAGAGGCTTCTCTGTGAGTTCCATTTCAGCATACGAGATAAAAACATTGCCCACACATTCCTCTCAGATTGTGCTGTACTACATTTCTGGGCTCTCAAGTTGACATGCTTATTTACAGACAATTCTCCAGGACTGTAGTAATAACTGAAACCTGTTCACTACTTAAACTCAATGCTGATTTTATGCTGTTACTCGTAGGAGATGCAGCACACAATACTGGATGCACTCCTTGGCCTTTGACCATGGGCAGGAGAAGAGCTGGCTTGTCTGTGTCTAAAAGGGAGGGGATTTCTTGCCCCTTTTGCTGAAATTACTCTGGGATTTTTATGAGGTAATTTTCCAAAGAGGCTGGCTATTATAAGCCTGGAAGAGCTTTGAGTGTCGAGGCATTCAAAGCTGCCTGGAGCAATTGCAGCAGCAGAATGGTCAAAAGCATGCCTGTAATCAAGACACATTTACCAGGAGAGCTCCAGCCAGGAAACTTTATATAGCAGACTGAGTCTTTTGTTGCCAGCATTCCTTTCCATGTCACAGAGGGCTTGAGAAAGGAAGCAGAAAAGACAGATGTTTAAATGGCTCCAGAAGATGCTTGGACTATTTTGCTGAGGTAAATCTCCAATGTATCAATATTTGAGAAAGAAACCTGCTTCAAATTAGATGGCATCATCCTTTTTATCTGGGAAGTAAAAAACCCCAAAGCCTAAATCTAGCCTTGGATCTCTTCATTTTGCAGAGTGAACCTCTTGGGAATATCACTGGACAGTATTTGGAGCATTTACTCATGCTCTAGCTATCTAGGGATGACTGACCATCTGCAGTTCATTCTCTCCTGATTAACTTTTCCTGAAAATGCAACCAAACGTGAACTGAAGCATGACCCTCGACAAGTCATCTCCACAGACTCCAGAACCAAAGCTGAGACTCTGTGCAATAACTCTGTAGTGAAATGCATGGAAACCTAAGCCATCAATAGTCAGGCTCAAAGTACAACATAGGCAGAGCAGCTGAACAAGTTACTGACCACCTATTATTAGCCTGTTTCATAAACTGGAATCCATTACCAATCCCTCTATCTCAACAGCAGTTACCAGGTTTCCCACCCCAATTTCAACATAAAGGTCATGCTCTGTGTTATAACAACGTCTGAAGTAGAGGTTTGCTGTGACTACTCACTGCAAACTATTTGTTTAAATGAAAGACAACCCAAACTGTAGTAAATAGTTATTACAATAGACAAACCTCAACTGCACCTGGGAAACCAAATCAGAGACTGAGCTCCACAACAGGCTTGGCATCCACGAACAGAACAGAGCCTGTCTGCTGCCCTAAAAAGCTGAAAGCTGTTGTATCTTGGCTGTGTACAGCCAAATCCAAGGCTGTGCTGGACAGTTCAGCCCAACTTCATAGAGCCAACTATTAAAAAGAAATTAATGTTCTTCAGCAGTCACTGCTTTTAACTGCCACTTCTCTTCCTCCTTTTCCTGGGAATTGCCTTGCTCAAACTCCTTTCAGTATCTGCAAGCCACGAGGCTGGTAGGCTCCTGATGGGAAATCCTGCAAGCACCCTGGACTCCAACACCTCCTCACCTCTCTGCAAACTTCCTCAGTGGTTTCCTGGAACATCCTTGGACAAAGAAACACGAGCACACAAGAATGTGAGACAGATTTTGGCTTCTTAAGCCTCTGCTCACCAGCAGTTCAGATGCTGTAGGTGTCAGAGCCTATCAGTGACCTGGGGAATATCAGAAGTCAATTCAAGAGGTTTAGAAAATAATCTCTGAAAGAGCATTGTAAATGGATGTGACTGTACTTCCAGGTAAAGTAAAGGCTTTTGCAGGAACAGAGACTCAGAAGGATCAGGTACCAGACTGTTTAGTTTTTTCCCTTCATTTACTTTTGCTAAAGAAAGGGCAAGGCGATTTAAATTATTGAAATTGTTATTCTTAAGGAAATGTGTAATCAATGTGAATTCAATGTACTTAATTTCCAATCAATATAATTCCTTGCTAAGCAATTTTTTTCTAATTCTCTAAACCTGCATGCTATTTAAATTGCTTAAAGATGCTAATACAGAAGAGTGTTATATACATGTCTGCTAAAGTCCTCCATAATTTTGTAAAGAACAGTGAACCAGGGAGACTTACAAATACACATTCTATTCCTAAAAGAAAACAAAATGCAATTTTGGCACAAAGCCTAAAGGAATCACAGCAGTAACATGAACACAAAGTCTGACAGTACCACAAAAATTTCTTTTCCATTTCTCAATGTTTCCAGAAAAAATAGGCAACTAGCTGTGAGTGACATAATGCCAGCACAAGTTCTTTCCTGGTTCCTTCTTTTTTTTTAATACTTTGCATTTCTAGTCATAAGAGCTTGTAAGTCTGCTCTTTCATTTTAATGGGGTGGAATCCTTCCCTAAGTTTTCACTGAAGCCAGAAACAAATGCATTCAAACACACACACTTCTCCCAAGACATCCAGAAGACAGAAGGATTGGCTAATGACCCTTCAGCCTGGGCTAGACAAATTAAGTAGGATCAGTTTCAATCTTACCTAAGCAAAGCTAGTAGGGGTGGATGGCCAAGAAACCACATAAATAGTTCTGAAAGTAATTAGTATTAGAATACTGTTTCCTAATGAACTTCCAATGAAAAGTGGGAAATAATCTCATAGATTAAGAGAACTTTATACACAAACTTTCCACAGAGCAACTTCAAACATCCAGGAGCCTGGGTACCAGAAATGTTAAGCTTCAAATCTCCACCCTCTGCACATAAAATGTTAGGATAAGAAAACACTATTTTATACCAAAGTCCCCTTTACAAGGATTCCAAAAGCAGAACTCAGTCTGCAAAATTCCATAAATTCTATGCAAAGCAAGTGTTCTACAGCAACAGTTGTCATAAATTAACCTGAATCACCTACCAAGGCAACCATGTAATGATTCTGAGTAGTGAATGAACTCTGATTCAAGTATCTCAAATTTTACCCAGTTTCTTAAGAGAATCATTACCATTAACTAGGGACATCAAACAGGAACAATGCACACCTTAACATTCGTACAGAAAATCCTCTTGCTCCTTCCCCACATAAGCAAAGCATTTTTTGCTGCTTTCAGATCAAGTTGCAGCAAATAAAAGGAACCCCAGCATCATCTGACATCGCAGCTCTCGGCTGAGCAGATGAAGTGTTTGGTATTCCACTGCAGTTAATGGCTTACAGGATTATACAGAAAAATCAAGTGGTCTAATTTTACCACACAGATGAAATTAGTACATGTTTAATTGTTGTATCTTGTGACTGCTCAATTTGTCCTCATCAGTGCTTGTTTGGATTTCAAACCACAACAAACTGCTGCAAAACTCAAATCATCCAAAGACAGAGCTTTGAAAATGGACAGACCAATGACACAGTTCCTTTCCTAAAAGACCAGCAAAGTCAGAGAGACACATGGCAGATGCAAAGCAGATGTTCTTGGTGTAGCATGCAAATGTGAATGATATTTCCCTGGGGTATATCCATATGAGGTGACTGGCTGACTGGGAGACAGGATAGTGCTGACTAGAAATCAGGCAAGGCATGAACTACTCTCAGTGTTTACATCAGGAAATCACATTTTAGTTTTGGCAGGTGATACTGGAACATGGCTGGTTTACATACATGTTTTCTCTCTGTAGCCTTCAGGGATTTTGCAGCGTAGTAGAAGAGTTGGGTTCCACACAGTGCTACCCAGTATTTCGTCCAAGATGCTACCTGGAGAGAAAATAAACAAACAAACAAACCCAGAAGTGCAATGGATAAGTGAAATGTTTCATAACACTGCGCTGTGAAAGAGAAGGCACCATCCTGCAAGAACATGAGAGCACTGACTGTCCAGCCAAGCATCAGCCATGTTTCCAAAGCTGCTGTTTGTTATTCATGCAGGCCTACGAATGCATGAAAACTCCAGAAAGCAGAAAGATCATGTGCTTCTCCTTTCTAATCTCAGAAAAACATTCTGCATCTTGCTCTATACTTCCTGCAATCCCTACAGAACACTTTGTGGAGTCAGAGTACATCTGTCCCTTTCCTTTTCCATCTTAGGTATAAGGTATCTCCCATTGTCCTGAATATGTATTTTGATTTATAATTTATCATCAAGTATTTGTAATGCAAATGCTAAGGGTTATCATCTATTGATAGATTGCTGGGATTTACCTACTGTTAAGGAAGACAAAACATGATTCTCCCAGTTTTAAAGTCATCAGTAATTGTAGAAAATTTTATGCAGCATCCTCTTCTCTTCTACTTTATAGATTATGTGTATAGCCTTACAAACTGAATAAATGCACCATACGGAAGAATCAAAACTCTGTCAATGACCCTAAATCGTAATCAGAAGGAGATCTCAGACATTTGAACTAGTTGCCAAATGGCCATTTTACTGTGTTCGTAACTGGGCAAAGGAAGAAGGTGAGAAAACTAATTTATTAAAAAAAAAAAAATCTTACTGTAGGTTTTTTGCCTTCTTTCAACAAAGTCTTCCTCCTGAGAACACCTTGAATAGTAACTGCTCCTGGATACAAATGAACAGCCAAATCTTCAGATTCTAGGGAGCTGAAAGGAGCACGTGAAGAGTTGTATGAAAAATATTTTTTCCTAAAGTAATTTTCCAACCATTACCAAAAACTAATGCAAATACCTTTATTGTAATTTGAAAATGTCAACTTTCTATTTATTTGACTTCATTGTGGAAAAAGACTTTGGTTGTTACAGGGAATTGCTGTTGTGGAATTAACACTCGCAAGCAAAAGTGATCAGAAAAATTAATTAGCCAAGCAGGTAATCCTTAATTAAAAAATTAAAACTCAAAACATGACTGAAAGACAAGAAAAATTAATTTTAAAAAGTAAACATTTGAAGTACATTGGTACAGTTGCTGTACATGTTAAACCTCTCCTTCAGCCCTCGCAGGAAAGATTTGACTATTTTTTGGTTAGAAACACCAGAACCATTAGCACATCAAAAACAAAGTACAGTTCAAACATGCACAATCCTTAAAATATCTGAAAGCAAGGAGAGTGGGTGAGAGCAGGAATAAAGAGTAGAAACCCAAACCACAGCAACTTTAAGGTGTTTTAATGCAACTGGTGCTCTACTGATCATCTGCCTTATGAAGGATTGGAGAGCAATGGGCTGAAACAAAGGCCAGGTACAGCACTGAGGAAATAAAACTGAGCTTGATTAAAATTCCAAAGCTGACTGGCTTCAAAAGCATTTCCAGTCAGAGAAAAGTTACACCAGGAATAATTTCAGTAAAGGTAAATCAGAGCATGTAACTAAAGTGCTGGATGCAGCAGCTTTCTAGAAAAGCCAAGAGATTGAACAGCACCCGAAAATCATTGTGAGGGAAGTCAGGATTTGTTGTTTCATCCATCCTATGTCCAAAGTAAACTGGAAATGTGACAAACACTTTCATTGCAGCACCTACTGAGGATGATGATATGGAGACAATTTTGGACATTGACAGATGTAAACATGGGTTTAATTCAGTGAGACAATGCTTGCTTCTTAACATGACAGAGGTTTCACAGTTAATGGCAACTTCTTTCCCAGCTACAGTGACACAGCTGGAGACAGAATCGTATCCATAAGGAATCAGAATAATCAGTTATGTTACTCTGTCAGCTTGCAAATATTATGTATATTAAATTGGGGGCAATTTGAAGGTGTCACTCATTTTAGGCATCTCTCTAATTTCAGGGAAGAGGAGCAAAGAAATTCAGTACAGAACTGCCAGCAAAAAAAACATCTGGAATGCCATCCATTAGCACCAGGAGCAGCTTTGTTTCCCCATGAGAACTACCAGCACTGCTCCACGGTGGCAGGCAGTTCAAAAGCTACCCTGGCAAAACATCTTTAAGCCTTGATAGAAAGATCCAATGGTTCAAAATTTGGATTTGCAGACTGGAATGAACAGTCCTTATATTGATATAGAGTAAGTCATTGAAGGGAAAAGTTTTAAGTCTGAAGAAAAAGGTCTCTATCTTTACTTTGACACGTAAGTTAGAAAGGTAACTTCAGAAAACACCCACTTAATTATTAAACCAAACCAAATCACCAACAGCAGAGGGAAGGTTTGACACCTCTGTGTGCAGTGGGATTGTACCTGCTGGCCTTCATGTGGCCTCGATGGCCATTTCGTGACACTCTTGTCCCCGGACCGAGAGAATGGTACAACCTGTTCCTGTTGGATTCCATTATAAATTGTATGCATTACATATACTTTCATTCACACAAACAGCACCACTGCTACAACAGCACAGAACTTTTTTTGTGTGCATATCACAAAGCCACTTCTTCCATGTAAGAAAAAGCGAATAATTTTATTTAGAAAAACGCATGCAAAAGTAAATAATATGGTTTTTCATTTCATCAGATGTTCTCTTTGTCAGAACTCACAATACTGAAGTGTTTTACTGGCACTGATAATTAACACATTTTTAGAGAAAAGTCTGCATTTAGCTTAGACTAAATAAATGTAAAGGAACCATATTGATAAAACTTATCTTGAAATCTGACTTTAGATGTTACTACAAAAATGGTTTCAACTTCCATGAGTATGAAAACAGAAGCTGTTGGCTGCAAGGAACGACAAGCTCTGTCAAAATACATGTGACACTGTTTAAAATCCTGTTGTGCTAAATAACATGGAAATTGGTTCAGCAATATTTCAATTTTCCAGTTCACTTTATGCTGTACACTTTACCTGTAAGCTCCACACTTTAAAATCATTTACCTGATCCATACTGTTATCCCTATTCAGGAACTGTGCCCCAGACCTGCCTTTTGAACACTGCTTTGCTTCACTGAACCTTGTTTTTCTGAATCAAATCCCCTTAATCGTCTGAATTCCATTTAAGTCAACACAAGCATTGTTGAGGCACTTTGTCCTCATGTACTATTTTTTTTATCCATTTTTCTAGCTGCTGGTATTCTGTTGAAAGACTGAAGATCAGCAATTCTGTGGGAGCAGGCAGTTAAGTAGAAGCCTTATTATCAAAAAGATATTAATGAATCACCATCCACAACACAACCTGTTCCACAATTTGCCATCATTTATTTCTCAACATAACTGATATCTTTGAACTTATGAATTATTTTTCAGAACATACTCAAGATATAGGCAAATAAAACAATAAAGAAAAATAAAGTAAAATGAGCTGTTTATTTTTGTATACATATGCCATGCAAATTAAGTATATTTTCTTCTTACCTTTAAGCTTTTTTTTTTTTTTTTTTTTTTTTTATAACAAGGAGGCTACCACTCTTGGAATCCTGCTATTTCAGGGAAATCTATTCAGAGACACTCAGGATGACAACCAGTGAGACTGAAGTGTCACTTAATACACTGCCCTTAACAGGATATAAGTGCAAGGATTTGGAATTCTAGTCCTTCCAGTAATTTTGATTGGCCTGAAAGGACACTCCAATGCTCAAAACTCTTTCTCAAGTTTCAAACTAAGATTCTGTTGCACTTAAAAACAATCAGTGGCTCTAGTTCTCACCCCTGCTGCATTCCCCAGCTACAAGCAGAAAGGCCAGGAAAAACAAGAATACATTTTATATTTCCTTCTGTTACTTGGGGAATCTGTGTGTGGAGGAATTGTTTTCTTCCTCTTAAGGCATATGATGCAGATTTAAGCCTTCCTACCCCAAGATATTCCTAAAACATGCAGAAATACTGAATTCCTACTTGCACTGCATAGAAAACAGCCATTAACAGTGGATGTATTCCAGTTTTGCCTGAGTTGGTAATTCCAGCCAACTAATACCTCTCCCTCACTTAAATACCTGTACAGAGAATGGAAACCACTGTGCTTCACTGTACAGACCAAAATCAGAGAGAGACCTTCTCCAGTTTTCTTAAATTTTCACACTTGCATGTCAGTGTATTACCTATGAAATTTTAAAACATGCCTCATCTTATAAACCAAGGAACAGACTCAAGGTTGCTGCAGATCTCTAGGAATTTCACACATGGTGTTGGGAATGTCTGTAAGGAACTCTATCCCTCTCCCTGGAAGCAGGCAAGAGAACTCACCCTGAAGCACATGAAACCTCCAACAGGGTTCCCAAAAGCTCTCTCAGGAGAGAGGCAAGTACAGAAGGTAAGTGAAATTTGGAGGAGGAATCTTCTGTTTGACATGGAGCAAACATTTTAACTGAGGGAGTCTGCCAGCTCTCATTAACACAGGGATGAAAAGGCCCTGCTTTGTCTTAGAAGTCCACACAACAATTCTGAAGAGTGTTATCCTAAGTTTAAATCTAAGTTTTAAAGTTTCTTATGCTGCTCTGCGTAAAAACACTCAACTCACCATTTTTTCTAACTTAATGACTTTTTATCTTTGAGAAACAACTTGATACCCGTACACAATTCCATAAGGCAGCAGGAAAGGGAAAGAAAGAAAATCTTTTGAATGCTGTATGTGCTTTGTGATGAAGCCTGAAAGTTAAGAGATTGCCTTTCTGACCCCATTTGTGTTCTCTGCTCATGTGGAATGTTACCTGATGAAATTGTTAAGGGCCTTTCCTCATGTATGCATTCATATTTAAGGCATGAGGCATCCAGGACTTCACCTTAGGCACTGAGAGATTTTCAAAGACTTCTTCCAAAATTAACAAAGAACTTTAACTGCTTCAATGAGTTCAATCAGAATATGTTTGTGGTAACAGCTCCCAACTAAAAAGAAAAAGTTTTTTGACAAAAACTTCTATGAAAAATGTAAAAATAGTAGCAAAAATCAACCGTGGCAACTCTGAAGCTGATGGATTACTTGAAACTGTGTTATAGGAGCAAGCAATACACTGTATTGTGCATCTTACTCAGCTGTGAGAAGGTGAATATTGCACCTTTTTCTGTGTTCAACTACAGCTGTGTGTCTTTTTCCACATTCTCAAAAACAACATGAGAATGGGCTGAAGTGGTCAATGCCACCTGAGCACTCACAGGTGCTGGAAAAGGAACAACTTGTTAATTCTGAACCACAAAGTCAGACATTAACAAGGGGCATTGTTGTGTAACAGTGAAGGGAAAAGAGGAAGAGAGAGACAAAAGAGGTGACAGTGTCAATGACAAGAGAGCAAAGGGACTATGAACAAATGAAGTGTCTCAGGGAAAGTGAAAATGAAAATCAGAGAGACACAAACAGCACATATGATATCCACATATATAAAATCTTTGGGGTCTAATGGTTCTCTGGCTGAGCTCCTTCAAGGATGTGTGCACTGAGTAAGAACCCAATTAGATAAAAGCCCTATTAACCATTAGCGAGCAGAAGGTGTTTCTATGCTGCTTTAACAGATCCAATGAACTTACTACAGCTTTTTAGTGTTCTTACAGACAGATGATCTCTAGTTCAGTGAAAAAAAGCATCATTTTCAGGACTGAGTGAGAGACTCTAAGTAACAATGTGAATAGAGAAACACAGGCTTTTCTTACCTTTCAAATGCTGGCCAGGAGGTCTCTTCACTGAGTTCAGAACCATCACTGCTACCTAGAGAAATATAACAACAGAAGCTGCATTATTTCTTCATCTACAAACCATCTCTGTCAGTTGTATCTAAACACATCAGAATAGTTGAGATTCTGAATATCAGAATATTTAAGATGAAATTAAAAAAAAAAAAAAACTTCAGTAAAATACTACAAGGAAAACACTTTGTCATTTGCTTCAGGAATTTCACCTAAACTGAGATGGAGATTGAAGGGACAGGGTCTAGTTCCACATTAAGAAGTTAAAGAAAAGGAGCACTAATAAATGGGAATTTTATTTTCAAAATATAAAGAACATCCTAAAAACAGATTTGTCTGCATTTAGAAAAACAGGTCACTTATTTAAAAAAATTTTTATCAAGTCATACACAGTCATGACACAGAGGTGCAAATTCAATGCTAAATCTCCAATACATTATATGAGAAGCCTTAAACAATTTTTAAAGCTATCTTCCACTTACTCTATCAGATCACAACAGTATTATTTCATTCTATGCTTTGTAAACTAATCTAGAAAAACTTCATTTTAAACACTGAAAATAGAGGAAAATCCCAAAACCCAGAAGTCTGATGCATCCACTCAAGGCAGTCCCATAAATAAGACAATAACTTTACAATTCCAGTAAATCCCATCAGTCTGAACATGAGTATTTAAATATAGGTGGGGTTAGCTGTAATGTCAAAAATCAGTAAATAATTATCAGTAGGGATGCTGTTAACAGGAATCAGTAGCTTCTATACACAATTCCAAGCCGTTGCCTTGCTGCTATTTACCTTTCACATCAGCCCAGCTGCCCACATGAGCTATTATCCTTGTTCACCACTTCAAACCAACATTTTTTAGCTCCAGATAATCCCAAAGCCTAAATATCAGTGCAATTCAATGTCAGTGCTTGAAGCCACCTTTTGGCACACTAACTTGCCACCTTGTTTGCTCTGCTGCCTGAACACCCATATATTAAAGGGAAGCAATAAAATAATACAATTATTTTGAAACAAACAAGTAAAAAATCTGAATCAATGCTCCTTACTCAAGAAGGAGAAACGGTGAGAAACCTCAGAGAAACAGTGGCTGAAAATGGGAACCAGGTCCCTGTAATTTTACACAGAAAATCAGAAGGGAAAAGCAATGCCGTGAAAAATCATGTGTATAAAGTAGGTCTGGATATTCACTGAGTAAACACAGAGAGTAAAGATGGAGGCAATAAAGATTTATACACAGCAGGGGTAATTCCAGCCAAGAGCCATGAAAATCTCAGCATGGGCTGAAGTTCCCTCTGTGCAAAATTTAAGAGAAAATACAAGCCTTTATCTGCCAGCCAATTCAACTGAGATGCCTCTTCTGCAAACATCAGATCAACATCCACATATTAACATGATCTCTGTGCGATACTAAATAATTTGGTCTCAGCTTGTTCTGATTTTTTCCTAAAGGCAAGTCCTAACCTAGTTCACACCAACACTACAGTAAGAGCCATTTGTGTAGAGATACAGAAGTGATGTTGCAGTGGAGGCATAAAGGGCTGCAAGCAGGGAGGTAAAATATTCAACAGGTAACTTGCATTACTTTCTAGTAAGCAGAAGTGCCTTTAAGTTTTTAGTGCTTCCAGTTGCAGATCATCGATCCTTAAGCATCCAGCTGCTGGGAGGGTTACAGCAGCAGGCAGCTATGTGCACAGAAAAGTAGCACAGTTACTCCTCCTGTGACTTACATTTCCTCTGAGCTGTGGGGACAAGTGACCAAAGAGACCTAGTTACTACAGCTGAGTAAGTGCTTGCACGTCAAGTGACCCTCTCAGAATCTATCAGCAAACATTCAGGTGCCACAGGGCAGGTGAGCAAAGAAGCGGCCATAAAAATAATCAGAAGTTCTCCTCAGCACAATTTACACCTAACCTGTAATGTGGTGAAGAGAATGTGTGGGTTGAGCTCCACATTATCCCAGGCACTTCTATACAGAAAGACTACCAGGTAAATCATTAACCACCCCAGAAAAAACAGGAGTAACCAGTGGAGTAACCTATCCAGGTGGAGCCTGCTCTTGCAGTAGGAGTCTTTGCAAAGTCCTTACCATTTCCTAGAAGAAACAACTGTCACTCAGTACTTTCAGCAAATTCTACAATCCCCATCACAGTGAAAAACTTAGTGATTTATTCCATCCTAATGAAACCACAGCTGCATTCTCTGTAAGGCAACACATGAAGTCTCTTCAAATTAGTTAAGTAGCATGATTTGGGGATGAGGAGACAGAATCAGATGTAACAATTCAGAGACAACTTTAAGAAGGCATCTTGGGTTGGACCTCCCAGCTGACTGTCTTTGAAGAAGGCTGTTTGTGGTAGAATCTCTTATAGGAAGACCTTAAGGTGCTGAAATCCTTTTAGCAGTTGGAATGACAATCAGGATGGTAGAGTTCAACCCCAACATGAAAATAGTTTTCCTTGCATATAATTGAAGTTTTCTTTTGGTTACTTGGAGCAATTTGTTCTGCAAGATGGTGCAGCAAGTTCTGTCAAGTCATTCAGCCAACACTGAAAGCATTAGGGATACTTAGAATCTTATTTTCTTACTACTGCTTAGAGTTAGCTTTATATTAGCAAGAAGCACAGATTTAATATGACTAGAGCTCTTCTTAATTTAGGTCCACTTGATAGATCCACACAATTAAAACCCCCTAATAAGACAGTACTCTGAAGTTATTGTTTGCATTTAAAGTTGGCTGATAACATTTAAATTCTACCTGAAATGACATTTTGATGGCAAATGTATCCGTTTTGCTAATAAAGTTATATTCAAATGCTGTGCTAAATACACTACAGAAAGATTTAAAAGCTAATGTTGCTTTGTAAAAATGCAAAGCAATCTAGATCAAGAGCTAAAATGTCACCTATCACAAAGTGACAATCCTTGGTACAGTATCAGTACAGTGAGAAAATCTATAGGAATTTGGGGCCTTTGTAAACCAAAAGTTTCACTTAAAAAGTTAAACCTATACAGGAATTACCAATTACACTTAAAAGGATCATTAATTTGTAAAAAAATTGCACAAAACATCAGAGCAATTGATTTAACATTTACATTGATGCCTATAGGGGTTGTAAAAATTGTAACAAAAACCTGGAAAAGGTTGAATTTTAGTGTTTGACTATTCCTCTAACATCCATATAAAAACATCTCCAATAGGATTTTTTAGATTCTAAAACCCTCTAGGAGATACTTCGCAAGACACAAGTTCTGATACTAAAATCCACCCCTTTCCTGAAAAGCAAAACAGAATACCTGACATCCTTCCTTCCAAAACAAAACAGAGGTAAAAGGGACTGTTTTTAACTTAATAAAAGTTAGATGTCTAGCCAAGTTCTGTTTAAACATTAAGTGCACTATTTGAGTGTCACCTCAACTGGAAATATTTAATTCATTCAGTACTCTAAAAATATATCACCTTCTTAAATTCTTCTCAAATATGTACTCTATATTTGAGATTTTCCAACAACCTCAAGCAAGTTCTTCAGGTTAAACTTAATAACAAATCCTAGGCAGTATAAGCCCTTGCTGTTAGCTAACGTTCTAAACAAATTTTGGCTTTATGTAAGAAGCCACTTAACACAAAACACTATCTTCCTAGTTTTCTTTATTGCTAATAAACTTCTGATGCAGGATTGAAATAAAATAAAATCTTTAGGAAGGTTTTTTCCTATCTGAGGAATAACAGCATTTGGCAAGATGGCTTTTTTGCTAACTGTGCTGATGATTATCTGAGGAGGCTCAGGATTGTCTGCAGAGCCCCAGCACTGCAGCTCTGTTCAGATGTCAATTTTCTGCTCACATCTGCAGATATGCACAGGCAGATGGATGTCTGTGAGATGTCTGTGCTCCAGCCACACAAACAGCATGAGGTTTCCAGTTATGGGATAGGGAATGCCAGTGCTATCCCATATCGACTCCCCTGGTCACGGCACCCACTCACTGCCCCAAGTATGGGGATACTGAACACTTAACACAGGCTTTCTTTATCCAGAAGTTAGTCCCCAAAGTTAAACATGTGTTAACATAAACAAACCAACCCCAAAGAGTTTAAAAAGTCTTCAGACTAAAAATTCTTTCCCCTTCCCAAATCTGTCATTGACACTCTCTTGGCTCCAGTTACACTGTGTTTCCAGAGCTGTGACGGACCTGACCGAGATCAAAATTCTCCCATGAAAATACACAAAACTGGTCAAGAGGCCTGAACATCAATAGCTGCAGCACAGCCCAGCCCAGCCAACACCACAGAGATGGGCTCCATGCCCTGAAAGCTCTGCTCTGCTTTGGTGAGTTCACAGCCACACTGCAAATCCTCATATATAGTTCATGACTATTTAACTATTTAAGTTCAGTTTAAGCAGCTCAACTCTGGTTTCCCAGTTAAGCAAATACAGATGGCAGGAACTCTGGCAGAGGACTCGAGCAATATCATGCCAGAGAATTGACAGAAACTTTTAATACCATCACTGAGATTCATTGTGAAAAATCAGCAAAAGCAAATAAACAAATGGATAAAGATGGGAGAGAAACAGGGGGTTTGTATAACTACATTGATGGAAAGACATCCAGAGAGTGAGCCTTGGACCAAACAGTACCAAAAAAGATTGGGGCAGAACTGGAGTGCTAGACTGTATCTTCTCCTCTCAAATCCAGGCATCTACATGTGCATTTTTAACCTCTAGCATTATACAGGTTTTTAATTTATCCTATCACTAAAGTAGTAGTGGCTTACAATAGCAAAACCAGGTATCCACATTTAAGGCAAGAGTCAGACATCCATATAACTCATATAAAGGAAATATATAAATAAACCTGACATATTTCTTCTGCCTGAAACCCTACCTGGAATCTGATCTGATGACTCAGTCCTACACACCTGAACAGCACAGTACAGGTTAAAGAATCAAACAAACACTGGCTGTGTAAATGTCTTCCCTACTCTACAGGCTGCCAAGACCTCTGAAAGTAAATGCATACACTGTATACCTACACCTATACTTCATTTATTTAAAGAGAAATATAATCCCTTGTAGAATTCAATAACTTCGAGGTGGTGACTTAATAGAGGAATTCATTAAAATGCTGATTTCTCATACGTATTTCACGCCAGTTTAGGTTTGGAAAGGTACTATTCTTACAAAGGCACTTTCTTACATTAATTCATACTGATTTAGAATACCTTTCTTTGACTCTGCAGCATTCATTCTTCCAACTGCATTAGAACACAGGCTGAAGCTATTCTCCAGTGATTGCAACACACAAACAAAGGCAAATGTTCAAGAGTTCTAGTTTTTCCAGAGCTTTCATCCATATCATTGTAGATCAGGAAAAATAAATGGAAAATAATAGCTTAAAAAGAATTTGAATCAAACACTGCTACAAACACAATCCATAATTGTTTCCTTTGAATTTTTAAACACCTCAAGTTACAATCTCAGTTTCAGCAGTGTTCCTGTGTTCATACCTTGACATCTGTTTTGAAGTGGTATATATGAGACAGCACTCTCAAAGAACAACTTTCAGCAAAATTACTTTGCATCCTCTAGGTTAGATACTCTAAGAGGAAAAAAGCCAAATAGAAGCAATATATGAAAAGAGGGGCCTATTTTACACTGTCCCTTTACTTCTTAAGAATTAGCTGAACAATTTGCCATTGTAAACAAACCCAGCTTAAGAAATTCAGTAATGCAGCAGAGCCAAATTGGTGGGAAGAAATGGTGGAAATCCAAAGCTTCTGAGAACATTAATGAAACAAACTGAGCATTCCTGCGAAGATATTTAAGCAATAAATACTTTGAAAATGTAAGAAAATTGGGAATGAATAGAGAACCATGTATTCTTTAGAAAAATATCTTACGAATTAAAGGAAGTTTCATGCTATTTCTGACTGGAATCAGGATCTAGTAAAATCATCTTAATTTATCCTACTTTTAGGTGAGGAGGTGACAGGAGGCAAATACAGGCAAGAGAACAGGTGGTACGAACGTGCAGGTGGTTCCTTGCACCCAGCCAAGAGCAATGCTCACACCTCAGGAGGGCAGAGTGTACGCAGTGACCTCATCCAAACACAGCCCATCAAGAACAAAAACCACGTTGTAGCTTTAGGCCTGGCTGATAGCAGTGAGTGGGGGTTCTCAATGAACTTCCACTCCAAGTAAAAGCATCTGTCCCAATTTACTAAAAGCACATATTCTGGACTGTCTGCACAAAACAGACATTTTCAACACTATTCATCTGTCTGTATTTGCTTGTGCTGTCTCTCAAAAGTCTCTGCAATCAACAGAAATAAAGTGGGGTTTTAAGGACTCAAGCCATATAACCTCTTTTTAGCCCCCCACCTAAGAATGAGATGAATCATATCCTTGAGGATTTCAATTGTCTATGTGATTATAAAGAGTTCCAATTGTAACCAGCTCAAATGTAGCCATCTACTTTATAAATATCTAAAACTTAAAAGAGACTATTTCTTCTTGTTACACTCCTGAATTCAAGAGAACATTTCCCATCTGACCCTGTGTATGAGACTGGACAAGTGTTTCTTCCTTCTTATTAGGATAGCCCTGGCACTGCTGGAAAAAGATTTCTCATTTTTTTAAATCTTCTGTCCAGATAACAAGCACCTATTTATAATATAGGAGGATGGCAACAGAACCAGAGGTATGCTGATTCCAGCATAACACATGATCATCAGCTATGGAACACCATCCCACAGTGCTAGGAACAAGAAGTGTTTTGACCCAAGCACAAGAAATCAATAGAAAAGAGGCTGTATCTTTAATATTTTTGAGTTTGTTTGTTTTCAGAATGAGTTGAATGTACACACAGCCTCCAATTGCTGAAATTAAGAAAATAATCTGATAAAGGTCTCTGACCTTGGCTGTCACATCACAGATCAGCCTGTTTTGAGCAAACGCCTCTCACTTTCTGCATTGCTGCTGCTTTAGGAATCATTCACTGCAATAAAAACCAACCAGTTAGTACATTCTTCATCTGTGAAAGGTTAATGACATGGATGTACATGCTCTGCACCATTCCTAGAGTGACTGTCAGCCTTTCCCAGCATGGCATAACCAAAATGTCCATCATCACTTCAATGTGTGCTTTAGGTTATAGACTTGCTGATGGATTCCTGTGGACAGTGTTGTTACACTGGTCGTGTTTTAATATTTAACAGAGGCAGATCCTATCAGATCCTCCAATATGAAAGGACTGGAAAGGTCTAAACACCTTTGAGCCCTCAAAACACAGGAGTGATTTAAAGCAGCATTACAGTTGTCTTTAAAGGCACATTCAAGGTGCTGACATAGCAGAAACCCTGTCCATGTTTTGAAGAAGGATCATTTACCCAAAAAGTTAAGTCCTACATAGGCTTATATGTAAAAAAGGTAGTCCTGTTTCTAGAGCAACAGGTTTAAATCCACGTTTATGGGCAAGGTGAGGAATAACACTCCTTTCAGTACACACATTCAGGAGACATTTTCCTGACCGTCTTTTGAAGCTGTGTTGTAGAATACCATAAACCTCCTCTCTGCTGCAGTGACTGTACTAATTCCAAGTCCTAAGCAAACAGACTACTTCAAACATGATGGAGGAACTCAGCAGCTTCAATCAACTTCCTTAAATCCTGCTGAGGCAGCAGCACAGAATGCCAGACAACTTACATTTCCAAGAATTCTGCAGTAATAGATACTGCAAACCTCCAGAACCTACCCTCTTCTTCCATATGTATTTCTAGCACCTCTATCAACCTTTTGTGCCACTGAAATTTTTATCATCAAGAAGCAGCAAAAATAACACCTCTGCTGGACTGTCAAAACAGTGATAAAACTGAGTATGGGGAGGCTGGAGATCAAAGAGAATGGGAGAGGGAAATTTCTAACAACAAATGCTGATCTTGGATAAAATGCCCAAGGTTGCTGTTTCACAAGTCATTTATACAAATATTCTAAACTGGTAATTTTGTTCCAGCTTGTCAGGTCCTGCTTGAGCTGGAGAACAGAATTGAAAAATTCAGAGAGGAGACAAAGTAGGAAAATCCTATATTCTCCAAAATATAAAAATGGTGACTGGTTCTTAATAGTACGTTATGAGAAACTGTCTGTCAGCTCTGGCAAACCTTCCCTGCTAGGCTCTAACGGAGGTACAGAAATAATTTACCCAGGATAAAAAGGATCAACTGCAGAGAATTTATTAGGTATTTAGGTAGAAAACATCCAAAAAATAATTGCCCTGAGAAAAGGGCAATGCTACATTTCAGTAATGGTGACAAACGCTTGGGTCTCCTGCACCATGCAAACCCTGGGAATGGAAACTGCCTGGACACTGAGGAGAAGCACCATTCCTGATGGGTGGCTTTGAAATGGAAAACTTTGCCACAGCAGAGAACCTGCAGGGAACAGAGACAGGCGATGCACATTACATAGTGGAAGCTGCCTGATGTGAACAGGTTCACTTAGACCAGCTACTTTGGTCTAATTCCATATGGCCTTCTCCTCAAGAAAATACACATACAGCTCCTGAAAGTAGCATCATCTGACAATCTGTGACCTTGTTTCCTTCCACAAAGGCTAAAAAGCAGAACTGCTTTTAAAATTCAGTTATCCAAAGAAATGTGAAGCACTACAAGGATCTTTCATCACCACAAATGCATAAAAATTGAACACCATTAAATTCTATCAAACCAATAATTCTGAGGGAAGGACTGCAGTGAGAGGTTCCATTTATCAGCCCCAGCTGCAAACAGGTAGATTTGAGAGGCACTTATGTCCTGTCCTCCCTCCACCTAAAAGATCTACGTGCAACAGGAAAAAAGAGCACCTATTCTCACGGAGGAAACTCAGGAAGCAGAACTTCTCAAAAAAAGCACCATCCTAAATATATGAAGATAAATAATTTATCAAAATTTAGTACATTATGACATTTTGAGGTATTTGAAAGTTAGACTTCAATCTTCTGTTGAAGTCAGAAGCATGTAGAAATTATGCTCTTAAAACTGTCAGCAATTTACACAGTCAAGTCAACATGGCATTTTACATAGAAATCCCACTATAAAACTTTTTAAACTTGAATTGATTTAGGGAGGGAAAGATAATAGAAAATCATGTCCCATACTTCCTTCCACCTCCATTGAGGAAGAGGAGTATAAGAAGCTGTTATCACTAACAGAGATAAAGAAAAAAAAAAACAACCAACCAAAAAACCCCAAACAACAGCAACAACGAAACAAAAATCTTTTTCATAATTTCTCAGTTCATGGTGTGTAAATGAAGTTACCCTCCTTCCCCTACATTTCTCAGATTTGTTCTACCACAGAAGCATTAATTTTGAACAGCCCTGCTGCAGGCTCAATCACCAGCTAATTGTGCTATAACCTTTATTAAAAGCCGAGGCACTGCATAGGTGTGTTTGCAGCTCCTACCTATTGAAATTCCACTGGACAGGGTGGAGCTCTCAGCCTGCCCTCGGGATGGGACGTGGGGCTCCATGACGCTGTCATCCAGCAGGTGCCGTGGTCCCGCGTTGGGGAATGTCGCGCTTTTAAATTCCGCTGTGTTCATTTTGTGTATGAAACTAGAAACCAACGAGGACACAACATTACAACCTCGCCTTTGGTATGTCTCAGGAGACATGCTTTAACATGCTTAAGGATTGTATGCACTGTGCTCCTAAAGTCAAACTAAATCATGGCCAAGTCATAAGCAATTGTGCACAAATAAATTATCGGTAGGAATTGCCAGGTTTAAAACTGCACAGGAGTCATGTAACAAAGATGAAGTTAGGAGTACATTAACAATTACTTCCAATATCTTATGCTATTTTTGTCTTCTATAACACTATATTTTTCTCTTCTATAACACTATATTTTTGTCTTCTATAACACTATATTTTTGTCTTCTATAACACTTCTATAATTGAACTGCAGCATTGCAATCTAGGTCATTAAAGGTAAACTTACATAATAGAAGTTATTCATTACTGAGTAGCTACTACCTTGCATTTTGAAGACATGATAAGGGAAATAATGAGATATTGATCAAGATATTATTAGAAGTACACATATATAGAAAAAGCCTGAAGCCATTACTAAACAGAGATAGTCTACAAAGAAAGTCTATAAAGGAGGTCTCCTAGTAAAAATACCAATAAAGCAGCAATATAATTTTGAATTTGAAATAATTATAGTGGCATTGAATTACTAAAAAGTTATAGTTTTGTCATTCAGAAAGAGCCATTCTAGTTAACTCACTGACTAGTCTTATCATCAAAACTTCAGCCTTCCTATTTTGATTAATTCTCTTTGGTTGGGATAACAGCATTATAGTTCTGAGCTTGCTCCCTGGCCACAAATTGCTCTGTGAGTGAAGTACTGTGTACAAGTCATGCTACTTTATACAAGCAAAGCTTTTGTATTGAGTGACAATACATCACTTCAAAAAAAAAAGCTCAGGATTTTTAGGTTAAGCAAAATGCTGACTTGTATCCCAGACTGTGACATTTCCTATGTCCATGGGGTATCAGGTTCCGAGGTGAAGGGGGTGTTGGTGGTAGCAAGGCTCCCTCAGCTGCAACATTTTTCCGTCCACTTTGTGGAGATGCTCCGACTTCAGAGCCTGGGAAGAGAAAAGACATTACTCCCAAGGAATTTCAGAATTACTGTCAGGATCACTTCTTAGAAAATCATGGAAAAAATGCACAAAACTTCCTAAACTCCCTTTATAAGAGATAGCTGCAGTAAATCTCCTTTATCTATTGAGAATTAAACCCCCTGCACTTCAGGATTTTTGCACAGGATTAAAACCAAACACACTTAGTTCAAATAGACCATCCAGTATTTTGCAAGTCCTAAAGGTGGCTGCATTTGCTATACCAGCACTGGGCATGTCCCACTGATTCTACATTTTCAAACTCCTGCCTTCAACCATTTTTGGCATTGACCAAGAAGAAAGTTCATTCTTGGAAGCATATTATGCCATGAAAAGTTTAGATGAAGGCCCTTCTGTCTAGACACAACAAAGAATGAATATTTAATAGCCCTTCACCCCAAATGACATTAACAACTTAGTGCCACAATACATACAAAAACCTAAAAAAATGACTCAGTTCCTTCTTTACAGATCACCTTTAGACTTTTTATTACAAACACGCAGTGTTTAAACTTCACACTTCTTTATAGCTTCAGGCAAATATTTTCCACGTCTGCAGTTCTAAAATAATGCACATGACAACCTCAAGTCTTCTCACATTTATTAAGCATTTACCTACTAAATCTTCTCTGGAAGCAGCAGAGTGGGGAGTGCTGGTCCCTGGCTCTATCTTTAATGAAAGCCTGCATTAAAGAAATATTAAAAATTACTTTATAATGAAATAAAAATTTATGAAGAAGAATTTTTTTAATTTATGATTGCAAGCTGCCTGATTCTGTGATTGCAAGGAATACTATGAAGGTAATACAAACAGTGCAGAGTTATCTTTAGCACACACTGTTTCCAAACTTGATTTGTCCTGCCTATTGCTTTGGTTCACACAGACCACCAGGACCTCCAGTGCCCTGAGATGGCTGGCACACACATGAAACTGCTACTCCAGCTAAAACCTGGGAAAAATAAAATTGAAAGTAGTACACAACTTCTCCCCCCACCTTGGCTAAAATATTTATTCTTGGAACACTTCATATTTTAAATTTTTTTATGAAGTGCACTAGTGTGCCAAGCACCAAGCCTTTTGACTTTACTGGTCCAAAACCCAAAATCCTCTTCTCTGTTTTGGAAAATACATTATCAACTTGATTTCAGCCATAATTCAAGCTTTTCTGTAACTTTTTAATGCCATTTCCAGCAGGCCCACAAAGAAGGCAGACTATAGGGGAAGATAACTTCAGGAAGATGAAGTGTATCTTGTCCACACAGTTTGCAGAACTAAAATCTTTGAAACTACTAACACTGAGAAAGCATCTATTTAATTTTGGGGAGAAAAAGTTTGAAGTTTGACAGCTCCTCTCCCTCCCATTCCAGACACCATAGCAATGATTCACCACAATTTTATAATTTTTTTTTTTTCAAATAAAATCTTTTAGGAAGAAAAACTATGTATTCAAGTCACTGTCGCTGTTCTCTAACTTCAACCTTCTTGCTGTTAGACACCTTAGGGGATGAAAAGTAAAAGAGCCACTTTAAGTAAGAACAATTCTTCAAACACACTCCTCAACCATAAAAACATTCAGTTTGGAGATGTACAAAACCCACCAGTCCAAAACCAGACGTTGTGAACAGCAGCTACGCTTCTGATTTATGTGCCACTGTCTCCAGTCATTGCCCTGCTACCAAAACATGGATTGTACAGGACAAAGAAACTGCAGCTCCTTCATCAATCAAATTCCTACTGCTAGTCAGACCTACCCAGTGAAGGTGAAGGAAGGTGGAGAGTGGAATTCATGAATACTGTGTCCTAAGGAGACACTGCAGGTAAGAAGCTTGGGTTTGGGTTAGCTTTTTTTTTTTCCTTCCTTCAAATGTTTGACCAATGGAGCTTTACTCTTCAGTGACAGAGAAGTGACATTTCCCAAATCAGGCTGTAGAACATCCCAGGAAAAAGGTGAAGCTGGATGCTTCCACAGGGACACACAGAGAACAACTTACAAACCTCAGAAGAGAAGCCAAGAGTCTGAGTCCTCATTAACTGTTCTCTGACATAAACTGAAGGGTCCCCATTTGCTGCCTTTCAGTAAATCCAAGTCAGGGCTATTAAATGGCAAACACAGCTGTTCCTAAAGTGTGCATCCCCCTCCTGCCATTCCAAGGGAGCTGCACAAGCAACCAATTCAAGCCCTCTGAGGTGACAAACTTCCCAGGCAGGCAGGATGGGAATGGGTGGGGAACCTCCTCAAGCACATCAGCCAATGAACAAAACCTTCCTTCATAGGCAACAGATTTGCCTTAGGGTGTTTCCTATCCTCAGTTCCTGTCTCTTGCCAGAGATTTCCCTCCCTCAGTTTTTCTGGATGCCAAATCACTTATTACAGTAATAATCTTTTAATTAAGGACATAGAAACCTTGGGTGGGAGGCTGGGAGGAACAGGCAGAGAGGAACAGGAACTTGCCTCTCAAAAATCAAGTGCTTACGTTTTACTCACATTTTATAACCTATCAAAGAGCAAAAGAATAAAATAGAATAAATAAAAAAGGAAAGTATAAAATGAAGTGTTATCTGCAAGTGAAAACTAAGTCACCCTCAGTAAAAACCTGGGACTGGATGCACAGATGTTTTTGTTCTGATGAAGAATGATTTAAGCCATCTCCAACCACAGGAGTCCTCTTAATGACAGAACAGTGTTACAGGTGAGCCATGTGTAGAAAGTCTTTCTCAGCAGACCAAACCCACCTGAAGCAAGGACTTGCGCAGTCTGGCATAGAAAAGGGAGCAGATCTGCCATTGAGAATGTGGGGAAGTGCCTTGAGCACAACATCCTACTGGAACCACAGCTGCTTGCAGCTGCTATGTCTGAGGTGCATAATCACAGAATCACAGAATGGTGTGGGTCTGAAGGAACCCTAAATCTCATCTAGTTCCAACCCCCTGCCATGGGCAGGGACACCCACATAATGTAATACAACTCCCCAGTGCAGGTGCAATCTCACAAGTGACAGGCTTTGAGTTACAAAAGTAATTTTGTGATAAGTTATGGTCAGTTTATAGCATTTTGTACTTACTTGTAATTGTCATCTTCTACAAACTTTTGTAGTTCTTCTATGTACTGAACTGAGTTTAGATATTTTTGAACATGAGGCAACATAGGAATATCTGGAAAACAGACACCATTCATTGACACTGAGCCACTCATTGGTAAGCAAAGCTTTTTTTCCAGAAACTATTTGAATAGATTCAGATCTCTTGCCTTTTTATGTGAGATGGAGGTACAAACTACAGGCCCTAATGATACTGAAATTTTAGAACTTCACAGCAATTCTCATGCATTGAGCTGACACTCCCCACACAGAAACCCCAGAGCTGCTTATCAGAGCACATGTAAGGGAAAAGTAAGACAACATCCATGGCCAAACCAAAGGCCCAGAACTGGAACATGGAGTCTGAGGACTCCTTCACAACCCACATTCTCTTTACACTGAGCTTTCAGGGAAGCCACAGTCCTGTGCTATTTCAAATTCCACCATCACAAACAAAGCATTAGGACTTTACTAGAATGGGAAGAGGACTGTGAGTGAAACCATCTTTCAAGAAATAAATGCATTATCTGATCTATGGACAGAACTATAAATGTCCAAAAGACAAGCTGAGTGAACTTTATTATCTCCAGTAAAAGTACTATTCCAAAAGAAATCCTATTCTTAGTATTCAGTCATAAAATTAGGAACACAGGGATACAAGCTTATAAATACCAGTAAAACTACTCTTGAGTATGAGGTACTACTACACATTTATCATCAGAAAATATATATTGCAGTTTGCTTGATGTAAGAGAAATGCAATTTTATTGTGTCTCATTACCCTGATGCTCTGTCTTAACCAACAATACTAGAATAAACCCAGACTTTTGGGCTGAGAGGAAGAGGGAGGGTGTTAATGGCATTCACATGGATACAGCCTTACTTAAATTGCATCACAGCAGACAAAAATTAAAGCTTTTAAAGTTCTTCTCTTTAACACTGTGATATTTACACACTAGCTTACCATATTCACATGACTGCTGCAAATCTGAGATAATTCGAAGAATGTTGTTCATTAAATTTGTTCTTTGCTCACTTTCCAGAATGCTTGCTGTTGAGGGGTAGGCAGAGTCAATATATGTCAAGTCTGACAGATAAATACCTGAAATGAGATTAGAATGAGAAGATTCTTTGTTTAATGTCTTTCACTGAGCAGAAAAAAACCCTCATCAAGAATACTGTGGAGAAGTTTTGCTTGCACTAACATTAAAACAGGTTGACAAAAGCATTTTGTCATAATAGGATTTTGGATTTACCTGGGAAATAATTTTAGAAATCTAAAAGTAATTACAAGGACATGCACAGATACTCATAAACCTCATCTTCTCCACAGCACCAATTTACTACTCTCTTGACAAATATGAAGCATACTAAACACACAATACTAAAATACACCATCAAAATTAATTGTTTAGGTAGTCTACTACTTCATTCCTCCAAAGCAGCAATTAAAAAACAATAGAAGGATAAGTTATACCCATAACACTTCAAGCTGAATAAAAACTCAAGCTTGACTTGCAGCAACATGAGAGATTAACTAGGGAAAATGGGCAACCAGACTGAAATGAATGAATCCTGCAGTTTGTAATAATCACAGCTCCAAAGATACAACAGCCTTCTAGATGAGTCATTGCATATTCCCTACCTGCCTTCTTTCCCTGCACTGCTTGCAAACTTACTGCTCCTTCAACCCCCTGATCATGTAGAGAGGAAAATCCTCCTCCCCACACACTAATGCTGTAGATAAAAGGTTTATTTTATTTCTAACCACAACTCCATTTCTTGACCTTCACCTGTTTGTCTCAACTAAGCGAAACATATCCTGACCAGCTCTGTTCAAAGGAATTAGTCTGCATCCCTTGCATCTTTCACAGATATCCCAATTTAGAAAATGACACAAATAATATTATTTAAGAAACTTGTTTCAGTAACAGGGAAATTTTAAAATTATATTTTACTTCACCTCTCAGCCTTGTACAACCAAAATCATAACAAGGACTTGGGCTTTACAGGTGGAAGACTATTAATACAACCTCACAAGAGCAGCAGTTGTGTTTGTATAGCACCTAACCAGTACAGTCCTCAAATCTGAGCTGGGAAACTCTGGGCATCCCTCCAAAACCAACACACACACACGTGTGTGCGCACACAGAAACAAATTAAAATACTTGTGGTTGAAAGGTGACATATAAAAAAGTGAATAAAAAGGTATCATACATGACCTGATATACTAAAAATCTCTTAATTTTCTTCTGCTAGAAACAGTTTGCTAAGAAACAGAAAGGATAATCAAAAACATCAGGTAGTGGCACTTAATTGCTATGCTACCTAATATGCATAAGCTGTCCTGAATCTGAATTTACTACCCATGTCCTACCAAGCCTTAAAAATCCCAAACCCACTCAGTCTTCCACAGAAGGAAGTAAATCATTCTTATTAACTATATATAAGGAAATTCCCTGTAACAGGCACCTGCACTATTATGCAGGATTTTATAAACCACTGTATTTGTAGAATTACCTCTGAATGACTTGTATTGATCTTTTCTTTTAGCTAAATCAAAAACAAGTCTTCTGTAAAGAGCTGTTTTCTAAACCTATTGGATGCATTTCTATGAAAGCTAAAATAATTTTGAAAGCACACAAGGGTAATTCTCTTTCAAATGTAATTGACACTGCCTTTGTGAAGAAACCAGAAAGATCAATGGCAGTAAATTGAATGCACTCAAGTGCTGGCTGAGCATGGAGGACAGAACCAATCCCAGATTCTGTATTTCTTGTAGAACGTAATCTCTATGGCTTTTGCTACTTCTAACAGCAGTCAGATGTTATCAAATATTCTGATACCTACCCAAAACCATCACACACAGAGTTTTAACATTTTCCACATGTATTGGAGAATTCATGCCTTTAACAACTGGAACTGTTTCTTATTAAGTGAACGTCAAGAATTGAATGCAACATTCTGTTGAACATTCTTCTAGACTACAAATGCTTCATTTTTCCTGTTGCATCCAGCCAGGCTGCCCCTTTTATTCCCAGCAACACAAATTGAGTTTTATCAGCCTGAAAGAATCTTTCTTCTAAATGAAGCCCAGTACTGTAATAACTTGAAAGGCATCTTTAGACAGCATAGTAAAAATGTTTGATTTGTAATTGCTTGCTGAACTCTTGCACAGTCCGTTGCCATATGGTACCTCCCTTCTACTGGCAAACAATCTTTCCTTGTTCCTAACTTCTCAGCCTCCCTACCCCCTCCTTTTCTGGAGGGTATGGATAGGAAATCCGAAGGAGGAGTTTCTTCTGCTCTCTGAGTGCTCACGGTGACATCATAGGTGGGCTGAACGGCTGAGCCGAGCGTGTGTTTGTTTAAAAAAACACTGTCCAAAAGTGATGTATATGGAATCTGGGTCAGCTGTAGCTGGTTAGATCCCTTCTGCATGTGAGAATTAAACACTGCGGTTTCAAAAAACATCTCTTTCTCTCTCCTGGAATAACGCATACTGGAGCATTATTTTTTTTCTTTTTTTTTAACTGATCAGTTAGCTTGGTTATCGTATGGAGAAACCCAATTCCTCAATACAGCTTGGATCTAACAGAGAAAGACAAAAGCAGTTTTCAGCTCCAGCTGCAGATTAACACTCCACACCATCGGGTAATATAGGAAGCAAAAGCAATTTGGCCTCTGGATTTTCCATCTGCCACAGAAGCAAACCAGCTGGAAGACTTTATTTCTTGGTAAGTTTTAAAGTTATTCTTACTTACAAATTTAATTTTGAGCTATTTCTGAATGCTACATGCATCTCCCTCAACATACAATTGTGAAGAAACAAATCCCTCTCAGCCTGAGAAACATTTGACAACTAACATTAAGACTCATTTTTGTGGCATTTGGTAGACTTTGGAAAGAATTTTAAAAAGGCACTGCATAGTAGCACAGACTAACTTGTTCCAGTTGTAGGGATGAACAAGTTTCGGTTGTTTAGCTGTATTGTTATCTACAGTTACAGAAAATTAGCACTACCAGATTCTTTGCTAAGCATGTAATTTGGGTACTGTGAACATACTCATGTGAAATTCTGATCCTACCAGAAGGCAAAAGCCAAAACTCATATCGATTTCAGGGCAGCTGGATTTCACCCAACACCAGAGCATAGACCTAGCATTACTAGAACTAGAAAATGGATACCTCAATAAAACCACTGTGAAAAGTCCCAAGCAAATCAATGCACATCTGTAAGTAGCAATCATTGTCTATCGTTTCAAGTATGTTTTTATTTATGGTACTTCTGAGGAGTTGAAGTTGCCTGAGTCCCAGAGCCAACCAAGAAGCCAGTCAGACACTGATTCAGAACATAATCAAATTTGTAGCACAATCAATTGTGCAGCTGAAAATCCAAAGATATTGCTGCAACAGGCACTAAATACCTTCCTTATTTGTACCTCAGTTGAACTGCAGTTTGTTTCTAAATAAAGATCCATTTCATAAACACAAAATGCAGTGTACAAAGCAACACCACATTAAATGGAAAATTGAGGAGTTTGTTACAGTTCATTAGAGGAAGGAAGGAAGAAGAATGTTGCTGCTAATCAATTATTCAAACAAAATTGTTTACAAACAGAAGACAAAAGTACAGATGAAAACCAAAAAATACTTGCTTATACACAGGAAAAGCAGAGAAAACTTTCTTCATGCTGACTTGGAAATTAAAATACAGTAAATAATCCAGAACAATGTAAATGAACTTCAGCAATGTATTTGCATTTATGAACTCAGAGCTGCCTGACACAGTAAGAGAGAATGAAGGGGCTGATGCTAAAAGGAGAGACAAAGTGTTACAGAAGACAAACTTAAGATTTAGTAGCTACCAGAGGAAAAAAAAGTCTGAAGCAGCCTTGATAAACAAGAAAGAGGGATCCTTTCCAAGTTCTTGAGCACGTTTCCTTACTACCCTTTTGTGCTGATTTACATAAGGAGGAGAATCATCTAAACAACCACACAACCCCCCTTTGAAGCACATAATGTGCTCTGGACACCAGGCTCCATTCATTCATCAACAGCCAAGGGTTTGATTTACACTGCTTAGAACAATTCCTAAATCTTCCACAATAATGAAAACAGCTGAGTCAATAATTTTAAAGCAATAAACTGGCTGTATACAAGGTTTTAACTCTCTCTTCTTTGCTACTTTCCAACTTTAGAGTTCAAATTTTGAAATGTATGTTTTAAAACAAAAAACGTAATACTAATATTATCCTGCTGCCAAAAGAATGAAGTGAAGTAAAAAAAAAATACCCTAGTTGAAGTTTTAAAAGATCTTACTAAAAAGAATGGAAATTCTGAACCTTTAAACTTTAGCAGCAACTACATGCCTCTGTTGGGTTTTAATTACTGTTTTATTGTGCTTTATTTTTTGTAATGTGCCCTATTGGTTTGGTCCTTAAAATTTATATACCAATGCATGAAGTACAATTTCCTATAGCAAGCATACTTAATATCTTCAGTATTTGTTCTAAGCAGAACTCTGGAGCCCCAAAATCACACATTTCCAAACACAAAATGTACCACTGCATTGTACCTGCCTGTTCAAACAGTGCAAACACACACAGTGGCTGCCAACAAATGCAAAGGAACCCCCATGCTAAAAAAACTTCACCAAAAAATGTGGAAATGTCATGAAATTTTGCTGTGCTTTCAGAATATATACTATGACAAAATTAACAAATCTCTTCTGTGGAGAATTTCTAAGAAGTTATCATTTTTAAAAGGGGCATGTTTTCTATGACAACCTCAAAACCCCCTGAAGATTTTTAGATTGCCTTTCCTAAAAGGAATCAGATTCATGGCAATCTCTGAGAAGCAGAATTCTGTGACTCAATACATCACATATCTGATGAACAAAACCCAAGAACGTATTATTCCTGGATCCCAGTCAATACAATTGAAAATAATCCTGTTATTTCAGCAGAGGCAGAGGGACTTGCGAGAAAAGCACTTGTTTATACAGGGAGAAGTAACTTAAATACAGACACATACTGAAATCCATGGGAACATTTCTCCTATAGGAAAAGGGTTTTCCCCACATTAGTATTCCTTCTAATGTCACGGACACAGTTTTAAGCTAAAAAAAAATCTACAAAAATCCTCAATTAGCCTGTGCAGACATAGGGGAACACAGCTGGGTTTATTGATTTCAGCTGCTAAGGCAAAGCTCAACAGAAAATGAAGTCTGTGTAACATCAATAACAGAGCTCCCTGATTAGCTGGTATCATGGTCAGGGCATCTTTAGTCTCAGAATTGTAATTTACTTTCTTAAAGAACCCAGTCTATTTCTCTTCCTGTTACATGTAAGAGGGTACTGCTGGCATTTATCACTTGACCATATCCTCTTAATAAATATTTGGAATAAGGATAAATACTGATACTGCATTTTCCATACAAAAGGAATCCTATATTCCCATTTATCTGCAACAGCTTTGTTACATTCACCCGTATCACCCTACACTGCCCAGGGAGAACGAGCCTTTGTCAGCTCTGGAAGAACAGATTCTAGTTTGTGTTGTGGGTTTCTAAATTTTACATCCTGCTGAACATGAGTCACAGAAGTACAACAAAGAACAAATAGTTTGTTGTGCAGAAAGCTAAAAAATGCCAAATATATATCAGCTTCCCCACATCCCCACTCTGTACTTGTCATAACAGTATTTCTAGGGAGGTAACACAGTCTGTGTTACAGCAGTTAAAAAGAGTAGTTACTGGATTGTTTTGCTCTTTTAAATTGGAATTTTGTACCTTTAAACACTTTTTAAAGTAATAAATCAAAAACTAATTTTGAAAGCAAGTTGGGTTTTTTTTTTTTTTTGCACAGGGATCACTCTGGAAAAAGAAAGAAATCAGAAGAAATGGCACTAAATATAAAATGGTATTGAAGCCCTGTCTACAGCTCTGAGTGTTTCTGACAAGCTGATGAAGAAGCTTGTGTTGCTGTGAATAACTGCACATTTTCTTCTGCAGAAGCTATAAAACATCAGCAGGCCAGAACATACATAATGAAACCTCTACAGAGATCTGAGACCCAAAACTGGGTGGCACAGAAACATGATAGAACCAGCTGAAATGAGAGTTTATTCTAATTTAAAAACCATGACATTTGATAAAGAGTTAAATAATGTATTTCAAAGCAATGGTACTTGTAATCACAAGATACTTGCTGCATTTCCAAGGTCTGCACCAGCAGCCCCACTCAGCAGAGGTGACTCCAAACCTGCTGGGAGGGTTGGAGACTGGTTCTGCCTGAGCTGATCTCTGAGCCTCAGCTGTCTCCTAACAGCTCTGCCACTACCTAAACACCTAAACCTAGGAATCCAGGACAAAATGTGTCTGATCTAAAACTCCTAAACTATTTCCCAATTCTAATTTTAATTTGTCATTTAGGTCTTACATATTAGGCTATCATTCTGGGATACTTTGGATAAACAGCTCCTATTTTTTTAAGCTGCTTGCCCAGAACATCAGGAAATTTCTGAAACAGTATTTTCATTTCCTTCTAAGCTGATTAAAACTCCAGGTAAATATCTTGCTCAGAACCTATTATTGTATAACAAGTTAGGCATTAAGCTGCTCAAACTTGACAAGGAATATTTTAAAACATTTAATTTTTTCAACATCAGCATTTCAGTGGAAGTGTATACATTCCCTACCTGGCAGATTCTCAGAAGGAACTCATCCCTGCTTATCTGAATGTCCCAGTTTACTACAAGGTATTTCTGAATTTCAAATTCTAGGCCATAATCTTATGCAGCTGCTGGATTTGGATATGCTGTATTTAGACCCTTTAATTCATTTAATGGTCTGACAGCACATGTATAGACACAGAGCTCGAAACTTTAATACATAAGGGTAAAAGTTCAAAATGAACGCATTTAATATTAAAAGAAATGCAGAAAGCAGACTGCAGCAGAATACATGGCTAGAATGTGGACTGTGTTGCAAAGTTCTTTGTTTTGAAAGATTCATTTAAGTTCTATGAATTTCAGATGGAATATGTGCTGCTGTGGGGAAAAATCC
This sequence comes from Vidua macroura, assembly GCF_024509145.1. Lineage (NCBI taxonomy): Eukaryota > Metazoa > Chordata > Aves > Passeriformes > Viduidae > Vidua > Vidua macroura. The sequence goes on from NC_071579.1 coordinate 5,054,477, forward strand.
CCAGTTATTCATTATTTCAGTAACCCTGTAGGGTCTTTAAAAGTTCCCAAGAACTAAATTCTTATTCACTTTCTTGGACAATGAAGTACCTATTACACACTATGAAAACAGCAAAATACTGGACTTGTACTACAGCTTCATCCTCAACCATATGCCATGAAATCTGTATCCCTCAATCTGCAAACAGTAAATGCAAAAGTATCAAAAAACTAATTAGGAGATGCAAAGAGGTTTTAAACTTCAGACAATTAATTCAGCTCATCTTTGTCAAATTAGAAACCGTACATAGACCAGTTTCCCATGCACTTCCCATGATGCATGTGAACATTTAACCTAATGAACTACCAAATCTGATCACTGTCCAAGTGATTAATATTTTAAATGTCTGAAATTACCAAAGAAAAACACACAACCAGCTCTGCAGAAAAGTGATACTTTTTCCTAACTTTTTTTCTTTAAACAGAAGTTACCATTTCATCAGAGAAATAGTAACAAAACTATTAAGTTTTGTTTTTGATAGTAGACACAAAAATACCTTACTACAAACTAAGCTAAGTATTTTAAAATAAACTCTTCAAACTTATGTGCTCCCTCCATTTATCCAGGGTAAGAAAGGATTTTTAGTACATGTTAAGCATGTTTTCTTCCCCTTCTGGAAGCAGGGTTTGCAATACAACCATCAGACAAAAAGTTACCAAACATTTAAGCAGAATTCCTAGCTCTAACTCCTGATTGCATGTACATCATGGTTTAAAGCTTGTAACCACTGCTCTTAGGGAAGCCAAAACACAAAGACTTGACAGGTTTCCTGAGACTGAGCAGACACCATTTGTTGCAATAATATTAAAGCCAGTAAGGGAACTGGGAAAAGGGACCTGACCCAAAAGTCACCTTATTATTTGTAATGTGAATGTAAAGGAAGCAGCACAGCTCTGCTTCTCCTCTGGGATCACTGCGTCAGGATTGCCAAATGCGCTTCAACTTGGACCTAGCAGGAACAGAAGGATAATTAACTTCCCCTGCTCTTACTGTATTACTCTTCGTAATTATCCAAAGGCCACTGTAGAAAGGCTATCCAAAGGCTGGCAAGAGAAGTCTGGAAAGGAAAGCCAGATCAACAGCTGAGATAAGAAGAGTGACCTGCTTCACAAAGCAAACAAACCATAAAAAATGAAAGGTTTTTTCCTTATTTAAGTGCTACCGTTGTTTATAATCTCAAATATTTGAAGCTAAAAACCAGGTCTCAATGAACATTCCCAGATCTTTCTCACTGCACTTTAACTCTTTAGAGTTAAAAGAAATTCCTAGTTTTCTTTAAAGGAATGAAACACTTCAGTATGGTATTTATAATGACAACACACCTGATACTTCAGCATTATTTGTATAAAGATGTTCTCAAAGATACAAAAATAGTGTGACAACAATTCTAAATGTTCATCTCAAGGCAATGAAATAGGGACACATATGCAAAGTGTTCTAAGCTTTCCTTACAAACTCAAAATCACCTGAATAAGTAATTTTTGATGTTTGCAACAATATCTAATCTCCTGCCTAACAGTCATGTCCAAAAATAGTCAAAAAGCGCGTTTTCCAACTCTACTAAAACTGTGTATATATAAACTTGAAAAATGAGCATATATATAAATCAGTATGTATATACTATTTAATAAATTACACATATATATCTGTATATAAAGCTAAAGGAAGAGCAGAAAAGCTTACACAATTCAAATTCCAACATTTATATAAATAATTTAATCTCCCTACTTCCCTTCCAGGAAGGTATTCTGCAAGCACTCCATGTCCCATAACCTCGTGCAGGTAACTGCAGTGAGCACAGTTCTGAGCAATCTGATAATGGAGGGTAGCATAGAATCTAAGCACAACAATGTTTCTGAAAACTAACCCATTGCAACAACTCCTTTATTAAATCCTGTATCTAAATTATAGTGTTTCCTGCTCAAAACAGCCAGCCAATCTAATGGAATCTAAGCCCAAGGAAGAGATTCCAGAGGTTTGGCTACATACATGCAAGCAAGGCAAGCAAACCCATCAGTTTAGGCAGTTTAAAAGTCCAGAAGCTTTAGTTATGCCTCTGGTTTAATAACTTTATCTTTTATCTGTTCAACAGGCTCCTGACAGTCATAACACTTTCTTTAAAATGAAGATATTGAAGTGGACTTTGGGCATCCTGCTGTTCCTGCTGCTGTCTATCGGGCGCTGTACAGAACAATCCACGCCAAATAAGACGCCCCAGCAGCGGCAGCCTCGTGCAGCAGACAGGGGAGAGGAAGGGAAGAAATGTGGTTACACCTTCCTGGTCCCAGAACAAAAAATCACAGGGCCAATCTGCGTGAACACAAATGGCCCAGGCACTGGGAACAGGAAAGATGAAGTCACCAGGATGGACATCGAGAACCTGAAGGATGTGCTGTCCAAGCAGAAGCAGGAGATCGACATTTTGCAGTTGGTGGTGGATGTGGATGGAAACATCGTGAATGAAGTCAAATTATTGAGGAAAGAAAGTCGGAACATGAACTCTCGTGTGACCCAATTGTACATGCAACTCCTGCACGAGATAATTCGCAAGCGCGACAACTCGCTTGAGCTTTCCCAGCTGGAAAACAAAGTCCTTAATGTTACAACAGAAATGCTCAAAATGGCAACAAAATACAAGGAGCTTGAAGTAAAATACGCAGCGCTAACTGACCTGGTAAACAACCAGTCTGTGACTATCTCGCTGCTGGAGGAGCAGTGCCTGAGGATCTTCTCGCGCCAGGACCCCCACGGGTCCCCACCCCTTGTGCAGGTGGTGCCCCAGCACATCCCCAACAGCCAGCCCTACACTCCCGTGCTGCTGGGAGGCAACGAGATCCAGCGAGACCCAGGCTACCCCCGGGACAGAGACGTACGGCCACCACCCGACCCCGCCACTTCTCCCACAAAGAGTCCTTTCAGAGTGCCACCTCTGGCTCTGATTAACGAGGGTGAGTTACCTGTTGCTATTTATCTAACCTGAGATCTCTCCACTTCTGAGGGAAACTGTTCTGACTGCTGAATTTTTGCCAGGGTCAGGATTAAAAGTGTGAGACAGTATTTCTTGTTTGGACTCAGATGTTTATTAGTTCTTATCTATATTATATTATTGTGAGTTCTACAGCACTTCACTCTAACAAACTAAAAACGGAACTGTATCTCTCTGTCTACAAGCTTTTTAAGGATAAACTGTCCAATTAAGAAATGACACCTAAATTATTTTTACTTTTGACCCAAAAACCAACCACCCATGCCCGCAATGTGGACTTTTTTATCCAGTTACACAAAACCACCCAAACCCATGGAGAGGAAAATGAACAAGAAGGACCAGCCTCTGCCCTAAAACCACCATCTTGCTTTATATATATTACTGTATTCTAAAACATCAAACTCTTACGTTTTCCACGATGTGATATTGCACACTTCTATTCACACCCACAATCCCAGTTCTGTCATTCCATTTTGGAAGCCTTCTCCATGACCTCAAGTCACATGCAGTGTTCTCCTGGGGGTCAGTGCCTGTCAGCACAAAAAGTCTGAAATTCTCACTGACCAGGGTTCCACCACCCGACCATAGAAACAGAAGGAAGAATTTAAAGCACTGGTAGAGTTTGCTCTTGCTCCTGATTTTCTCTCCCCCTTCCACCTCCCAGGGAAAGCTTTAGTTTGCCAAATAGCCCAAACCTCCCTAAGATGAATTTGTTGAAATGGCTGATACTCATAAATACCATCTGAACAATAATCATCTTCAAGTCACAAAATGTTGGGGCTTCTCTCTGCAGCTGATTTGAGTAATGAAAAGATGAAAATTCAGTATTAGCATAAACTTTCTAACATTTATCCATTTCTTTGATGATGCCTAATAGCTACATGTTACAGTAGCTGGCAAGAGTGAATAAGAGGAACTAATTAATCATAAACAAATTAAATAACATCAAGTTTTTGTCCTTTATACTTAACATTTGTCAGAAGAAAATTCTCCTAGAAGAATTTTTATCCTTCTATTCTGACCTGCTTTAAAATGAACATCTAAATCCACCAACACAGTCCTAAGTGTTTAGTTGAAATATTCAGGAGTGGTAAGTTTGAAAGGATAATTGAATCAAGGCTGGATCCAATTAGAGGCACTCAGCTTTGAAAATTTAAAATCAGTAACTACACTCCCAGTAACCTGTTGTCAGTAGGGGATGGCAAGTTAAACTAAAACCATAAATATTATGAAAATACATTCAGGAGACTGTATCCTATCTTCACGTGTTACACTCTTTAGGTAATTAGAAAAATTCATGTATCACCAGGAATCAAAATTAGTGACAAGTCAATTAACTACCTATAAGCCGCCCTGAACTCTATCATGTTTCTCACTGTATTGAAATTTTGACAGAATCGCTATTTTAAAAAAATTCAAGAATTCAGAAAAACAAGTTTTTCTCAGACATCCCTTTGAGTGCTTGCTCTTGGCTTCTGTTAGCACAGCAAAAGGGTTTGGTAGGGATTTTGGGTTTAGGTGGCTGTTTTGTTTTTGTTTCTTTCAAATTGCCTTTAGTCACAGCTGAAAGTTGAACTCGGTTCCTAAGATGAAGCCAAACATTCATTTGTGACTGCTCTGCAGCATTACACCCAACCAGCTGCTGATGTAAAGAACAACTATTTTTATTCAAGGTCTGCAGAAAATTCAGGCATGAGCCCAAGCAAAATGCCAGATGTCATGTGAATTGCAGTGGCACATCATGACAGAAAGGAAACAGTTCATATCAAAGCATTGCGTTGATGTCTGGTAAGACAGCACAAGTATAATTCTAAAAACAGCCACAACTTCCTGCTTCCCAGCAAACCCTCGCTTCCAGGTTCTGCTCTAAACACATCTTTTTCTCAATCAATACATGCCTGCTGCACGTACAAAATGAGGCAACAGCACTAAGTATTATCCTCAGAATTATCTACACTGGTGTTCACTGACCCCTCTACCCCTAGAAGCTGAGAATTTGAATCCATTTTTGGAAGAGAACACAAATTTTAGGAAGCTTATTGTAACATTATTCACCTTCCTTTAATACTAGATTCTTGAGTTGGAAGTGTAAGTGTTCCTTGCAGTGCTTGGGAAAGGGAGGGCTGAGAATTGCTACAGTGGGTAGAGCATCAGTTATCAAAACCAAAATTTGGACATTCCAACACAACGCCCAGTTACTATCTCTGATTTTTAAAATTAAGGTAAACAGATTTCATGGTGCACAGAATCAAAACTATGTCATAGAAGAAACATCTTTACGGTTAAAAGATAAACATTTTTTATAATGTATAAAGATGTCAAAAAAAACCAATGAAAACCAGTCCCAATTAGAAATAGGCCTGTTAAAGACAGATGTCAGAATAAATACCTGCACCTCCTCACAAATACTTGCGTGCAGCAGATGGGTCAGAAAGGTCAATGTGTATCTGAATATTGTGAGTGCAGAGTAAAATGCAAAATATATGGGGAACAAAAGGATGAAGTTCTGTTTTCTGAGTATGGTGGTTATTTTGTATAAAAATTGCTCTAAAAATTGAGGAAGGTTCATGTGGTCACAGACAGGATAATGAGCCTGGATCTGGACATACCTGTGAATTGCAGTTGTCACAATTACCTTAACATTTGGAATAATAACCACTGAACCCCTGAATTACTGCCACTATATCTGCAAAATGTAGTTTCAAGTTAGTTAAGTACCTGAAAACTAGACACTGCCCCATACAATAATTTCTAACACCTCTTGGTTAACAAAATAGCTTCTTTTTTTTACTATATGTCCAATTTTATTTTGGACTTTTCCTCTACTAATGCCCCCAAAATCCTCTCTATGAAGCTTACACAAGCACAAGCACTGTATCATCTGCTCAAGATAACATCTGGCATCTCAAAAAGGGATTCAGCCATCAAGTTATCAAACTTTCAACTTAAAATATTTAATCTCTTTCCTTCTCTACTTCATTTAATTTAGCATAGAATGTGATCTGCACTAAATCATACATCTAAGCCACAATTTTGGAAGTGAAATATTTAACAGATCATCTTCTCAGAGTATTTCTGACTTATCACTGTCTAAGTGACATATGTACACAGACTGCTACAAAAGACTAGATATGCATGAGATACTTACTTACATGAACTATAAACTACAGTTTATATGTTTACAAATTATATGTAAAATATAGTTTATAAACTATATGTACTTACTTACATAAACTATAAAACCTGTAAGATTTTAAACAGAAAACCATGCTTTTTTCATCAGACTTCCACCCACACCAGCACTGTGGAGAATCTCACTTTCACAAACCTCAGTATTTCCACTGAACAAGATCAGTTCTTATAACGTGAACATGAAATAATTATAACTAACAAAGAATTTACTTCAGTTAAAAGATTCAGGGCTATACACCAAAAATTATGGGATATGTTGGATTTCCTTACATTCAGAGCAGAAGTCTCTTACCTCTACCATTAATTTATGTTAATACATACAGAGAAAGCTGAGCATCAAAGCAGATGAGTTGCATCCTGTGAACATAAAGCCACCTGAACTCCAGAAGTGATCTAAGTACTACATAAACACACTGGTACAATTCTATCTCCCTTAAAAACTACTTAAAATGACCCCAAACATCTGCTTGGGTCTCTCATGGAAAAATGAGTGCTCAAGTTCTCCTCCAACAATAATCATGTGGGATAACACCCATATAACAGCAGATCTAATTAAACTATTCTTAGTTTTCAATTAACATTACAAAATATAAGGTTTATTTGTTTTTACTTTTCCTAAAGCAATAATTGTTTTACAAAAATACTTCTGGAACAACATCCCTGTTCAGTTATAGAGCACCCAAATTTACCTCAGACAGATCAAGGAAGGGGAATGAGACCCAGCTTATTCCAGGAAATTATCTGTCCCCAGGACAAACTCTGGGAATTTCAATTGTGAACAAGAGGGGAAAAAAGCACTTGTATCCGAAAGCTACAGGGTTTATTTCCTAAGGTGTCAGTGTTTGCACTGGAAGAATGACAAAGCCATCCCAATGCTGACAGTGCAGGAATACTTACAGGAATGGCTCAGTGCCTGTGACATTCCTGTCACAGCCACAAGCTCTGAGTACTCCTCATTAGACACACAAGCTTCATTACCTCTAATTATGCTTTACAGATTTCTTGCTACTTATATACTTGTCCAAGTTGCAACTACTACCTGAAAATCTAGGAAAAGTGTGATTTTCAGCTTGCTTTTGTCACATAAGCTTAATTTGCAGTGAAGTCTCTTTCCCTCAGCCTCTACTTTTGATTAAAGAATAACCTCAACAAATTTATTCTATGCTGTTTTGCACATGAGCTGTTTCTGTGACTGATGGGTTCTCTCTGAATTTCCAAGAAGATTTGAGAAAATAAACCCTCTAGAAGGAGAGGAAAGCTGTAGTTTATTTTCAGATATGCTGAGTTTTCAAATACATTTAGGGCATCACCACTAACTAGTCATCAGAACACACTTTGCTTTTCATTAGTAAATTACCAGTTTCTCTAAACCAACTGCAGTAATGACACACAAACAAGATTTTTTCTAAAAAGCAGAAAATAAAAACATTACCGAAACTGAAAGGCAAACTAGGCAAGGTTTTCAGAGACACATAAGCTGCATCTTTCTCAGAAAATTACCAGATGGTCTTCTCTAAGTATTATTTGTAAAACCACCATTCACATGGACTAAAACAGAGCTTTCAAGCAGCACTCACAACAGCAACAGGAATTTTGTGCAACCACAGCCCTGAGAACAAATATGTGAGTCCTTTCAGTTGCTCAAAAATCCCTCTCCATTGCTTGCTTATTTCCTTCATCAGTATCCATCTGCACACATCACACCAGGCTGACACATAAAACTTAAGAAGAGTCCTATACAGAGTTAACAGCCTAATCCTCAAATTGGCTAAGTACATAACAGCAGAAAATTATGCAGCATAAGAATTCTCTCTGACTAAATTCCATGTCTGTAGACTCTGGCAGTGAGTATTTCTTACAGCAGCTCTCAAATTACTTATATATTCAGAAATAGGTAGGGTTGGTTGGGTATCCTGGGTTTTTTTTTGTTTTTACTTCTACCAGTTTCAAACTGGTGTGCCAGAAAATGAAGGAAAAAATTAATGAAAAAAAAAATCATAATGTTTCTCAGTATCAAGATCTTGAGTATAAATCTTTGCCACAGCAGAGAAAAAATCAGGTGTTGGTAACCAAAGTCCATTATTTATGCTAAACATTATTTTGTTTAGCAAAACAAAATTTTTGTTCCAAAATATATGGAGATAAGATATTGACATGTTTATTTATATATGCAATTAATCTCAGACAGGAACTTTTTGCACTGTTTTCCATGGTAGGTTTATACAATAATTGAATTCTTGACTTTCAATTACAAAATATTCCAACACAATGGGAACTGCAACCAATCTTGAAGGCTTACAGTATTTTTTTTTTCCCAAAAGGTCCATTCAAAGACTGCCAAGAAGCCAGGGAAGCTGGGCATGCCAACAGTGGAATTTACATGATCAAACCCAAAACCAGCAATGAGCCAATGCAACTCTGGTGTGAGAACAGCCTGGACCCTGGAGGATGGGCAGTTATCCAGAAGAGAACAGATGGATCTGTCAACTTTTTCAGGAACTGGGACAGCTACAAGGTAAATTCTAGAATACAGAAAATCAGTGAGAAAAGAAAGATAATTGAAAAGAGTGATCACCCCTTAGAGGCAAACACATTTCAGTGAGAATGTCCCATTTCCCTCTGTGCACAGTTAACTTTGTATGAACCAACCTGTCTGAGACAGCCTGGGTTTGTAATGCACAACACAACTGGGAAACATGTTATGTTAGACAGTGGATGGGAAATTATTTATTACAAAGTTCTAACTGAACACATGATTTTTATTAACACTCAGAACTACAGTGAGTATTTGTAAAGCTTCATTTGTCTCCCTTATGAATAAGCAAACTCAGCCTGTGAAATTATTCATTTAAGCACACGAACAGATTTGCTGGACTGGGGGCTCAACTTAAAAATAGTTCTAATAATGAATTAAAGGAAGTAATTTCCTTCCATTAATTTAGGTTAGAAACCTAAAGATGTCAGGCTGGTGAAAGGAAACACATTGCTGTGTGTTACTATGATATTATGCACTAGCAGGCAGAATGTCTAGGATGACAAGAGGATGCTGCTTTGGAGGAATTACATGCTAAATGGGAAATTTGAAAATTATTTGATTGGGGTAATAATAACAGTAATAATAATTACATATAGGACACAATTAACATGAGGATTTTTTGCTTCTTGCATTCTTGGAGTTTTGTGATTAAAATATTAATTCCTAAATCAATAATAACTAAAACAATTATTCAATAATCAATCAAACAAATAATTATGCAAAGTCTTTACTTCTTGGAGCAGTACATAGTTGGTTTTGGAGTTGTTAAATGCTATAAAATGTTTTAAGGCAGTTATGAAGTGCCTTATAAAGCAGTCATAAACATTCTGAACCTAATGCAACACCAAACACTAACAACACTGGTTTACTTGGTGAAAGCAGACAGGAAATATCACTTCACAGCTACTGTACTGGTAGTCTGTGATTTGAAAGAAAAGATGTCTTTATATTTAGTTTCTAATAAATCCTGTAAAGAACACAGAGGAATAGGGTAGTTAAATTCACAGTAAAAAACACTAGTTGCAATGCAGAAGCAACAAGAAGTTATTTGCCTTGAACACTGAGACTGTTGATCCACAAATACCTTTTTCAAGCTGGAATTACAACCTAAAATCGCTTGATTCACCCGTTATTACAAATCCCCTTAGCTTTGTCAAGAAATATTGTTTCAGTTTCCCTATTCTCCCCCCCTTTACCTTAAAAAGAGGAGGACAGCAAGAACAGAGATGTTTTGCCACCATTAATGGTGCTGGCAGCATCTCATGCAGCTGAGTAGTCCCAGGGCAGCAAAATAAAGCACTTAAATGCATGGGTTGAAGTCATTCAGAAGTTTAAAGGCTTTCAGTACCCAAATTCCACTGGTTTATCACACTCCTGCTGATGAGTGTTTTAACAAACACAGAAAACTGAGCTAACAGCACCTTCCGATCTTCTTTTGCACAGAAAGGATTTGGGAACATTGATGGAGAGTACTGGCTGGGACTGGAAAACATCTACATGCTCACCAATCAGGATAATTACAGACTCTTGATTGAGCTGGAGGACTGGAGCAACAAGAAAGTGTACGCAGAGTACAGCAGCTTCCGCCTGGAGCCTGAGAGCGAATTCTACCGGTTGCGCCTGGGCACGTACCAGGGCAACGCTGGAGACTCCATGATATGGCACAATGGAAAGCAATTCACAACACTGGACAGGGACAGGGACATGTATTCAGGTAAGCAAAGCTGTGTGGCTGTGAAATGTGAGTTAAGTGCGTTCCATCAGTGACACCATCACAGCATAGGAAAAAAAAAATGTGTAAATTCTGATAAAATAACCCTGTTGAAGATAATTTGAATCAATTATGATAAAAACCACATTGGCAGGGCCCCCTTTGAGGCTCTACATCTGTCAGAAATTCAAAATATATCTCCCTCATTGACAATGCTCTGCAGCAATTTTCTGTTTAGCTCATCACTTGCAAGTGACTGCAACCAGATTATCTCTCATGGTGATGTCTGAGTAGTGCTGCTGCCACAGAATCACCACGAACTAAAGCCTCTGAAGAGCATGAAAGGAACTGCAAGTGTGCAGAGGTTTAGTTGTGTACCAATACTTAAGAAAGGGGCCCATCATTTCGTTTTTGCACTCCTTAAAGCTCTCTTTTTCTCATTTCCAGTTTTTCCCTTGCAGTAACAGGAAGCTTGGAGAGTGCAATACTTCAACTGCCTTTCCTCAGCTGTCAATAACCATAAAGCTGGACAAATCCTGCAAACTCTTAGACAAGCCCATAACAGTAAAAACACAAGTTACAAGCAACTCTTTGTGGAACCGTGGCCCCGCGTGCTGCTTGGGGCTTTATCAACTCACATTGCTTCCACTGGAGTATTTCTAAACAGCACATAATCCAAGTTCCTTGGGTGCTAGCTCATGGACAAGCAGTGCTGACAGGCTGAGAAGAGTTCTCTCCTCCATTTTCAGCTGTCACATTAAAGACCATGTCAATAACCCCCCCTCCAGCAATGACTGCTGTTACAACAGAATTCATAATTTAGCAAGAACAGCAAGATGTGACCACAACAGGCTATGAAGTACTTCCAAGCGGCCTCTGTGAATAAGCCACAATATGAAAACATTTAGTAAACCTCTATTTGTACTGCTTAAAGCTGAAGCTCACCCTTGTCCTTCTGTTCCACAGGAAACTGTGCTCACTTCCACAAGGGCGGCTGGTGGTACAACGCGTGTGCACACTCCAACCTCAACGGGGTCTGGTACCGAGGGGGCCATTACAGGAGCAAGTACCAGGATGGAATATTTTGGGCTGAGTACCGAGGAGGTTCCTACTCCTTGAAAGCAGTTCAGATGATGATCAGACCAATAGACTGAGGAGGAAAACCCCACAGTGCTCCCATATAAAATTCTCAGTGTTTGAGCTCCAGAAAAATAAAATATTACTTTTTAATCATTATTTTGCACAATCTGCCCCTGCAAAAAGCAGGTCTAAAGTTTTCCTGTCTTCTTTCCCCTGTCATGTTCCCCCCTCCTTTATTAGGACCCTTGTCTACTGTGACAGATAGTGTTTTTTTGAAACACACATTCAAAAAAGCAGATGTTTGTGCTTGCAAAGCATATTTATCTTTTTTTTTTGAAGATCAACATGCTTGATGTTAACAGTCAAAACTGGTAAAAAATTCCAGGTCTTTGACAAGATACAAGCTTTTCCAGTTCAAAAAGCTTATGCTTTTTCAGGTTAGCTCAACCCTTAAATGTAAATATGTGAAATGACATTGTCTTGCTTTAATGTGAAAATTGATTAGTTATTTAACAATTTATTTAAAAATGTTGGTATTACTTTCAATGAAAAATATGACTTCACATTACTGTTTGATATTTACTCCAAGAACCTACATAAAAAATTGGAGACATGTTAGCTTTGCCAGCAGAGAAAGATTTTTGCAACAAATAATTATTTCAAAATGAAGAGGCAAATTTAAAACAAAACAAAAAATTATACAAAATTTCTTAGAGAATTCTCTACACTGCTAAGATCTGCAAGTCCTACCTTCTGTAAAAATTTAGGCAAAATGCTCCTTGCATAAGAAAATTAATTGTATGAAATTTTGGATAAACCTGAGACAATCAAATTATTTGGTACTTTTTTTTACTTTCAACCTCCATATTCAAGCTTTCTAATTAAACTTTGAACTTAAATGGCAAAACTGAAAGTTCTGGTATTAAAATAATGACTTGACACTTCCCTGCTCCAATTAGGAGTGATGAGGACTGACCAAGCATTCACACATAGTCATTGAGATATGAGACAGTCATCCCTGAATATCAGAAGTTTTCCTCCAACACAGCTTTCTGCTCCCACAGTAGAACAAAGGTTAGAAATCAGCTCTGAGTGTGTTCTCCCTGACATCCCAAATTTGGGCTGCTCTTATGACACATACATTTCCCTTCCCTTACATCCATACAACTTTTGATACTGTTTACAACAAATTTTAGCTTCTAGATATCAGATTTCCACTGGAATTAATATGTTATTTAAGAAATTAAATAGAAAATACTTTCCCAACATTTAACAAAAGCTATACCACACACTGATTCAAAACAAGATATTTCCAAAATCTGATACAACCAAACATTCACTTTAGGTACCAAAATCTTTCTTCCTGTTATATAAAATTACTTTATAACTGCACTTATAGCCACACAGGTTGCCTGATTTAATTTTATATGATGTAAAACTGAATATGCTGTTCTGAACTGTAATCAATGCGTTTGTTTAGCAACCCATATGTGCCTTCAGGACTGTAAGGAACTTTGTTCCTATTTAAAATAAGAAACCATAATAGCTAAAAGAATAATCTAGTATGATTGTTATGTTAAATTAGCCAATATCAATTACTATGCAAAGCCTTGTATGTAATTCAGAGGAGAAAAACCAGCATTTTGCTTTCAGAACACACCCTCTGGAGCAGAGATAAAGCTTCATTGATAATGTATGGCTGCAAGGCTTGTAGTTAAATCTTTGGTCAGAGATCAAAGCCAGCCAGTTCCACCAATATTTAATTGGGGTTGGCAGTGGTGGGGAATCAGTCCCAGCATATTCCATGCCCAAATTCCAAGAATTTTAACTGACACAAATGTTTATGATTACAATTCTGAAATTGTTCTTCATATAACAATGTTTGTTACAAATATCATACAGACCTCATTGACTGAGTGTCCTGCAAAACATTTTTTAATTGCAAATGCTTAAAATTGAGACTCTTTATAGCCTGTCCTTTTTTCTCTATGGTAGCTGGATAGAAGAGCAGTTCACGTAAACTTAAAAAAAAGGAAAATGCCCTCCAAAACATTCCTTTAATGATCACTTCTGACAGCTTTTAGCTTATTCAACAGGCAGATTTCCTCTCCTTGGCAGAGAGCGTATTTTACCCCATGAAGCTCTTGCCTGCTACAAAAACAGTAATAGTGTTTGTTTATTCAGTGCAGTCAGTGAAAGGTGTACTTTGCAGAAACCCCAAAGTCAAATTAGCTTGCACTCAGCCTTTTAATTAAATCTTATATATTAGACATCTAAAAAGTGAGCTTTCCCCAATTTAAAGCTGCAGGATGACATTAACTAAACATTATTACAAAATCCACCCAGAAACCTCAGACTGTACAAATGCTGTGCTCTGAAAGGAAAGACTTAATTAAGTTGCCAATTTAAGATTATGAGGAAGGAAAGCATAGAATGTCTTCTACAGACTGATTCATACTCTGTACAATAATTCACTTTCAATTGCTTGTAACTCTATCAGTTTGTAGCCTTTGGGACGAGTTTTCTAAGCAGGGTGAATGACTTTAAAAGTTCAGTGTTTTCTCTTGTGCCTTTTCTTTTGAAAGATTTTCAAAAGAGCCTGTAGCATCCCTCAGGCTTCTTGCCCTGGGCATTCAGAAGCAGTCTGTCTGGGAAGGATAAAGCCTTCACCATTCCTCTACCATCAGTCCAAATTTAATCAAGGAGACCTCAAGAAAGTTCAACTCGTACAAAACTGGAAACACAGTTTTCACATCTATTTCCAAAATCTATTGCAAGCACTATCACTGAAGCAGCTGAATATTCCTCACATGAATACTTAATAACCTGTTTTCAGCTTTTCTCTTTCTGGATATCACTCCTCAAAGACAGCTATAAGAAAAATATCTCACAAGGTAGTACTGCTTAGTTAAATAAAAATCTTACTTCTCAAGATATGGCTCAGTTCTTTCATTGTGCAATCTCAAATGGATCAGAACTCTGGAATGAGACTTCCTTGGAGAAGAGGGTTTTATTTTAAGGTGAAATATAACATCACATACATAGCTCCCATTTGCTCTGGCTGCTTCAGTTGTCTGGGTGATGCAACACTGTTAACATATCCCACACTGTGTATCAAGGGCCTGCTGCTGAACATATTTATTGGTGTTGCAGCTTTTCACACCCACATTTAAGTAGGTGAGTCCACACTGATGATGTGCTGCTCCCACCTGCATTTCTAGAATTCTGGAATCACATCACAATCATTGCTGCAAGGAGCTAAGAAACATTTTTATTTCCCCTCCCTCCAGTTAAATGTGGAAGCACATCATTATCTTGTCCACAGAGAGTAAGCTGTGGAAATAAGAAAACAATCTGTACTTCTGTGGCTCTGCTCCTATTGGCAAAACCTACACCAAGAAAGCATTTCAGCTTTTTCTTATAATGCCAAGATGGCCATTAAAAAAAAAAAACCTATACCCACATCTGGTATTTGGCTGCATAAGGGTGGAACATTCATCCTTGAAATTGCAGCTGAAATTCCTTTATATGCTCACCTTCTCTGTCACCTTCCAAACAGAGGTCTCCATGACCAGTGCTCCTCTAGAGGGGATTTGCAATGGCAAATTTAATTGTGTGGCAAGTCTGATGCTCTACACTCTTCCAAAGAGCATTTTGAGGGAGCGTGACAGCTGCTGGCTCTCCCCACCAGGAGTGAAGAAGCCCCCACTCCTCCTTTTACCATGAGAGGGAATGGTCCTCCTGAGGAATCCCTTCCCTGCACATGCCATGATCACCATTTCCATCTGCAGACTTCTAGGTAGGCTCTCCTACATGTTTTAAACCAGGAGCAGCACTACTCCCTTACAGAATCTTATAGCAGAATTCCTTTTAGGAATTGTAACCTGTAACTGATAAGCTTAAAACAGTAAATCAAACAAGCAATTTAAGTCACTTCTGTTCCAAATGACTCTTACATTAGTAAAAATGCCTTGGGAAGAAAATGGAAGAAATAACAAATCTACTCAGGTCTTAGCAGAGATTAAAGCTTTCATCAAATGAGAAAACTTGGACTCAACTATCAATCCTCCAAAGTGGATCCAGATTTAGCATGACAATGTTCAAGGCAATTTTTTTCTTTTTGCCACTTTTTAAACCACACAGAATTAATTTTAGAGGCAGCGCACCACTGGGAATTCACTATTCCTTTGGAGAATTAAAAAAGGCTTGAGGACATTCCTTATGTCACTAATAAGAACTGGTAACACATGAAACCAGGTCACAACACATGCTTTAACTACAGCAGGTCACAGTAAAGAGCATTATCAAGTCTCTGTATTATCCATGTACACAAGATGGGAAAGCTCCATGGTTCATCACATTACATAATGCTTGGTTTCCTTTTTGTGCCTTTCAATTCAGGCCCTGAATGACAAGCATAACAGGGCATTAAAATCTGGTCCCCTACTGTGAAGTACTTTTTTTTCTATTTCTGTAGCAAGCATGTAAAATTCAACCAATTAATCCAGGAAAAGTTAACAGTCTAGCAGAGTAAAGGAAGGTATCAAAATTCAGGAACAGAGACTACAGTTTAATAGGCTTTAACAATCACAAGAGCTCATCTTAAATTCAGGTGTAAGAGCAACTTATCTGCAAAAATACTGCAAAGAATTGGATACACAGTTCCTTAATTTTATGTGATTACTAACATCTCATGAAACAAAAGCTACATTAAAAAGAGCACACTTACCATTTTAATGTCTGTTTAGTTTAAGTAATACTAAATTAGCTTGACAACAAAACCAACACATATTAAATGCATTTATCTAGTTTTTAGATACACAGGAATATAATTTACTAATAATTGTTCCATAAGGCTGAGTCACTTATAACAGCCTAGTTTCTCTTGTCACATTGGTGTATACAAAATGCAGCAATATCGCCAGATTTTGCCATGTTCCAAACTCTGAGATCTATATTTATTTATCTCAGAGGCTTGTGATTTATAGCTTCTCATAAATTAAAAGCCATCATTACTAGAACAGTCAAGTATTTAGTATTTAGGAGGGCTAGCAGGCATAACAATGGAAGTACTTCTCCAGAAGTCATTGTATCTGTACAACACGTGGCAAAATAGTTTCCTAGAAAACTGATACAGGATGTAAAACGTGCAGTGTTGTGACCTTTAAGAGGTATTTTCTTTTTGAGGTTCTGTCCTGCCACATACAGAGTGTTCAGAATCACCTTGGGCTGTAGATTCTTCACTGTTTCCTGAATGCTTAAAAGATGGTGTTTAGCTTGTGTAATTACAGGAGAAATAGGCTACAGCTTACCTAAGTAGGGAATACAGGGAGTCATCTTCAAGCTGCTGATATAGTCTCTAAGCCTTTTGTAATTATCTTCTTTACTCATAACATATTCCAGCTTGTCAAAGGTGGCTTTATCCTTCCGACTCAGTAACTAGGCAAAGAAAAAACGAAGGCAAACCAGATGAGTTTAAGTTTGATCATTATGATTTCCTCTTTTACCCTTACAAGCACAGATTTCCACTTCCCCATTGTTGTTGCTGTTATTGGTGTGCTGATTTTTTCTGTTTTTTTTTTTAATTCAACTGCTTCAAAATTACATTATTTACTCCTTAAAGAGGAGCACTTAGAAAGTTTGTAAAGAAAAGCAACAATTCTGGGTGTTAAATTCAAAAATACTTCTAAAAATTAAGCAGGTAAAAATGCTGGTAACCTGGAGGATCCTTCTGAAACAATGTAAATTATCAAAAAACAAATCTAGCTAACACACATCACAACTGCAGTCCACATCAGCAGTATTCATGCCAGTAACATTTTCAATCTGATTATCCATAAGTGTGTTGGCTTGGAATGGGATGGAGTCAATTCTCTTCACAGTGGCTAGTATGGGCTGTATCTTGGATTTGAGTAAGGATTTTATCTATGGTTTTTTACAGAAGGCTCATGGAGTTGTATTCATCTGCCAACTGGCAATTTTACTGGCTCATAATATTACAGAATTGTCCACTTTGAACAGAAAACTTAAAAGTCATGGTTCTCCTTCATTATCCATTCCTCCTGCCTCTAATCCCTTCCTTTTACAGAATTAACAGCAACCAGGCTCTCTTTGGGGAGAGATGGGAAAAGTAATCAAAAATATTTTCCAAACATCTTGGTGAACTGCTGCTGCAAAACTGTCCCAAAGTCTCCACTTCAACTCAGAGTCAGAATTTAACAAAGGGTGTAAGATGTTCCCACTCAGCAATATGGAAGGAGATTCAGTGTTTCAAGTCCCAGCCACAATTTTTCCCCTACAATACAATTACAAGGGTCAGATCACTGAATTTCTATGCATATTCCCTTTTCACTTCAGTTAAAGATCAACCTAGGTGAGCCTGACAGAAGTGAAGTCTCCCTTCTGTAAATTCACTGTTGAAATAATTTATTTTTCCTTCCATTTCCTATATCTGTCTCTTCCATTATCATTTCATAGTTACAACTCCATTAGACAGAATATTTGTAATTCTGCCTTTGTAGTTGTGAAAGGACAGTGTTCTTTGGCATCATTTTTATTTGTCATCTGTTTTTTGACTGGCATTAATATTGTTTATCATTGTATCTTCAATAAGAAGAATATTAGGAATTACTTTGAGGACAGACAAACTAAATACTGACTTTCAGGAGAAAACCACTAGTTGAAAGTGAATTGTCTCCCAAGACATACTTATTGCTGACATTCCAGCAATTAATTTGCATCTTTAATTTAAGTTTGCTTCCAACACTCAAATGAACAGCATCTCCATTCATCAGAACTGCAGACTCATCAGGAGAAGGAAGCAGCAGACTGACATGACACCTTTCCAACCACTCAAACATGGCATTTATCTTTTGAAGTTCATCTTCTCAAAACTGGTTCCAGTTTTATCAGCCGAGACTAGCTTGCTTCTAATAATACCCTAAAACATTCTGCCATCATTTAATGTCTGAAAGGTTTTTTTAGTTTTGCAGACTGAAAGTAAGACAAGACTAACATACAATAATTTTCAAATTCAAATGAAATGAACTGTATTTCCCTCAAACCATGCTGACTTGCACACTCTTATTCAAGTCTGAAGTATCTTTTCAGGCTCCTTGGATCATCTTGTAACAAGCTGATCCTGCATGACTTCCCCTGGTGATCCTAAGCCAATCCATGCCATGCCTCCACCTCCTGCATTCAGGGAGAAAAGCCCAGAGAAGCCAAGCACATTAAAAGTGTTTCTGTGAGGGCCCAAGTCTTAGTCCTTCAGTTTTGGAGCTGCTTCTTTTTTAAATAATGTTTCTTCTTCTGTCTCTTGGATGAAAAGAATAGTAAAGAGCTGTACATATGCAGAGACAATAAAAGCTAAGGCTGACAGTTTATAGCAGCAGAGAAGGATTTGGAGCCTTCTAAATTGCTCTTGGCTTTCTAGCTGTAATGTGCCAGCACTGAATACAACCTTTTTGAAATGCCAGAAAGAAGAGATGAGGTCTCAGGATGCTGGCTCACCCTACTTCACATATTTAATGACTATTTGCTTTATTGCCCAAACCCTCACTGGTCATCTAGAATTCCTTTACATTAAATGGAGAGAAGCTGAATATTCTATTCTGTGAACTTTCTTGGAAAGGCTCACAATTCTTCTCAAGTTTTGAGTGGGGCAAATCACACATTAAAAGTAGCACTTATCATTCTCCAGAGTTCAGAGTGTGTACAGGCAATGAGCGAGACAAATTTCAGACAAATTCAGACATACAGTCAAAAGACATTAATTTCATCTTTTTTAGGAACATTAGATTACCATGCAAGTATTTAATGGCTCCTTTAAACTTTAGATTCCAACCATTCAGGATGGCTTTTTTTTTGGGGGGGTGGGGAATGAATATACTTGCAGCTATTTTCCCAACTCTGTAAATTGAGTTGATTGAGGGTTGCTACAAATCATCTCAGAAATGGAGAAGAAATAAGAAATTCTTCCTTGCTAAAGTTTTAGGAGGGTTCCTGTGCAACTTACCCAAATGCCTTTGTGATTCAAGGGTTGGTGTGCCTTTTCTTGCTTTTAATATACAGAAAGCCAAAGGCTTAGAATTATCTTCAGGAATTTATAAGCTGAACTTCCAAGGGAAGGACAACTAAATCAGTTTGCAGTGCACATTGCTGGGAGCTATCCTGCAACTTGCATTTGCAAAGGCTCATGCAAGATGATGAAAAGCACAGACTTGCTTGGGATTGTATGAGAAATAGGAATCAAACACCTACAGAAATGTGGGAGAAGTTACCTGGAATTTCAGAGGCTGGAAGAGGGATGAACTTTAAAGACTGATACATACGTGAAGAGCACACAAATAAACCTTGTGAGTGCAAACTAGTGCATAACCAAGCATGAAAAGAAACTGGGGACTCCCAGTTCTGAATTGCATTATGGTAGTAATTAATGCGGTTATTATTAATATATGGTAATAGTTACATTTAATTTGAGCTGTGCACAAAAAGAGATTTCAAAATCAACTCGGCCTCACAGTTACATAAAACTGTTGAAGCATCAATTCCAAAACAAAGTCTAGAAACCAGAAGTTCTCCTTGAGATCATTTTCAAGTGTTAATTTCACTAAGATTTCCTCAGAGACATTTTTGGTATTTGGAAGCAACGCCTAACTTAATTGTGCATTTGCAAAATGTGACCAGAATTCTAGAGGAGTATCTTGGCAGAAGTGAATTATATTCAATTTTGGGATTATTTATCAACTGAACGATATTTTCATGCAGTTATCAGACAAATAAACTTTTTGCAACACCCAAGGATGCACTGATGTGTGTTCAGTGAAAGCTTTCAGCTTTTTTTAGTGATATGTATCCCATGCACAGGAACATCTCAATCACATCATTTTTGCTGTCACACTGAATGTCACATTCATCTGAAACAGTTGAAAAACTACAATATATGGTTGAATAAGGACTTTTTTCTAAGCTCTAAAATATCAATGAGCAAAAGTAATTCCTGATATTCTTCTTATTGAGGATACAATGATAAACAATATTAATGTCAGTCAAAAAACACATGACAAATAAAAATTATTCCAAAGAATACTGTCCTTTCACAACTGCACAAAGGCAAAATTACAAATATACTGTCTAATGGAGTTGTAACTATGAAATGATAATGAAAAGTGCTATAGTTAGTTATCAGAGAAACAACAAATCTCTTTATGGAAACTGACTCAAGAGTTTCTGAACATCTGCTCTCCATAAAGAAAAAAAAAAAAAAAAAAATCCAAACCCCTAAATGATTAAAGTATGAGCTGCTTTGGCATTCAGAATTTTCCAGCAACTAAATACAAAATAGCTTCTGGCCAAATGAGAAGCCTCTGCATTTAGCAGAATCTGCAGGGAACTATTTTTCAGAGGAAAATATTTCTACAGCAGAACGGAAAAAAAAAAATTAAGAGGAAACCATGGATTTCAGAGGACCTAGAAGCATTATGTACACAGTAGAACAAAGTTAAAGCTCTCTGTAGTAACTGCTGCATCCTTGAAAACAAGCTTCAGGATGCTGTATTTACCTGAGAACAAGTGAACCCCAGTCCCTTGTCCTGCTGCTCCTCACTTACCGCCCACGTCTTGGTCAACCTGAAGATGGGAGCACTCTGGAGGCCTGACACCACTGCCATGAGAGCATGGAGGTTATTCAGCTCATACAGCTTCTGAGGACAAAAAAAGAGAAAAAAACCAACAATAAACAATATTCCAAGTGCTGTCAATAGTGAACACAGAATAAATATCTATATAAAGATGGAGAAATCTTGCATGGTCCAAAATGAAGTGTTACAGTGAACTGCTGTGCACACAGACCATTTTTATGGCATCTCCTAATTTTTCATTACTGCATCTCTATGGTTTTGCATTAGACTAACTAGCTGTTTCATAGCCCATAGAGAACCCTTAAAAATATCTATATAGACACATATCTTGGGGAATATATGAGAAGTGCCAGAAATTTTCTGAAATTCAGACCCAACAAATTCCTTTCATAGCATTCAATAGTGTTTTAAAACAACATGCCAGAAAGGACAACCCAGTGATGAATGATGCAATCATGCCAGTACCTAGAGTTTGTGCAACAACCAAGGCTACATCAAAGCACACAAAAAATATCTTAGCAGGATGAAATCAAGGAGGTAAATTCCAAAAGCCACATCTCTGGAGTACTCCTCTCACTGAAAGGCCATTTCTGGGGTATGACAACTAGTTGAAAGCAACAACCCAATCAAAATTGAATAGCAAAAACATTAGGGCAAAAGAATTCTCTTAAAAACTCCCTACAAAACACTGTGTTTAAGTGCTTTTTCTCACACATTTGGAATTTTCCTCCCTTTTCTTTTTCCTTTCCTTCTGTCTCCAAAACTATCCACTGCCTTGGCCAAGTAACTACTGGTACTACTGTCATGAAAGCTTAAAAAAGAGTCTGGAGGAAAATGTTCCTCCTGAAGCTCTTCTGCAACATCAATTGTTCTGATAGCTGTGAGCTCTCAGAGATCCAAACTACATTAATTTTTGGTGCAGTGCACTCAAATTAAGGACCCTAACAGAGAGACTTTGCTAAGGAGAAATGATACTCAATCACAGTATTGCACATCTTGCTTAATCCATTTTGGAATATTCACCAAGGTAGGTTAGGATTCCAGCAAGAAAAAATAAGGAACCTATTCCTACTTGAAACTCAGCTTACTTCTTGCCTAGGAAGCCTTTCATGAGGCAAAAGGACAAAAAAACTAGACCAATGGAATACCGACTAAATGCTGAACATCAAAGGAGAGCCTCTGTTTGGAAGGATGAAAGACAAAATCCAAGGACGGTTTTCTGGCTAACAGTTTTGGAACCGGGCAAATGATTCTCTCTCCACTAAACACACTGCCAGGAAACTTACAGCCTTTTATGGAACAAAGTCCTCACAAGTATTAGTCAGAAATGCCACTTTTAATGGCACCCCAGTAGCATTTCCAGTCTGGGTGCTCAGACTCCCATGATTTCAGCATGTCCTGCTGACAGTGGAAGTTTGCCCACACCTTGTGATGAAGTACTTCCCTCTCCTCATCCTCTTTTGGGAGGATTCTTTAGTAACCAGTGTAAAGGGTAATCAGTGTTTTGTGGGGTGAGGTGGAAGGGGTTGGATGTTTCTCATACACCACAGTCCTGTTATCCTTCCAAGCAGTCCTGCTAAAGTTTGTCTCTCCGCTTCCACAAGAACCCTTTTACCTCACACACACATCCCAAGCAAGGTAATAAAATTACCTGTCCCAAAGGACAGTGGAGCTGATCAGAAATGAAAAGAAGGGCTTTCCCAGCTGCTGCCAGCAGTGAAACGGAAGTCATCACCAAGCAGGACAGTCTCAGAACTTCAAGATTTAGCTGTTAAATCTAATTGCTTCATGCATTAAGCAGTGTAGATGAGATACCATGTACAATAGGTTGCCAGCACAAGGAATTCACTGTGGAGTGATTTACAGCTTCTTTAAAGAAAAGGTAATTAGTGTGATCTCTGGCATCAAGCTGCTTTGATAATAGCTCTGGATATCAGAAACTCCTTCCAACAGACCCCACTGCAGTAACTTCATGTCAGCAGCCATATGTAAGCAAAGCCAAGGTAACAAGCAGAGAAATAAATGAACTGATAAAAACATCCCATACAGAGCTGCTTGCTTTTTGTAAATGTGATTTTTACAGCTGACAGGTAAGCAAAGCTCAATTATCTGATTGTTACAGCACATAATTGTCTCAAAGCCAGCAGCATTCCAGCAGACACTG